>NC_137459.1:272749034-273202386 GCF_964235325.1 Thermobia domestica | reverse complement strand
GCTTATATTCGATTGCCATAGTATTTAATCAGTGTTCAAGGGAGACGTTTATGCTTATTACGTTACATTGCTCTAGTTTCCAGGAAAATATTTACTTTATTTGAGTTACGGGAAAGTAAAAGAAAAGTGTGTTGTGAATTAAAAAAAAAAAAAGACCGAAAAAAAAGGAAAAAAGGAAGAAGGAAAAATAGTCCATTGACCATCCCTTTCTTGACAATTTGAAAAGACATAAGGCAACGTCGTATACAAGCATTGATGGATCGGTTTTGCCAGCGGGAGAGTTGTCCGCTGACGTTATTTGAGTGCTGTTTTGCGGTTTTTGGGGGAAAGGGACCATGCCTTTGAGTTTCTGAAACTGTATAAGAGGACAGTGAACAGAGTATACATTCCCTGACTTCGACCCGATTTGTTTCCCTGTTCCGCAGGTTCAAGACGATGAAACTCGGCTTGTAGAGTTCAATGCGTAGTCTCACTTCCATCAAACCTCAACGGAGCACGCCCCCTGTTTTGGGAGATATACACAAAATATGTCAAAAATATGCGCGCCTTATGGGCATTTCCATTGTATTGTTGACTCATTTTTGGCCATGTTCCCGCTGAGCTATGGCCACCATTGTTTATACTTGAAGGCCTTAGGGCACCTGTTCCCACACCAAATTGTATGCGCGCAACCCAAACGTGAAAATTGGGAACTTTTGAAACATCTTCTTTGTACTGTTTATGGGCAAAATACATTATCACAAGCAACAACTAAAAGATGGTTCAGTCACTTCTGATCTGGAAATTTCAATTTCCAAGATGCTTCTCGAAGTGGCCGACCAATCACAACAAAAGTAGATAATATTCTCGCAAACCTCGAGCAAGACCAGCATGAAAGCAATCATGACATCACCAATGACCCAAACATGCATAATCAAATAGTGTTAAATTATTTGGAGAATACAAAATAAAGCACGACGTTTGGGTGCTACATGACCTGACAAACGTTTACGCGATCTAATGTGTATCTGTGAATGTCTACTGAAATGTAACGAACTCGGACTATTTTTGAAATGGTTGATGTGATCACAACGATGAAAAGAGGATAACCTACGACAATATGGTGCGTAAAAGTCGTGGTTGAAGTGAGGAGAAGCTCCTTAGTCTGTAACAAAGCCCAACTGACGCCGTGGAAGATCACGCTTTACGTTTGGTAGGATTCAAGGTGCATCGCGCACCACAAGCTGCTGCCGCTGGAGTTGTACTGTCGATAATTGGCGCTAGAAATTCAAAAGAAATAAAATGAACTTGTCAACAAGAAAGGTGTCGTATACCATGCTGACAACCTGATTGTATACGATCCATCAGAAATTGAAAGAACTTGGCTGAGAGGTTTCCATGCATCTACCGTATAGCTCGTATCTAACACCGTCAGATTAGCATTTGCTTTAATCTCTATAAAACTCCCTGAATTGTATTAAGCTCTTTTCAAAAGAGCCATGTGAAAACCTCATGTCGCAATTTCTTGACCACAAACCAGAGGTCTTATATCGACGGGCTTAAGGTGTTGACGCAAAGGTGGCTGGTCATGGGTAAAAAAGTGCGTATGTGGTTTCATAATCCTACTTTCACAGCACAATAAATGTATTCTCAATTTTAACCTTCAAAGGCTCAATACTTTTTAGGCAACCTGATATATTACTGAACTTGTGAGATATTCATTTACAATGTATTCTGCAAATTAGCTTACTAGGTCTGAAATTATCTTTGCTGTCTTGTTTGTTGCTTACCTATACACGTCGGCATTGTCTTTGAAACTATCACACTTTGTTTCACCTTTAACATCCTCAAACACACCAGCTCTCAAAAATTTTCGAAGGAGTTGTATTGTTTGATCCCTGGTGACTTCTTGACCGAAATTAGGATTTCTCCTCAGGGCATCATGGAACCAATTTACAGCCTCTAAGCCAGTAAAACTGTTCTCATAGACTCGGATGTGACGCCTATGTCGTTTCAATGGGATTCCACATCTGAATGTCCTCACAGCTTCATTCCACTGAAATTCAAAGCAAATTAACTTTATATCAACTGATTAAATATGGAAAGGCAACTTCTGTCCCAAACAAAGTAATTATATAGTCAATACATTTATTAATCATGTTTTTTAACCACATACGAGCAATATATCAGTGAACATTATTAAAAAAAAGGCGCAAAAGAAGAAAACCTAAAACATGGACGAAAAACAAAAACTCTATTTACTCAGTCCTTTCTAGTCAAATAGTTAATAATTGTATTATTATTAATAATAACCTTTATTTCAATGCAGCGACTTCCCTGTTCGCAAAAATAACAGTAAACAAGAAAATGGTACAAAAAAAAAATAATAATAATAATACAAAAGGTAAAGTAGGTAAAAGTGCATTAAGAAGAAATTACTCCCTGTCAACGCAAGTTCTCAAGCTCTGTCTAATGGAACTTTTAGTTGCTTAACTCTCGCACTACCTAGGTATCTTTTTGTAACGCGGACTACCAAGGGGAGGGGGAGTATTTTGTGTCCACCTCTTAAAATTAAATATATCTTGCAAAAGACACAAATTAGAAACTGTCTCAAAAATCTACAGGGACTAAAGTGAGCAGTACACAGGATAAGACTAAGCTATTTATTATACTGCCATCTAGGAGTGACACTTCTAAATGTCAGTCACATCTCCTACCAACGGGAGGGGGGGTACTTGGAGCCCACCAACTTAAAATAGCAAGTTTATGAGACACACTAATGTGAAGCTCCCAACATAAACAGTACACACGATAAAACTAACTACCAAATTCAGAAAACGCAGGATACTGCTATTTTTTTGTACTGCCATCTAGGAGTAACACTAATAAATTTCAGTCACATATCGTACCAACTTTGTGTCCACCAACTTAAAACAGCAAATTTTATGAAACACACTAACGTTCAATTTGAAGCACCTTAAAGTATACGCTTTAGCTAAACATCTTGAGCAATAACATATTTTCTTAAATTTTAAAGAAAAGATTAGAAGAGTAATAACAAAAAATATACTGAGGTGGGCACAAAGTACACCCCCGTTGGTAGTCCGAGGGTTAATATGGTAGACGACTACTATTAATAATAATAATAATAAAGCAAATAAAATATTTATGACTTTAGTTCGATGGAAGTAGAAACTGTTGATATTTTTTCTACTTATTTGTTCATAGACTATAATATCCAATATCTGGACGCAACCTAACTATAAAATTTAGAAAAAGTCTCTTTGAAAACTACTAGACTTTCTTCACTAGTCAACAAGTAGAGTGAGTGAGTGTGTATTATCTATCTATCTATCTATCTATCTATCTATCTATCTATATATATATATATATATATATATATATATATATATATATATATATATATATATATATATATATATATATATATATCGGGTGTTCAAAAATGGCGTCCACGGACTACAGACTATTATTCTACAAGTCAATATGTATAAATTTATCTTTGTATACCTTTTGAGACCTCGTCTGGAGACACAAATTGCACTATGTGGCAACATCGCAAATAAAGAACCATAGATTAGATTCCAATCTATCAAATAGTTATATCGGTTCTTTCCAGATGGCAGCTAAAGTTGATATTGAGTGACACTAGCATTACTTACTAATGTAGCAATCGATTCAAGTGCTTGTTGTATTCGTAGAGTAATGCTAATGGCTCCAAGTTAATCTGCGACATTGCCATATTGTGAAATTTTGATTCCCCATAGTGGCTGAAGGAGGCTGCGGAGGGCATAACATCATATTACATTTTCGGTTTATTTTGGCCTGTAGAATAGTGCTCTGTGGGCGCCATTTTTTAGAACACGCCATATATCAGCGTTAGGAAAAGAGACAACAATAAATACAATTTGCTAGTTAGCAGTGCAATTTGCTACATATACAGTACATACATACATACATAGATAAATAACAACTTCTTCCGGAAAAATATAAACTGTCAATTATTACTGCAGGGCTCAAGGTGGTCTGGTCTCTTGTAAATAGTTGAAAAGTGACCAAAAGCACACGAAAAAGTGACCCTCATCATACCCCTTTTTGCCTTTGTCAATTTCTCCAGCACCTCTCTCTTTGTTGTTTTGTTTCATCTTTTCTTCTTTATTTCTTCTTTTTGAGTTTCCTCCTTTCTTAGGTTTTCTAAGTATGCTTTGTAGTTAAGGTAAGCAGACTTAGCAGATGTAAGAAGCTTCTGAATAAGTGGAACAAGTTCTGGCCTATTTCCGAATTTCTTCATCCCAGACATTATATTTGACTTACCAATGAGAATTCTCAAAGCCATGAAATATTTAAATTCATCACCTACTCTTAAGAAGAACATACAAGAAGCATAACACAAAACGAACGTGATGAACCACACAAACACACACGCACAACGTTGAGCGGAGCGTTAACTATTACGAGAGAAAACTAAAAGACTATTATGATAGAAGAAAGAACAGACACAGAAGGGTTCTCAACCCCACATTGAGAGCTTAAACATCCACCAACCATCCACTGTGCTTTCGAAAGAATAAAAGCTGAAGTGATAATAAAGCTGACTGTTTCACATGTGGCAGCAAGTACTGAAGCTTTCAGAAGAGTAATGAGTAACAAGTTTCTGCCTTTTTCCATTTATTTTTATATTTTTTTCTTAGAAAACTGCCAATGCAAAACATAAATCACAAGAAAAAGTCACTTTACCTCCCAAAAAAGTAACTTTTAGTGACAAATTTGAAAAAAAAGTAACTTTTAGTGACCAACTTGATTTTCTCAAAAACTGCGCATAAGAATTTACCTACAATCATGTTATCTTATTCAGCTTGATGTGATCTATCGAATGATAAAAGCCTTATGTTTGGAAAAATATTTTAGTTAAATAGGAATTAAAATAATGATAATTTTAAGCCATATTTCATTTCGTTAACCACAATATATACTGTAGCGCTAGCAGGGTTTGCCCAAGTGGGCCCAGCCCGAAAAAACCCACCGGGTTTTTTCGGGTTGGACCCACCTGAAAGAACCCATCTTAAAACCCACCTGGGTTTTTGACTTTCTTGTTAGTGTATTATTGGTACAACTAAGGTGATCACATTGAAAGTTATTTTTATCAGATCTTAAACTTTCTTTGGGCGAATTATATGCTTTCATGTTAAGATAGACAAGAATATTCAACATAAGACATTTATAAAGCTCTAAATGCACTGAATAAATAAATAAGTAAATAAATAAATAAAACCTCACCTTAGCTTGAGATAATTGTAGAACAAATCAACGTGCGGATTATGCTTATAGCCTATTTGAAGTAACGTAAGCGATTGTATATTTTAGAAAATACTTTCCGTGAATAGTGTGTTTCCTGACTCGGCGCCGCCGAGGGACGTTATCCCTCATACGTTGACGGGTTTAAGGTCATAGGTGCCGGTACTAACAGTAAATATGTAAATACATTAGTAAAACTATTAGTATTATTTCTTACCTTTAATGGTAACAAAAGTATTCAGTAAAATTTGGTTTTCCAACAACAGTTAAGTTCAGTCATTTGTTGCTAGCCTTCAAATAAGCATTCTGTAGAATCAACACTAGCAATAAGGTAAAAATTCTTGTCAAAATTAAGAAGCTTAATGCTCGAAGCTCCGAAGAGTACGTAACGCTTACTATTTCAAGTGCTGCATTCAAACTTCAGTTTTAATGGAAGTTTCGATGTACAGTAAAGCAAGCTGCATTTTCAGGGAAAACCCGTCGTGAAAGAAGTGTTTGGGAAATTCCCGCAATTGAACCCACAAAGCTTCGAAAGTGAATACTTCAACAACAAATCTATTTATTTTACGCTGGAGGATATTTCATTTCATTCAGAGATGTGCGTCTACGCGTAAAAAACGATAGTTTACGTTTACGTATCAACTATGCATAGACAATGTAAACAACGTAGACTATGTAGAATATGTCAACAACACGTAATTTAATATGGTATCGTGGACAATAAAGGAGCTTTATTTTGTCGTTACCTTGCGAAATTGCGTACAAAATAAAATGCCTAGACCAGCGAATAGTAACTTTCGAATACTTAGTTTCGTCTTGATGAAGGAAAATGAAAAATATTATGCATTTTGTAAAATATGCAAGAAAAAATTGGCAAATACAACAGATTCAAGACTGAAAGCCCACAGGTGAGAATTAGTTTTGTAAATTTCATTATAAAAGCAGTGCTCGAAGTGGAAAATATAAGAAAGTGGTATGTGCAGAGCAGAGTAAACATACAGATTAGATAATTCCCTCTACTTTTTATATGTTAGTCGTTTCCCTAATCTTTCGCTGCACCGAAGCAAAACAACTGAACAGAATGAGGAAATATGAACAAACGAGCAACAAAATTGTTCCTTACATTTGATAGTGGTTGTCTACATAGTCTACACGGTTAAAGGTGTAATGTAGATTACGTATAGATTACAGTAGACAATCGCGTACACGTAAAATTATAGTTTACGGCACATCACTGATTTCATTTTAGACATTTTGAAACATTTACTTTATAAAATATGAATTATAGGCCTATCTTTGTTAATTGTTTTAAATTAATTTTCGAAAAAGAACGGTCTTGCAACAACTGCTCGGGTAATTCCCGTAATTGTATGCATAAAGCATCGAAAGTGAACTTCAACAACAAGACCATTTATTTTACGTTGAAAAATATTTAAGATATTTTGATGAATTATGTCTTTGTTTTAAATTAATATAGCTATTTGGTATTCATATTTGGCGAACGTTACTGAGGCTCCTAGGATGACTCTATCTACATTTGTTAGTTTGTCTGCCTTTACCACACAGTGTTCAACTTTCGGTCTTTTAAATTTTCAGGATACAAACCAGAGACACTCTAAATTTTCTGTTTAGATTTTGGCAGCATACCAACGTAAAATTACAAAATGGCGCGCTTTTTTTTTTAAAAAAAATAGCTGATATCCACTGGCGAAAATCCCGGGGGGATGAGGGGGACATATCCCCTACAATCTTGGAACTGTCCCCCCAATAATCCGATTGGAAATGTGTCTTTTAGGAAGAAATGTGATGATTTGTGTCCAACTGTCACAAAGGAAAGTGAGATGAAATTGATACCTCCCAGAATAAGCCTCAAATCTGACCGCCTCCCAATGTTGAAGACAACTCTGCTCCCCTACCCATGTTGTCTCGGGGTCACACACAAGGGACATAAAATATGACGATATTATTATTGCTCTACAACTTTAAAATCAGACTGGCAACATTGAAAACTGTTTACAGGGAATGATCATATTTGGATCATCCCTTGTAAACAGTTTTCAATGTTGCCGGGCGAATTTTAAAGTTATAAAGCAATAATAATGTCATCATATTTTATGTCCCTGTGGAGGACGCCGAGATCGACATGGGTAATCCTCCTCAGCATTGTTTTTCGCCTTCATAAATATTTTGTACATCGCATATATATATATATATATATATATATATATATATATATATATATATATATATACCGTTACCCGTCCCCCCAATGTTGAAGACAAATTTGCGCCGCTGCTGATATCCACGCTACAAAGCGCGATTTTAGTTCTTTCAAGTTGAAATTTTCAAAGTAGAAGCACGAGAGACTAAATTAGCTGTATATATTTTGGCGGCATAAAATTTCAAAATTGCGTCCATTTTTCAAAATAGCGGGTATCCATGCTGCAAGGTGCAATTTTCGGACTTTTTAAGTTGATATTTTGAGGGTAGAAGCACAAGACATTCTAAATTTGCTGTATACATTTTTTCGACGATCCAATATAAAATTTCAAAATGGCGGCATTTTTTTCAAAACAGCAGTGAACAGAAAGTTGTTGCAAGTTGTGACAATGACACTCATGAAATATAAGTCATATTTTAACATTTTTACCCCAAAGAGATTGAAATATTTCGAAAAAACCCAATTAAACCCGAAAAAACCCAATAAAACCCGAAAAAACCCACATGGGCCCAGGTGGGTTGGGTTTTTTCAAAAATACCCGGGTTTTTTCAAACCCTGAGCGCTAGTGTCATAATGAAGAGCTTAATGAGGGTATATTTCAGTATGAGTTTCACTTCGACGAGTTGCATGGTTCTCATTCAATATCAGTATTTAGCTTTTTACAAATACATTCGCTATTTTCCATTTTCTCGAAAACTTTGCATATGGTGACGCGTATCATTTTGTTCAGCACAGTAAGGTTTATCAGTTGGTATATGTCTCATCTTTGAACAAAATTTCTTTCCTTAAACACTAATAATATTGTAGAAATTATTATTTTAGCTTTATGTCAAGGACCTGACTTCTTGAGACTATAAGACTCCAGTGCCTCACATATAATATCAATGGACATATGGATATCTGTGTAATTAGGCGCTTTACTTAGTTTTTGTACGTGTTTGTTTTCGTATTTTCATCGTAGTTTTCATATCCTTTCACTGTAGCTCCATTAATTTCAGTTTTCCATGTGTCCTTTGGAATCATAGGGCAAAGCACTTGGCCACTCTACCCCTGCTCTACTGTCTTAGTGGTCCACATTGTTACGATAGATAAATTGTTTACAAAATGTTTCGGGATGAACGCAAGACCTATAATCTTGCTCTGCACATGCTCTTCGTCAGATATTATATCCAAGGTCATATCCACAAAAGACTATAGAAAATACAACCCTTAAAATTATTTTGATTACATGTCAAATATAACACAGAATACCTAGTGTAAGCTCTGAGATGCGTAAGAGACTTAGGTAGGAAGAGAAGTGGATGGCAGTTTTACGGAAAATATCATGCCAAGTAGTAGATCAGTGACAGCGTAGAAAATTTTACTGTTTTCACCAGCTGAGAGATGTAAACCTAATTGCTAAGTGTACACTGGAACAGGCGGATTTTAAACAGCCTGTTTAATTTCATTTTCGACCCATTTATATATATGAATGTATAGTGAATATAGGAACGAATTAGTTTTTTTTTTTTATTATTATTTTTTATTTTAGAAACTTCTAGTATCATTACACATACCTGGGGCATCTGTTTATGTGGAAATGAATGAAACATTCCTTTTGATTTCAGCATGAAGATCACGTTATTTCCCATCAGAAGGATCTGAGGTTTCATGTTTCTCTCCAGCAGATAAGGGTGCTGAGATTCTTAGTTCTGTTTCTGTTATTTGACATGCAATATTGTAAAAGGATGTTGCTTACTTCAGCCAGAATTTATGATTGATTTACCGTGTTTATGTGCTAGAGCCTTTTTATTTCAAGTGTGCCCCTTCTGGCGCTGCTATCGATGTGTGTTTTCCCGTAATCTCCCTCGAAAGAAGAGGGACAAGTTGCTGTGGCAGAGATCCTTCAATAGGTGGATGCGGACAGGATTGCTATAGAAATATTTCACGGGTTTCACTGTGCACTATCTCGTTAGCCATTCTAAGTAGCCAACGATCTTCATTCGCCCAGACCAAACGACTGAATGACAACAACATAGCCGAGGCCATTCACTTCTTTCACCAAAGCAAAGGGAAGATTTCCTTCGTAAGAAGGCGATGGGGTTGGAGTTGAAGTATGTTTCACATATTTTCCAAGGGTACACTTGAAAGAGAAAGGCTCTAAGAAGGAACGAACAACAATGAGTAAAGGAATAAATTTTACTAAAAAGAAAAAGTTATATTACAATATTTTAACTAAAATCATGTGAAATAGCAACGAAATGTAATGTTTTCTCCTAAACTGTAGGAAGCACACAAAGGAAGTAGACATCGGCGAACAAGTATCGCCAACCAAGCAACACAACTCAAAACGACTGAGGAAGACCACACCAAGGCAAGAAAACATGCTCAAGAATACTGCCTTAAGTAACCAAAAGACTGTTACTAACAGCACTACAAATTTGTTCAGTGAGACGGGATGTAAAATTAACACAAAAACAATTCGGAGATTACTACATGACTTCGGCTTGTGATATTGTCGCTCAGTTAAAAAACTTAACACCAATGAACTAAAAACGTTTGTCTTGGGCCATGAGTCACAAAGCTTGCACTATAAATGATTGATCGTATTTACGATACTTGGTTTTTACTTCATGAATAAATGGATGGATTTCATTCAAAACCCCTATCACTTTTTGGTGTTTGTTTTATCAAAAACATAATGAATGACTCAATTTCTTACTTATTTTACTTCTAATGCTTTCATGTAAGTTTGCTTCTCAGATAAATCGTAGAAATAATGGAAAATAGTAAGTAATATGTGTGGACACTTTGGGTAGCAACTATTTTCGGAGATAACCCAAGAAACTTTTGAAGTAATGGTATGGAAAGTGTTATCACTCAAAGACAGATTGCATCGTCCTTGCAGATCAATAGCAAGGTATCGTTATATTTAAATACTATATTTTAAAACGTAAGTTCTAAATCACCAAGTTAAAACAACCGTCAGATAAAACCAACATTCAGAAATAAATTCGTTTAACAGGAAACAGTTTATATTAGAAATTGCGATGTGTGTTGTGCCTAGTACATATTGTCAATGCGGGCAGTAGCGTAACCAGGATGTGTGTTTTTTTTTTGGGGGGGGGGAGCAAGTGCTGTTATAGGTACATATAGAAACATTACAAACAAAAAAATATATAAACATAAAAATATATAAAAAATTACAAACGTCAAAGTACATTGTCGGACCTCTTTGAGGGGAGGCGGCCCCTCTGGGCCTCCCTTCCCTACGCCACTGAATGCGGGCACTACAAATTACTCCGGCTATGCGCTGAGTATTGACCCAGTGCATACATTGATGTGCAAATTTATCAGGAACTTCCATAAATTCATAAGCACTTCGGAAATAAACCATGCAAATACAATACAATGAAAATACGAAGATCAAATACCATTAACCATTCACAATATTCCAAAATACATTAATTTGTGATACAAGCTACCGTCGCTTAATACCAGAAAAAAAAACTCCAATAAATTTGAAATTAATGGGAATGAAAAAGAAAAGGACTGGAATTGTGCGCGCGTCGAAACTGAATTTACCACTGCATCGTTGATCCAATTGCATTTTGTGGATAATATCCCATTGCACAAGCGAAAGCAAAATATAATGCGCAGCTGCAGAACATAAATTTGTTACACATCGTTAGTGGAAAACACAGGAAAATTTCTAAATTTGTAGTTGCCAATTAAAAAACACGAACTCAGCCACATCTGAAATAGTCTTAAAATTTTAATTTTTTGAATGTTCTTAATATCCCATTCCTCGTAAATTGAAAATGCCTGACTCTGAGAACAATTCTCTGATATTTCCCAGGTTTATCATACGCTTCTCGGCTTTCCGACATACATGAACACAGCCCGTGGTTTCAATAAGATGAACGATGACTCATCCGAGCATATCACACGCTTCCAGCATCAGTGGTTTCGCCCGTGCAACCCGAACTTGTATCTCCATGTCTGTAACTCACGCCGGATAATTATCAATGGAGGTTCTGGGAAGTTCTTCCTCCGTCACTTGCACCGCAATCGCACGACAGTTCTGAGTGACAATACGCTTTACCTCTTCGCCATGAGTTTTGTAGCACGTCATTGACTTGAATGCTGTCCCTCGCGACACATCCAACATATTTGCCACTTTCGCCACGCATGCACTATATAACCGAGCGCCGGCAATTTGCCCTCTTTGGAAATCAGTGATATCACCGATTTTACACTATCGCCATCTGCTCAGTTCAATGCACACTGCTATTGTATTGATCCACACGTAATACGGAGTTTGCTCTATCACACCACCACCAATCACCGCATGGCTGTTGCAAACCCAGAAATTTGACATGTCTCCATTAAATTGATAAGCCTCTGTATATACGCTAAGCCCGGCATAATGATATACCGTTTCTAAACTGGTCACTGCGCATTGTATTCGCAACACGCCGCTCTGAAATGAAATCTTTTAGTTTAACCTCCAACGATTATGTCCTTTAGGCTAAGGGAGACGGATGATTAAAGCAAGTGAATGACGATGGAAGAATTGGTGGAATAAGAATGTGGGAATAAACGGGAATACTCCGAGAAAACCCACGGACGCGATTTTGTCCACCCCATACTTACTTGGGCAGGGATCGAACTAGGGACCCCGCGCACCAAAGGTGGGGGCTCCACCACTGAGCCCCTTGCCTTTAGTCGTCTGTCCTTGAGCAGCACAAGCTACGCTATTTAGGGTGTGAACGTGGCGTGGAGTCGTGAACACAAAGTAATTTGTGTCAGTAAGTTATTTTAATAACCCTGATTGATGCATAACGGCAATTTTGCAATCGTTTCAGGGGGACAGATCGCCACAATGTTTGCTGCTAAGTACGCTCTCGCCTTGCGGATAACTGACCGGAGTCAAGCTGTACACCGTCTTAAAATTTTCACACATACAAAATAGTGGTGATCATGGAACAGCAAAAACGCAACTGATTCAATCGCAGGCTGCTTGCAACAGTATTTAGGAAATCTTCCAACTAATGTTCTGTCATTAGTGATGAAGCACATGTTTATCTTCCGGGTTCGTAAAGAAAATTTTCGACATTGGGCCCCCACGAAATCTTCGAGAATGTCATGAGCGACTTCTGCATAATGCTTGATGTGCACATGCTGAATTTGACATCATACAGACGTACTTAAAAAAAGTATGGTGAGTGTTACTTCCAACCGCTATGATGCGATGTTAGACAACTTAGAGCAGACTCAGTGAAGTGAATGAAAAACCATATAATGTATGCTATAATTCCAAAAAGTATGGTTAGACTACCGCTTAATAGACCAGTTTCTCGGCAAGAATAGGGACAATAGTTTCTAGGTAGCTGCATCTTGTTACATCGTGACATCCCATGGCCAGCTCGGTCACCAGACTTATCCGTTGCAATTTCTTTCTTTGGGACACATGAAGGCTGAAGTCTTTCAGCACAGGTGAAGATTTCAAGAATGTTATTCTGCAATAACACCAATTAAAATTTTGACAGCTTATATACAATCCGGATTCAAGACACGCCCACTTTCTCTTTACAAAACGTAAACTTTTAATTGGCTCTAAAAAGTAAATTTTTAATTACTGATTAAAAATTGAATCACTGATTAGTAATTAAAAATTAAAAATTTACTTACTGATTAGTAATTAAAAATTAAAAATTTACTTTTTAGAGCCAATTAAAATTTACGCTTTTGTAAAGAGAAAGTGGGCGTGTCTTGCATTTACATTGTATATAAGCTGTCAAAATTGGATATTTCTCTCATAATGTGTCTGAGGAATATTATGTTACATAGCCGAAACTGTAACACAAACATATAACTTAAAATATATATACTGCTTTGGTCTGTTGGAGTTTTATTAGTAATCTTGAATTTTCCAAAGCTACAATGAATAATTTACCCGTCAGTTATCGAAGAACAAGAAATAAACTTTATTGCATGTATTTTTTAAATTTATTGTTGCGACTTTTGTCCAGGTTTTAGGGTCTAATACTCCATTGTGCGCAGTTCCCAAGACCACATTTTTAAGATGGGCCCACACCACACCAACATGTATAATAGTAGATTTGATATATATATATATATATATATATATATATATATATATATATATATATATATATATATATATATATATATATATATATATATATATATATATAAAGAAATGTCTGACTCAGGGTGGCAAAAAATTACGGGAAAGAATTCTCTGAATTTTCCCGGTTTTCTAGAACATTTTTTGAAACTTTTCCTGATATGTAATTTGCCACAGACTTTCCCACTGATGGAGAAACAAGACGAAGAAAATATAACAACGATGATACGTAACTAATATATATTTTCCCTAATCAAGTAATACAAAAACAAATACAACGTATTTTATTATGAAATTACAAAACACTTAACTAATAAAATTCTTGCACAAAGCAAGAAATTAAACATCTTCCCTCAATCTTGAATCTGTAACTTTAGTCACATGAAAGTTTTGTTACATACGAAAGGAAAAGATAACAGCGAGATACTCATCGAAAAAAGGTTATTTCCATAAAACTGACTGTGGTAAATCACAAAACCTTAGGAAAAATCAATAGTATTATGCAATATGTTAAACTTCTCAAATGCTTTACTTCTTCATCAATATTGCAAATATTTACCATGATTTTAGTTATCTCAAGTTTTCAGCTCGTTCGGAATGATCTTTATTTTCCTCTCTTCTGTTTTTTTTTTTTTCTCCTCTCCTATCGTCGTGGATTTGTTGCTTCTGCAAAACTAGTACCAACACTTCGTGCATAATAAAGTCTGGATTTCTTTATGGATAGCGTATCAAGGCCTCCCAAAGAATCTAATGAATTGTGCACAATTCTGAGTGCTATTAAAGTTTGTTCTTAACTATCTGCTACGCACTGTGCATTGATTGGAAATTCTCTTTCTAGATTTGAATTTTCATGAGAGAAAATCACGACTATTTTACGATCTTTAAATCATTATATCCTGAATATATATACATATAATATTTAGCAAAAGTCATCCACAGATTGACCAGTTCTGGAATACTGGGTCATAACTGTTTTATAATTTAAATTCGAATAAAATTCTAATCAGCTAAAAGAGACTTCATGTGATTCAATCCAACATCAGACCCTGCAGAACATTAAGGTCCAGACACGAAAGAGCTTTAGTCAATTTATAATTTACAGGTGACTTCTCCTCGGCGAATATCCCAAATGTCAAAATCCGTTATTGGTTGACATTTCTTAAAGGCAATATGTACTGCAAAACGAATGTCAACATTTCTCACAGAAAGATGATTTTCTTCATTTTTCATATTAATTTGTATACACGAACAACTATAAGCTTCTAGTTTTACAAATTTATTTTGTATCACATTATTTTTATCACGTCCAGCAAAGTGTTGTAAAAGAATGGACTAAGAGGGGAGAGCCAGTCCTAAATTCAGTAAGGAAAGGTTCTACTTTTGAAGCAAGTGTTTTAAATTCTATAAATTTAGGTATAAGCATTTCATCTTCTTTCAACACATCTGACACGATCTGATAGCTCGAAGAACTCTAAACTTTCCTTCCTGATATGTTGAATATAACATAATATACAGATAAATGTCTATCGCTAACTGGTCAACACTTATTTTTCACTGACAAGTAAAGGGTCCAAATGGATGAATCGAGTTGCGGGATGAGATATAGTGTGTCTTATAGAGGATGTAAATAAGAAACGGAGAGGGAGGGAGCCAAATTTGGTGGGGAAGGCCTATGCTATGTTGTAGAAATACAGCAAATAAAGTGTTGAGTCGTAAAAATAGTGAAAGATAGACAATACAAACAGTAGTAGTTCGACATATTGGCAAAAGAATGGGCAGAGTAGATCATGGACCTCCGCCGCCATCTTGAAATCTGTGTTTTTTTTTTTAATCGAAAGGTAGTCATGTGATATATCAATTAGGGTTAGTATGTTCTCAAAATGTCAATTATGAACTTTGGCGACCGTTGCCTGTACTTATTTGGAAGATTTAGGATCATCTTTACAGTTATTTACGAAAATTTAGGAGACTGATATTCATATGTTGAAAGTTTGGATTATTACAAAAATACATTCGACCGCAGTAACCCACTTTTAATCCAGATATCACATGCTACGCTCGTCCCAAGTTACTTTTGCTTACGAAGGTGGACAAGTTAAGTGAAAATATAGCAAATTGTGGATAAAATAGTGGTCTACATATAGTGCGTTATAATTGCATTCCAATCTATCAGATTTTATTGTGTTATGGTCTATATTAGTAAGTATGACATTTAACAAAAAGGTAGCTATACAAAGTCCACATTCTTTTTAACTAAAAGCAAAAAACAAAGCGGAAACGGTTCTTCCAGACAGTTCCGAATAGTTCTCTTCGGCACTATAAGAAGCAAATCGGAAGTAATGTCATAAATAATAATGCACTAATATACACCTTGGATATCAAATTTCGCTGTTAGTTTTCTTAGATTGTAGATATGTTTAACTTAAATTTGTTTTCGTGATAATCCAAACTTTCATCATACAAGTATCAGGCTCCTAGATTTTGGTAAAAAGGCCTAACAATAAAGTTGATCCTAAATGTTCCAAATAAGTACAGATAATGATCACTTAAGTTCATACCGGTAATTGACTTTTTGAGAACATGCTGGCCCTAACTGATATATCACATGACTACCTTTCCATTTCAAACAATATCACAGATTTCAAAATGGCAGCGGAGGTTCATGATCTACTCTGCCCATTCTTCTTTTGCCAATATGTGAAACTACTACTGTTTGTATTGTCTATCTTTCACTATTTTTACGATTCAACAGTTTATTTGGTGTATTTCTATAACATAGCATAACCCTTCTCCCACCAACTTTGACCCCCTCCGTTTCTTATGGCGCTCAGTCGCTATAACTTTGCACATACACATATTTTCGCATTCTCTTATCAGGCGTACTATGTCTCATCCCGCAACTCGATTCATCCATTTGGACCCTTTACTTGTGAGCCTCTATAGGAGTGTACTCAGCACGGCGTATTCGAACATCCTTAAATAAATTATGCACAGCTCAGAAATTCAACGTAAAGTAAATAACCCACAGCTTCCTATATCAAGTATTACAGAAACATTTGGCTATATCTTGATACCTAATTGATATGCAGAAATGAGAAATTTACATTAGGGACATCCACTGAAATTTGAATCATCATCTAAGTTCAAAAGTAAAAGCGCTTCTTTAAAAGCTATTAAAAAGACGGAAGTCGTAGAATTTCCTAGAAACATCCAAGTCAAATAACAAGTGCACACTTCCCCTTTTATGGTGCTCCAGAATCGCACATTTATGTGTCCTTGAAAGCCTAAATTAGTTCACTTCTAAAGTATAATAAACGATAAATTAAAGTGAATGATATTTTGTCGCGTTGAAGCTGCATTTTCCCGTTATTGTCAGTGTTTGGGAACATAAGTAATACTTCTACATGTTTAGTAGCAGTGCGCATTGAAGTATGTCATTACATTTGGAATACACCATAATGATCCTGCTTTTATAATACTATCTTTTACTATATCTATCTCCCTTAGTCTAAACGGCATAATCGCGGGACGCTAAACTGAAAGATTTTCATTTCTTTTACTATAAATCGCTGTAAACTACTTTGTTTCGTCCCCGAACTCACACTTGCATCACAGAACTCACATCTGAGCTCGCAGCATCACCAGAAACATTTCATTTCTGTACAGATGGAGGTATAAGTAGGCTGACACTCCAAGAAAGACTGTTCTAATTTGTTTCCTTGGTTCACAAACTGTTCCTAATATTGAAATGGACGTAACCATCTCCATATGCTTTTTACCTTTCATGCAATTTCCTACCACTTACCGTCCTATATTATTCGGTGAAAAGATGCTCCGGCAAATGTTGCAGCGAGCAAAAGATTTGTTACTTAGTACTTTCCGAATAATAATAATACAGTGAAACCTCTCAATAGCGGACACCGATGGGACATGAAGTTTTGTCCGTTACTGAGAGGTGTCCGTTATAGAGAGGTTACAGAAATTTAATTTCTCATAACGGTAATTGTATGCAGTAATATTAATTGTATGCATAACGGTAATTGTATGCAGTAAATACATTATGTATGAGCGTAAATACGTAAAATTCAATATGAAAATAGTCTTATTTAGTACACATTTGAATTACTGGGAGGGATGAAGGAGAAATTCATTTCTATTAAATCATAGCCTATTATTGCTGGGCAATGTTTAACGAAAAATTCATACTTTTTCCTCTACAACGGTAATAAAACTCATTAGTGTCTTCTAAAAATCCTCAGTACGATTGCAGAAGAAACATGTGTGTGTGTTTGTGTACTATCGCAGCATCTTCGTTGACAGAATGGATGAAAAGGCAAGTTATTGGGGGTGCATATATTTATTGAGCCTGGCCCAATCACAAAGAATATTCTTTTAGAGAAAATGAAAAAGGAAGCCGGAAACTCCAACCCAGACTTGTCTCAGTATCATGAGTAAAATAAAAATGTTTCTTTTCCAAAAAAGTAAGAGAGGAAACATTACTCGTTGAAAATGTTATTGTAAAACAAACAATGTTTGCTTTGTTATCTATTAAATTGTCGGTAAAGATGCAAGGTCCAGACGAAAATGATTAAATTTGTTAGGGAAGGGAAGATCTTTCGCATAGAATTCCTAGCCTTACGACTAACCCTGCATGAGTGTTATTGCTTATTGAAAATTTCTAGGATTTCCGCCAGAAAGCAGTTTATTGCGGAAAAAAATTCAAGTTCAGCTGTTCTGCTTGATGGTTCACCAGGTCTGGACTAATGAGATACACTTATGGAGAAAAGACTAGTAGTAGTCCCCCCGTTATGGCCGATTTGACCTTGATGACGTCATAGGTCAAAGGTCAATGACCTTGGCCCGGGGTCAATGACCGAGGGGTACCTAGGACCACCCCCTCTAAATTTTGGCAGGGGTACCTTGGCCCACCCCCTAAATTTTGGCAGGGGTACATAGGACCACCCCCCTTAAATTTTGGAAATTGCCAAATCTAAAAATTTGGTATGGTAGCCTAGGACCATAGTATGTACATCTATCAGTATTGGGTGTCTATGTCGTTCCCTTTCATGGGTAAAAAATTGCCAAAAATTCAAATTTCGGGGGTTTTTGACGTAATTTATCACCTTTGATGAGGTGTTATTACCCTATATAGTTATATGAGCGTATACAGGAGTCTATTATCTTTCATAAGATATGGGTACATTGGTGCACCCCTTTAAAAATTTGGGAGGGGTACCTTGGCCCACCCCTTAAATTTTAGAAATTGCCCAATTTAAACATTTGGTATTATAGTACAGGACCCTAATATGTATTATGATAAATTTGGATGGTCCACCTCGTTCCCTTTTAGGGGGTACAAAATTGCCAAAATATAAACGTAAGCAATACGTAGTACCACGTGTTTGGATTTTGGTCGATTTTATCCCCGTTGATGAGATGAATCCCCATACGTGACCATATAACGATATAAGGTAATAGGACTTCATCCAATGGAATAAATTAGGTAAAAACAACGAAACACGTGGTACAACGTATTGCTTACGTTTATATTTTGGCAATTTTGTACCCCTAAACGGGAACGAGTTTATAGTAATATATATTAGGGTCCTATACTATTATACCAAATGTTTAAATTGGGCAATTTCCAAAATTTAAGGGGTGGGCCAAGGTACCCCTCCCAAATTTTTAAAGGGGTGCACCAATGTACCCATATCTTATGAAAGATAATAGACTCCTGTATACGCTCATATAACTATATAGGGTAATAACACCTCATCAAAGGTGATAAATTACGTCAAAAATCCCCGAAATTTGAATTTTTGGCAATTTTTTACCCATGAAAGGGAACGACATAGACACCCAATACTGATAGAGGTACATACTATGGTCCTAGGCTACCACACCAAATTTTTAGATTTGGCAATTTCCAAAATTTAAGGGGTGGGCCAAGGTACTCTTCCCAAATTTTTCAAGGGGTGCACCAATGTACCCATGTCTTATGATAGGTAATGGACCCCTATACATGACCATATAACTATATAAGGTAATAGGACCTCATCCAAGGAGATAAATTAGGTCGAAAACCAAACACGTGGTATAACGTATTGCTTACGTTTATATTTTGGCAATTTTGTACCCCTAGAAGGAAACAAGGTGGACCGCCCAAATTTATCACGATACATATTAGGGTCCTATACTATAATACCCAATGTTTAAATTGGGCAATTTCCAAAATTTAAGGGGTGGGCCAAGGTACCCCTCCCAAAAATTTAAAGGGGTGCATTAATATACCCATATGTTATGAAAGGTAATGGACCCCTGTATACGCCCATATAACTATATAAGGTAATAACACCTCATCCAAGGGGATAAATTAGGTCAAAAAACCCTGAAATTTGAATTTTTGGCAATTTTTTACCCATGAAAGGGAACGACATAGACACCCAATACTAATAGAGGTACATACTATGGTCCTAGGCTACCATACCAAATTTTTAGATTTGGCAATTTCCAAAATTTAAGGGGGGTGGTCCTATGTACCCCTGCCAAAATTTAGGGGGTGGGCCAAGGTACCCCTGCCAAAATTTAGAGGGGGTGGTCCTAGGTACCCCTCGGTCATTGACCCCTGGCCAAGGTCATTCACCTTTGACCTATGACGTCAAGAAACACAGATCATGTTGTACTCACACTGGAATATGCAGTATGAGTACACCGTGATCTGTGTTTCTTATGTGTGCTATTACAACTTCTACATGAAATACCATCACGTTTGTACGTAATGCAACAGTAAGATCTATCCACGAGCACAAGACATGCAATATGCGTTCAAGTCCCCCCCCCCCACACACACATAGTGAAATATAAAGTACAAGGGCATTATAGAGGCGCACATAAAGTGCACCGTACTCGAGGATAGTTCTAACTCTTGCACCACGTACAGAAATGGTGGTATGTCATATACAAGTTTCAGTCGATAAGTAAATGAAAGTCGCAGTAGTAGTGGTCGACGTATATCTAGTCGAGTCAGCAAAAATTTTTGTGACGTCATAGGTCAAAGGTCAATGACCTTGGCCCGGGGTCAATGACCGAGGGGTACCTAGGACCACCCCCTCTAAATTTTGGCAGGGGTACCTTGGCCCACCCCTTAAATTTTGGCAGGGGTACATAGGACCACCCCCCTTAAATTTTGGAAATTGCCAAATTTAAAAATTGGGTATGGTAGCCTAGGACCATAGTATGTACCTCTATTAGTATTGGGGGTCTATGTCGTTCCCTTTCATGGGTAAAAAATTGCCAAAAAGTCAAATTTCGGGGTTTTTTGACCTAATTATCCCCTTGGATGAGGTGTTATTACCTTATATAGTTATATGGGCGTATACAGGGGTTCATTACCTTTCATAAGACATGGGTACATTAATGCACCCCTTGAAAAATTTGGGAGGGGGACCTTGGCCCACCCCTTAAATTTTGGAAATTGCCCAATTTAAACATTGGGTATTTTAGTACTGGACCCTAATATGTATTATGATAAATTTGGATGGTCCACCTCGTTCCCTTCTAGGGGTACAAAATTGCCAAAATATAAACGTAAGCAATACGTAGTACCACGTGTTTGGTTTTTGGTCGATTTTATCTCCTTGGATGAGGTCCTATTACCTTATATGGTTATATGGTCATGTATAGGGGTCCATTACCTTTCATAAGATATGGGTATATTTGTGCACTCCTTTAAAAATTTGGGAGGGGTACCTTGGCCCACCCCTTAAATTTTGGAAATTGCTCATTTTATATATTTGGTATTATAGTACTGGACCCTAACATGTATTATAATAAATTTGGGCGGTCCACTTCGTTCCCTTTTAGGGGTACAAAATTGCCAAAATATAAACGTAAGCAATACGTAGTACCACGTGTTTGGTTTTTGGTCGATTTTATCTCCTTGGATGAGGTCCTATTACCTTATATGGTTATATGGTCATGTATAGGGGTCCATTCCCTTTCATAAGATATGGGTATATTTGTGCACTCCTTTAAAAATTTGGGAGGGGTACTTTGGCCCACCCCTTAAATTTTGGAAATTGACCAATTTAAACATTGGGTATTATAGCACAGGACCCTAATATGTATCTTGATAAATTTGGGCGGTCCACCTCATTCCCTTCTAGGGGTACAAAATTGCCAAAATATAAACGTAAGCAATACGTTATACCACGTGTTTGGTTTTTGACCTAATTTATTCCCTTTGATGAGGTTCTATTACCTTATATGGTTATATGGTCATGTATAGGGGTCTATTACCTATCATAAGACATAGGTACATTTGTGCACCCCTTTAAATTTTTGGGAGGGGTACCTTGGCCCACCCCTTTAATTTTGGAAATTACCCATTTAATATATTTGGTATTATAGTATAGGACCCTAATAGAGATTACTATAAATTTGGTTGGTCCACCTCGTTCCCTTCTAGGGGTACAAAATTGCCAAAATATAAACGTAAGCAATACGTTGTACCACGTGTTTGGTCTTTTGGCCCAATTTATCCTCTTGGATGAGGTGTTATTACCTTATATGTTCACATGAGCGTATACAGGAGTCTATTACCTTTCATAAGACATGGGTATATTGATGCACTCCTTTAAATTTTTGGGAGGGGTACTTTGGCCCACCCCTTTAATTTTGGAAATTGCTCATTTTATATATTTGGTATTATAGTACTGGACCCTAACATGTATTATGATAAATTTGGGTGGTCCACCTCGTTCCCTTTTAGGGGTACAAATTGCCAAAATATAAACGTAAGCAATACGTTGTACCACGTGTTTGGTTTGACCTAAGTTATCCCCTTGGATGAGGTTCTATTACCTTATATGGTTATATGGTTATGTATAGGGGTCTATTCCCTATCATAAGACATAGGTACATTTGTGCACTCCTTTAAAAATTTGGGAGGGGTACTTTGGCCCACCCCTTTAATTTTGGAAATTGCCCCTTTTTACATGTTTGGTATTATAGTATAGAACCCTAATATATATTACTATAAATTTGGGTGGTTCACCACGTTTCCTTTGATGGGTACCAAATTGCCAAAATTTTAGTACAACCACGTGTTTGGAATTTTGACCTAATTTATCGCCTTTGATGAGGTGTTATTATCCTATATGGTTATATGGGCGTATACAGGGTTCATTACCTTTCATAAAACATGGGTATATTAATGCACCCCGGTAGAGGTACCTTGGCCCACCCCTTAAATTTTGGAAATTGCCCAATTTAAACATTTGGTATAATAGTATAGGACCCTAATATATATTACTATAAACTCGTTCCCGTTTAGGGGTACAAAATTGCCAAAATATAAACGTAAGCAATACGTTGTACCACGTGTTTCGTTTTTTTACCTAATTTATTCCATTGGATGAAGTCCTATTACCTTATATGGTTATATGGTCATGTATAGGGGATTCATTATCTATTATAAGACATGGGTACATTGGTGCACCCCGGGAGGGGGTACCTTGGCCCACCCCTTAAATTTTGGAAATTGCCCAATTTCAACATTTGGTATTATAGTACAGGACCTGATAAATTTGGATGGTCCACATCGTTCCCTTTTAGGGGTACAAAAATTGCCAAAATATAAACGTTGTACCACGTGTTTGTTTTTTTGGTCCATTTTATCCCCTTTGATGAGATTCTATGATTACAGGGGTTCATTTCTTATCATAAGACATGGGCACCCTTCTTAAATTTTGGCAATGGGGGTCCACTGAAATTGTCCAATTGAAGCATAGTACAGGACCTCAATATGTTTCGGTGGTCCTATTACCAAATTTGTTTAGTACAACCACGTGTTCGGTTACTGACTCAATTAAGGTTATAAGGTATGGATGGGTATCCCCTTTCAATTTGGTAGGACCCTTCGGGTGTAGTACAGTCACGTGATCAATGATTTGGTTTTAATGCGCGACGAGGTCCCTGGTCAATGTTCTCTAGGAATTAGGTGGAAACTTTGAACAAGATTCTTGGCATTTAAAACTTTTTTTTCAACTTTTCAAACTAAAAAAAATCAAAACAAAAATTGAAACGAAAACTTTTAAACAAAAATCTTGAAACTAAAAATTTATGGCCGACCGAGTCAGCAAAATTTTCTCGATTCTGATTGGCTGAGAGAGGTCACGTGACGTTACGCCCCGCCCACGCGGGAAATTCAAATTTTCAGGTCACGTGGTATGACGTCATGAGTCACCCTGCGGGGAAATCCCTCACTAATTTGTTCCCTTTTACGGGTAAGATGTGTGATTCTGATTGGTTGATAGCTGTCACGTGATTTTAGACCCTGCGATATTTGAAAATTCGTTCCCTTTTACGGGTAAGATGAATCCTTTGGTACCCCAATGCTGATTGGTTGATAGAGGTCACGTGATCTTAAGCCCTGGGATTTTTAAAATTCGTTCCCTTTTTATGGGTAAGATGAGTCCTTTGGTACCTCGATGCTGATTGGCCGACAGAGGTCACATGATCTTAGACCCACCACACAGTGAACAGGTTACATGGGAAAACCCCTTACTTATTTGTTTTATTTTATGTGTAAGATGCGTGTTTTGGTACCTCAATTTTGATTGGTGGATAGAAGTCACATGATCTTACCCCCACACCACCCCACCCCCCAGTCCATGAGGGAAATACAGAGCGATATGACGGCGATCCATCCTAGACCGGGATTTTTTTTTAATGGTTATGCGTAAAGTTCCCATGAAGGGTTCAACCTCCTCCTTAAATAACCCTTTTTTGGTATCATGATATTGTACTGAAGTTTACCTTAAATATTATCGTTCTCTTTGACAGATAAGATGATTACCAGCTTTTTTACCTAAAAAAATTTTAAACAAAAATTTTCAAACAAAAAATTTTGAAACAAAAAAGTTTCAAACAAAAAATTTTCGAACCCAAAAAAAAAATTTCGAACTAAAAAATTTTGAAACAAAAAAGTTTCAAACAAAAAATTTTCGAACCCAAAAAAATTTCGAACTAAAAAATTGAAACAAAATTTTGTCGAACTAAAACATTTTTAAAAACAAAAGTTTCGAACTAAAGATGTAAATCACATCTAAAAATTTTCAAATCAAACTTTTTATCGAACTAAACTTTTAAAATTTTCGAACTAGAAATTTAAACCAAGTTTAAGAAAAAATCCTAAGAAATGTTTTTTTCAGGAATCGAACTCAGGTCTTTCAAACCAAAGATGTGTATGCTAACCGCTTAAATGAATTCGGTTTTAATCGATCTTGGTGGGTTTCGAACCATGGTCCTTGAAAAGGATACACATATACTTTAAGAAAATAAATCTGACAGTGTAACACTTCTCAAATCAAACTTTTTATCGAACTAAACTTTTAAAATTTTCGAACTAGAAATTGAAACCAAGTTTTAGAAAAATCCTAAGAAATGTTTCTCCAGGAATCGAACTCAGGTCTTTCAAACCAAAGATGTGTATGCTAACCGCTTAAATGAATTCGGTTTTAATCGATCTTGGTGGGTTTCGAACCATGGTCCTTGAAAAGGATACACATATACTTTAAGAAAATAAATCTGACAGTGTAACACTTCTCAAATCAAACTTTTTATCGAACTAAACTTTTAAAATTTTCGAACTAGAAATTGAAACCAAGTTTTAGAAAAATCCTAAGAAATGTTTCTCCAGGAATCGAACTCAGGTCTTTCAAACCAAAGATGTGTATGCTAACCGCTTAAATGAATTCGGTTTTAATCGATCTTGGTTTTGGCAATTTTTGTACCCCTAAAAGGGAACGATGTGGACCATCCAAATTTATCAGGTCCTGTACTATAATACCAAATGTTGAAATTGGGCAATTTCCAAAATTTAAGGGGTGGGCCTTGGGATGCTTATCGGACGAGATGGAGTCTTATGGACCACGAGCATACATCAAGACATTTGTCAGTGGAGGACCAAAAAATTACAGCCTAGAAATATACAATCCGGATACCAACGTCACCAGTTACATATGTAAAATTAGAGGATTTACATTAAATTACAATGCAGGACAGCAATTAAATTTCAATACGCTAAAAGAAATGATTACAAATCAATGCCGTGGACAAGTCACCATCACTATCCCCCATAAGATATGCAGGACCAAAGACCATACCATCGTCACACGAAAGGAAGAAAAAATGTACAGTATCCAGTACACAAAACGTCGATTTAAAGAATTCAATTCTTATGATACGGTTCCGTACGGGTACGTTAAAAAACAGAAGATGGAACTGGAAAAAGAAGATGAAGAAGAAAAAACTGTAAACACCCAATGAGGCCACCATTTCTTTTTTTCCTTTTCCTTTTTTCCACTCCTTAACCACAAAGCAGCAACACCAAGAAGAAAATGAAGTACCCACAAGAGTTTATAAACCATCAACACCACCATCAGTGGAAGAAATGCAGTCATCTCGTACCGAAGGAGGAACCTTGACCATAAAGGAGCAACACCTAGAAAAAAAATGCAGTACCCAGAAGAGTTCATAAACATCCATCGGTGAAAAAAAATGCAGTGATCCTGTACCCGAGGAGGAAGATGAGCCTAAACAGATCCATCATTTACGAGTAAGTTTTATTTCTCTCTTATCAATATTGACTCATTTTTATTGTTTCAGAAAAAAAGAAATTCTTAAAGTAATCCGTCGTTTCTTCTTTTTCTTTACAGGATACGGCTACAAGATTCGAAGATGATGACACGTCCAACATATTCATTAAACTAGATCCTGTATTTATTATGTTAATAAACATGTATAGAAAGAGCACATACCTTTCGTTAAAATACAACAAGTTGAAAAAAAATATGTTTTATTATTTCTTGAAACCCTGAACACTTATTTTCAAATCATGGTAATCTTGAAAATTTAAGGTGAAAAATATATCCAAGATTTGGTTTACATGATTTTGTTCGAAAAAATAATTAAAGAATTTTTTAGTGTCCAAAATTTGATTTTTAATTTAGTTCGAAAAAATTTTTAATTTGAAAATTTTCAAATGTGGTTTACATCTTTAGTTCGAAACTTGTTTTTAAAATTGGTTCGAAATTTTTTTAAAATTTTTAGTTCGAAAAATTTTGATTTGAAAATTTAGTTCGAAAGTTTTTAGTTTAAAATATTTTTCGAAAAATTTTTAATTTTTTTAGTTCGAATTTTTTTTGGGTTCGAAAATTTTTTGATTTGAAAATTTAGTTCGAAAGTTTTTAGTTTAAATTTTTTTTTAAATTTTTGTTTCAAATTTTTTAGTTCGAAAATTTTTTGTTTGAAAATTTTTGTTTAAAATTTTTTTAGTTACAAAATTTTTTTAGTTCGAAAAATTTTTTAGTTTAAAATTTCTTGTACTCTGCGGAACCGTTTCGAAAAGAATCGGAGCAGTTTAGGTAGAAAAAAATCTGGCAACGCTGTTTCCATTAATGAAGCGCTTACTGAGCGTTTAAAAAATCGCTTAAACTCACAACAATGTGTTATAAGAAATCTACAAGCGACACCTCTCTTTCACCATTGTTACTTCCAGAGACATAGACTACTAATTCAAGGACAGGATCTCCATCAAGGTAAAAAAGCTGGTAATCATCTTATCTGTCAAAGAGAACGATAATATTTAAGGTAAACTTCAGTACAATATCATGATACCAAAAAAGGGTTATTTAAGGAGGAGGTTGAACCCTTCATGGGAACTTTACGCATAACCATTAAAAAAAAATCCCGGTCTAGGATGGATCGCCGTCATATCGCTCTGTATTTCCCTCATGGACTGGGGGGTGGGGTGGTGTGGGGGTAAGATCATGTGACTTCTATCCACCAATCAAAATTGAGGTACCAAAACACGCATCTTACACATAAAATAAAACAAATAAGTAAGGGGTTTTCCCATGTAACCTGTTCACTGTGTGGTGGGTCTAAGATCATGTGACCTCTGTCGGCCAATCAGCATCGAGGTACCAAAGGACTCATCTTACCCATAAAAAGGGAACGAATTTTAAAAATCCCAGGGCTTAAGATCACGTGACCTCTATCAACCAATCAGCATTGGGGTACCAAAGGATTCATCTTACCCGTAAAAGGGAACGAATTTTCAAATATCGCAGGGTCTAAAATCACGTGACAGCTATCAACCAATCAGAATCACACATCTTACCCGTAAAAGGGAACAAATTAGTGAGGGATTTCCCCGCAGGGTGACTCATGACGTCATACCACGTGACCTGAAAATTTGAATTTCCCGCGTGGGCGGGGCGTAACGTCACGTGACCTCTCTCAGCCAATCAGAATCGAGAAAATTTTGCTGACTCGGTCGGCCATAACGGGGGGCCTACTACTAGACTTTTCTGTATATGTAATATATCGCAGAACCGAGAACAATTCCTGTCCGTTATGAAGAGGTTATTCAAACGTTTGGGGGGAAAAGGACTGTCCGAGTCCGTATCTGAGAGTGTCCGTAAAAGGGAGGGGTTTGTTCCGTAAGAGAATATATATTTTTGCCGGGACAAAAAAATCTGTCCGTATTATAGAGATGTCCGTTATTGAGAGATGTCCGTTAAGGGAGGTTTCACTGTAATAATAATAATAATAATAATAATAATAATAATAATAATAATAATAAAACTAACAATCGAAAACGATTGAACGTGGTCTTGGAATACTTGGAAACTGATATACTTGTTATCTTCGCAGGAGTACTGGATACAACGGACAATGAATACCACAACTACGTCACCTCTTCACTTTCGAGCCTACCTCCGCAACTGGAACAACCACGTTAAACCAGCAGAAAGATACTATGCACTCCGCCTCTCCGCTTCTCGACCGCCATTTTAACAAGAATATGATATCGTAAATAAAAGCGTGCTATTGCCTATTAGATTAAATATTTTTCTTTTGCCACGTACCCCACCTTGATCTACTGCATAAATCAACTTGCATTTGCTACTTTTCTTTTTTGGGACTCTTCTTTGTGTTTAACAATTGTTGAGTTCATAAGAAATGAAAATTCTAAACTAAAACGCGTAAGCAATGAAATGACTGCACGCTTAATACACGATAATAAAGCGTATACACTCATTCTCAGGTTGCTATTTATTCATTTAGAATTTCTTATAAAAATTTTATTGTTACTTTGAATTAACTATTAGTTCGCACGTTTGGATATTTACAAAACTCCATTTTCTAACAACGAATACTATCGCGAAAGTAAACTAAATTCCCTCACCAGAAAGCGAGCAGAGAACAGCATATTCCCGAGAGAAATAAAATAATGTCCTGGAACATTATTTACCGGGGTGCAAGAAGTCACTGCAAATTTGTAGTTTTGCAATTTGTAGTTTGCCTTACGGTTATTGACAAAGGAAAACTAATTGCTTAACATTTTTACTTCATATTAATGAATTAGTTTAACAATCCACAAATGTGATAGTAATTAATGAGTTAGTGATGTAAGAATAAAAGGAATGTGAACAGGGGGACAAACGGAAGAACTCCGAGAAACCCACCCATTTGGTTTATTTTCCACAAAACCCATGATTTGAAAAAGAAGGAACTTTGTCCTTAGAAGTAAAAACTTTACCGACTACACTACCAAATTTATGTTTAAGATAGTACCAACATAAATATGATCGATCGCTTGAATCAGTTTCCTTCGAACCGTCAATAAGAGAGAACCTGTTTGCTTCCCTAGCTGCAAAATCTATGATTTTGGTGTTAAAAAAAAAAAAAAAAAAAAAAGTATACAATAGCAACATAGGAACATGATAGAGATTACATTTTTTCTTATAATAAAGGTACAAAAATGTCAAAAATGAAACAAGAATTGCACATTATGAAACTTCGTTACTTCTGCAGTGTACTGGAAATAAATTATTTTGCGATAATTTGAATCACAAATTCTTGTCTTTCATTTCATTGTGAATTGCTAAATAAAGAAATCTATTCTTTGTTACGTATTTTTGGAGAGGGATGTTAGAGAGTGTCCCAATGGGGACACACCCTCCAATCCTCAGCAGTTTGTGTTCCCTGTTCCTGGTTAAAACACTATTTACAAATCTTAAAAAGTCATGTTTTATAGAACTTTCAACATTTCTTATTGGCACTGAAAAAGTGTACAAAAATTTGCCTCAAAGAGAGAGAGAGAGAGAGAGAGAGAGAGAGAGAGAGAGCGAGAGAGAGAGAGAGAGAGAGAGAGAGAGAGAGAGAGAGAGAGAGAGAGAGAGAGAGAGAGAGGGAGGGGGGGCACCGTAAATATTGCTCGTAAATTGTTGCACTATTTTTTTTGTCAGAATAAACAGTATTTTTTTTTAAAAAAAAAAACAAAAAAAGCTTATAGAAGAATCATTATAATTATCGATGGAAAATGATTAAATATGTATAACAATAGATATTGTATTATAAGCAGAAAGTACACTTTGGTATCTTAGACGTATCCCATATTTAGAGATAAAAAGTCCGATGAAATTAGTCCGGCTATCCATTCAGTATTGATCCAATGGATACGCTGATGTGCAACTTTATTGGCTATTTTCGTAAACTCATAAGCACATCCGAAATAAATCTTGAGAATTAAAATACATCACAATGAAAACAAAGCAGCTCAAACACCTTTAACCGTATTTCAAAATCCTTTCATTTGTGTAATAAGTTACCCACAGTTAATGCAGGACAGAAAGCTCCGATAAAAGCGAAAGTAGTGGGAACGAAAAAGATAAAAATGTTGGAATCCTGTCTGCGTCGAAAATGGATTTCCTATTGAATCACTGATCCAACTGCATTTTGTGGATGATTCACCAATATGATATCCCACTGCACAAGCTAAAGAAAAAGATAATGCGCACAACTACAGAACATAAGTGTTTCACATCGTTAGTGGAAAACAGAGACAAATTTCTAACTTTGAAGTTATTATTAAGTACTCTACCTGTTGGCAGATCCAGGGATTAATGTTTTTTTTTTTTTTTTTTTTTTTTAAGGTTCGGTCCTGGAAATGTTGCTTCCATGTTTCTTGATTTCCAGCTTCTTCTTTTAACTCCCAATATTTTATTATATTTTTCAAATCATCAATCAGTTGTGTTCTTCTTTCCACTCCTCGCTTTCCTTCCACTTTCCTTCTATGGCGGTATGAAGAAGACAATTTCTTCTCATGATATGTCCAATCCAATTGGCCTTCCTATCAAGGCTGCTGGCTAAAAGCGTTCTCTTCTTTTCTACCCGTTTTAAAACATCTTCGTTTATTACTCTCTCCGTCCATTTTATCTTCACTATCTTCCTCCAATATCACGTCTTGAAGCTCTCTAAATATTTCTTCTCTAAATTTCGCAATGTCCAAGTCTCTGAACCACACAGTCCAATACTCCATACATAGAATTTGATCAGTTTCATTCTGGGTCCAAGATTTAGCTTGCTAGTTAAGTCGTTCTAAGTTCCATTTTCGATTTCTCCTCCATTTTCCTTGATTAACTTTAACCAAGTTTCCACTTTCGCCACTAGGAGACTCTGATCTGAATCGACATCCGCTTCCGGTAGCGTCTTCACGTCTCGTACACTCTTCCTGAAATGCTGCTGCTTGACAAAAATGTAATCGATTTGGTAGCGTTTCTTATCTCCTGGTCTTTTTCACGTGCATAGTTTTTTTTTTTTTTTTTTTTAACACAACGTATCATGTTGAAGTCGATCAGCATCAGGGCCCCGTGCGTTTCTTCTACTTAGTCCAAATGGTCCCAGCACCTTCTTCCACTTCGCTGTTGAAGTCTCCCATTTCTATGACGTTGACTTTACCTCTTCCCTTCTGATGCAATACGTCACTAATCTCGTTATATATTACTTCTACCTCACTGTCGTCATAGTCCGTTGTTGACATATACACTTGTATTATCACAATCTCCACTGGTTTCGCACTTCCTTTACAAATATCAGGCAGTCACTACAGCATTCCACTTTGATTACGCTTTTAGCTATTTCGTTCCTCATTGGTATCGCGACAGCATTCTTGGCCACAAGCCCATCCAAATAGAATATTGTATAATTTCCCGATACTACCCCATCCTTTTCTCACCATTCCACTTCAGCTGCACCCACTATGTTCACTTTACATAATTGCCCATTTTCACTTTTAAATTTTCAAGTTTGCCCGCACGTCACAAAGTTCGTAGTTCCAGGTTAATATGCTGAAATAAAAGTTATTATTGCTATTTTCTTCTTTGATGATTCTTCCCGGAGTAGTCCCTACTCGAAGATCCGAACGGGAACTATTTTAAATTCAGAATGTTCCACTTCAGGAAGAGCCATCGATATATTTATTCTCCTCTTTTGTCCCTTTTGGGAAAATAAATGTTGTAGTATTCCCATTTCCTTTTCACATGTTCATGCCGTTGACCACCTTATAGTTTATCTGCCTTGTAGGACAGTTTCCCCTACTACGGACAAGAAAGTATTCTTACCTCTACCCGCTTAACCGCCTTCCGAGGAGGCCATTGGCATCTGATAGAGGTTGGCTCCTTACACCAGGAGAAACTCTGTCCCCACCTACGTTAGCCGCCTACGACGTTGCCCACTTTCTCTCGCGAGGAGTTGTAGGTTGGATTTTCTCTTAGTTTAGGATGAGACCTGAACCTTTCTAAAACTTTCATTTCAAATATTTTTAAAATCTCACTTTTAGCAAATCAAAATTGCCTGATATTAAGCAGAATTCCCTCCTCACTGGAATTCCCAGTCTCTTCAGATTCCCTGATATTTCCCAGTTTCCCAGGCTTGTCGCCACCCTGGTGACTTATAATCGCACAGGTCATACTACTACAGGTAGAAACGTAAACTATGAATGGCATACCCCTTTTGTCACGAAAGTGGCATTAGACCGTTCACCTCTGATGAACAGAGTCCTTGGTTCGATTCCAACCCACGTCAATTGGGAGTTGTGGTGGACAAACACCGTGTGAGTAGGTTTTCTCGGATTTCTCCCACTTCATCATTCTATTATTTTCCTTCGATGTACGTGGTCCCGGGTTAGGTTTGGTGGGAGACCACGAAAACTTAGTTCGAAAATCATTCACTTTCATAGGCATCCGTCTCCTTTAGCCAAAAAAGGCATACCGTGGGACACTAAACTAAAACAAATGTCATTTCACTTTTCATTCCACCATTTTTATTCATTCTCATCACAGTCTGCTTTAGCCTATATGACATAAAACTCAAAGACATATGACATTTTACTTTTTTTTTCACACTGCCTTAAATGCAAACAGTTTCTATAACTTACAAGAGATCTATGCATTGCTCTAAGTTCGTTTGAATTACAATTTTCTACACAGAAGACACATACGTTAGGGAACGTCCAGAAACCTATGATGAATGAAAATAATTAACGAGCTTGTACATTTACCTATATAGTCCTCACATAATAAACTCGTATTAAGCTGAAGTTGTTTAACACAGAAACGGAAAGTCTTTCTAAGTCTGAATTACGGAAAATGTTTTGAGGTTTACAATTGAATTTTTTTTTTTTTTTTTTGCTTCTTTGTAACCTTTGAACTGCTTTTCTCTGAAAGAACTGGAACGAAAAAATGTTAGTCGGTAATATCTTACTGTAGAAAGTGCGCATGTGCATGTGGAGCGCATACATTAACGAAATGGAAATCGCAAGTCGAACGATTTTAAATCCTTTTAGTTTTTGGCTCCAAAACGTTATTCCGAAGAGGCTGGTTTTCATTCCCTAAATTCACAGGAATTCATTTGGCTAACAACTGCGTTATTTTATTCTATACAAATATTATATAACAGACACGCATACCCTGACTTGTATTTAGACTTTTCGGACTTTCATTTAGGATACACGTTAAATAATAATAAAATGAGTTAGCAAGGAAATAAACAAGTGTTGATTGATTGATTGATTTTGAGTTTTACGTCCCGTTCAGCAGCGAGGCTATATGAGACGTGGACCTACTGATTAACGTGGAATCCGAACCACATGAGCTCCCGCCGGGAATCGAACCCGGGTCTCCCACGCCAAAGGCGCGGACGCTAACCGCTTAGTCACGGAGGAGCTCGTAAACAAGTGTTGTAGATATATTTAAATAAAACGATGAATCACAATATGCACAAAACGAAATTATAGTAGTTATCTCACTGCGGTATAAGTTATATTGTTCAGGTTTAGTATAACGTATATTAAGTGGAAATCTGTCCACAATGGAAGTAAAATGTCATAGAATACAATGACAATGTATATACTGAGCATTTTCATAGCATTAGAATATTCACATACTTATTTCTGAGAGCCATGCGATAGGAAGCTAAAATTTCGAAAGACTCGAGGAATTTCCAAAGCAGAATATTTTTTAATGTTAGATTTAAATGTCGCTCTTTATATTGAATATGATGAACGCTGAGGAGTATATACCTAGGTATAGAAGTTCAAGCACTAATGGAATCAACTGAGCTAAGAAAAAAAAATCACAGCTCCTCAACTGAATTGACACAACAACTAATATACCGGAAACACCAAGAAAATAGGCTTGAGAAAGAATGGAATAAATAGCATCCTAATTTAAGTTATGGTTAAAATTCTTCAGAATTTTTATTTTCATGTAATATACTAATGCTAATAATAAAAATGCAAACACAAGGCTTCAAAGACTTTAAAAATTTTCTTGAAACCTAGACAAATTGTGTAAGATCACTTGTAGTCCGGTCCAAGGTATAATTTCCGGCCAACAAAATCATTCCCAGCTGAAATTATATGATTTTCAAGTAATTTAGAAAAAAAAAAATCTAACGAATTGAAATGTTCACTTAAAGAGCGGATTACTAAATTAGTGTAGAAAGTAAAATAAGGTTATATGGTGAATATTTTCAGCATGGAACTAAATAAACACATTCAGACACTAAATGATTTAAACCAAATTGGAAGGAAAATTCAACTCCTATGTTGTTTATGCAACTGCATCACTATATTCAGACTTTCAAACACCGTGTGCGTAGATTCTCCCGTTTCCTCCCACTTTCTTCATACCACTATTTCATTAATTCTCATCATCGTCGTTTCCTTTAGCCTACACAGTATAACCGTGGGGCGTAAAATTGAGATTTCATTTAATCTATATTGACAAACTTTGTGAAACAGAAACTACCAACAAGCATCAGGTACTACTAGAAAACATGAGTGGTAAGTGTCTTTACACAAAGCAGGTTGTTCAAGTTTCATTTGTTCCCAAGCTGCATGATTTCAGAGACTCAACCGCTTTCAGTGTTAAAGAATAACACTGTTCAACATACAAAATGTTACAGAAATATGACTAGCTAAACTTTACAAATTTGGAGCCACTGAATTCAAAAATAACATTGAAATTTGAAGATTATCTCCAGTTTTCAAGTTACAGCCTTGGCCTGAAACTACGAGTTTTACCCTATTTTTTTGATTTTCAACATATAATCAGTTGATAACACTGCAAAAGCGCATCATATCTTTGATAATACGGTACTTTCACGTTACTCTTCGGCTACTCTAGCTGCATATGTGTTTATCAGGTGATGCGTTTCGAAAATGTTTGAATATTCCGAATAATTTCTGCTATATTGTCGGTGAAGTGACATTTGCTCCGAGGAAGTGTTCGATTTTGAGTTCTATAAAAATGGCGTGTTAGGTGTTTTTTGGCTTTCAGAGGGTAAAGACAAACAAGAACCCAAGTTTAGTGCACTAAGCTTTCGTCAAAACTCAACACGTGGATTAATGAAAAAAAAAAAAAAAAAAAGTACGGCACCTGCAGTACCCATAGTTTAGTGGAAGTCTAGCAGTTATATTACTGATTATTATATCTCTGTATGGTTCCTCATATTAAGAAACGAATATCCATGAAAAGAAAATATAAAATGTGATAGCCTCTGCGATTCGTTCTGTGCCTGATGTAACGTTCCTCTTTGAGCGTTACATTTTCTCAAAGAGAATATTTGCGGAAATGTTCAATCAGCTCTCAGCTAATATTATTTCTTTTCATTTTCTCAATTCTCGACTCTCATGAAGGATTCAAGATGGTCGACGATTGGACTAGTGCATGTAGATGTAGTATGCTACTTTCCTTTGTACGTCTATGGTTTGCGTTGAGCGGCTTTTGAGAGTAGCTCGGATCGTTTGAAATAATTTAAATTTTTGTGTTCCATGTAAAACGGAAGGATTATTATGAATCTGCATATATAAATGCCCGTTTATATAATTTTTATTCTCCTTTAGTTATATTTGTTTTATTATAAAATCTGTTATTTCCATTCTACGCTCTGATGCGTAGTATGGAATGACCAATCCGGAAGTGAGAGGGCTGCAGAGAGCCCCCTCTGGTTCACCTTTTCTTTGTACTACGAACTGCGAACATGGCCGTGGTGAGGTGAAAAGCACGATTGTCCATATTTTCGGATATTAATTTACAGTGAATTATGCAGTGAGTGGCCGTTCTTTAATATAAATATTTAAAGAAGCTGTTTAGTCGAACGGTATGCTAGGCTAGCGGGTATAAACAAGAATCACAAGAGAACTTACTCAAATATTCGACCTGTGCGTTTTGGAATATGGCTGGGATTGGTTAGATATTTCCTAACTGTTAATGTGATGAAAGCTGAAGTTCAGAAATCCCTTTTGTGCTGTCTCCGAGACTGAACTCGATTGATGTATGGCCTGCTTCTCTTGACGTTGTAAATTTCCGTCCACCCTTACTGCGTTTTCTTGGCAAGGGACTTCGTCCTATATTACTTGTTGTCAGCTCAGCCTGCCTCTCCGGAATTTAATGTGTCTAACTGTGGTCGCTGTTGTGGGGATGAACATTGCAGCAGCTTTGCAGTGATTGTTTGTCTACCTGGTAGAGATAGCAGTGGAACGTATGCTTTGCTGTTAACCAAGGAGGGGGTGTGATCAATCCACGCCGAGGTTATGGCTGTACACATGGTGAGATGTTGGAGGAGTCGTTAGGACCGGTCGCCACCCTGGAGTGCTGTTTCACAGTGTTTCCTCAGTGTTCCTATTCGTAAAGTGAAACCACGGTCGGGTGAGCTTTGGTAACTGTCTACTAGGTAAATATGTCTATTTCCTTTTATTCCGTCTTGTGAAGGAACTGGTATCATCCGGGAAGTTGCGGAAGAAATTGTCCACCGTTTATAGTTGTCCAAATTGTCTTAAATATAACGTCTAACGTCATATTAATGTCTTCGTGTGTTCATTATCTTATTGCAGATTACTTATGAACAAACAATAATATACGTTCAATAATTCTCAGTTTTCTTGGTGTATACATATATATATATATATATATATATATATTATCCGAGTCAGTTTATAATGTCCATAATATTGTCCGAAATGAGTTTCGTCCGTAATATGTCCGAGTAAACGGGAGTGAGTCTCTATCCAGTAAGTTGAATCATACGCCAGCGGGGTAGTCTGATATCAAAGCAGTTTCTCTCTTGCTCTGAATAAAATCATCTCTTAGAGTTGTCTAGATGTATAATATACTAGCAGCGTTCACCCCGCTTCGCTGGGGTCACCCCGGAACGCAATAAACTTTGTTACTTAGATAATTTTTACTTTTTCGCTTTCAAGTGATATGATAAAAACCATAGTAGATTGCAGTAAATGTTAACATTATATCGCCTGTCATTTATGTTAACCCGCCGAGTGACACGGTCATGCGGGTTGCATATAAATACGTTTATTTTTACCTATGATGAACTAACAAAGGATTTGTACGTTATGGACACTTGAATGGTCAATTATCTCAAGACACTGGTAATTGAAAATTAAAGTGATATGATAAAAACCATCTAGGGTCCAAATCCTAATAACCCCCCAAAAATGAAAGAAATTGGTTCAGCTGTATTAGCGTGATGAGGGAACAAAGGATTTGTGCGTTCTCTTTTATATATAAGATTACTCACTGCCATCTAGCACATGTATGTTAGCAACAGGTATTCCGTATTGTTTATTCTCTCAGGTATTCTATTTGATAAATTAAGGATTGATTAGCGATGGCTAGTTTACGTCTGTCTAGCAGCGGGCATTCCGTATTGTTCATCAATAACTATATACATAAGTATATCTATATAATTTACAATCTAAGCATTAAGTCGCCGCACCCCAAGTTTGCATTCTCGAGTTGTCCTGTTACATTTGATTGTGATGTTGCTCACTAGATCAGTGAGGCACGTTAAGACGGTGGGTGTACGATACCACTCGTACTTCAATGCGGGAGTGTCAGAAGTCAAGTCTAATTTCATTGGCTGGTTTTGTGTTCCCCATAATGTGCTACAGAGTTTAATGTTATTACCGCCGCTGCTAATAGTAAATGTCGAGGGAAATGCCCTCTTAGCAGTTGGATGCGGGTAAAGTGGAGAAGTTATGTACTAAAAGGAGGAAGGTTAATCGACGCAGCCGTAGGTCTCTCTCTCTCTGCAAGGAGATGGTTACGAGTGGTAATGTAATTGGTAAATTTCCTTTGGTGAAATAGCCTACCAAGGACTTTGTGCTATTGTCTAGAAATGTAAACAACTCTCTTACAGTTAGTACAGTGTGGCTTAATTTATATTGTTATTTACCTTTGAGTTGTGTTGGCGTTAAAGGGTTTGAGAAACTTAAACGGAATACAAAGATTTTTTTTTTCTGAATCTAGCTATCCACGATCATAAATGTCAATGAGAGTCTTTTGTTATACGTTTATTACAAGGAAAGTTAAATAAACAGAGATGCGAGATATATTGTGTTATCTTAAATGATTTTTTTTTCTTTCTTTTCCTCGTCTTTTTCCTTAGCATTGACAACGCAAGTAGTGTACAAGAATCTGGAGTAAGTAGCGTTGTGTTTACTGGTCTATAAATTATAGTGTAAGAAGGAATAACGGCGACCCAATGTTTTTTTTTTCTTCTTTTCTTTTCCTTCGTTTCCTTAATGTCAGCTACGGATACAAATTCAAGGTAATATAAGACGCAAGGTAGCGCTTTTCAGGTTCGGTTCCCATAGCCAGGATTTTAAGGGAAATTTTGTCACGCCCCGAGTTTGGCTACCCAACCATGGAATCGAACTAGCGTAACCAGCGCTTTTCACTGATGATAAAGTATTTCCTATTTCTGAACCTATGAAAAAATGCTTTTATTAACTCTGAGGAAAATAAGTCTCCTAAAATTGCGAAGAAAAAACTCATTAACTACCTTAAATGCGGACTAGTTGTAAAACACAGATTCCTCACATCACGGCCAGTTTTACGAGCTGCAGGGTCCAATCGGAAACAGTTTTGTTCGGATTTAGGTTCCCAGCCAACTTCCAATGTGTTGTTTGTAGTTAGCACACCCAGAGTAGATCACACACTAGCGCGGGGCCCAACTGCGAGCAATCAGTTCAATCGGCTTAAGGCTGACCCTGCCTGAAATCTAACATAAGGAGATCAATTATTTGATCAGAGGTCTAGAGTTCCCTATACTACTTCGTGGAAGTGTTAGCATTTTTCCCAGCAACAACAAGAAATTTGAAGAGTTCTTTAAAACCGATGATGATTTCAATACATACTGCAAATACATTGAAGGTATGACAGGATTGTTGGAATTCCCCCCCTCCCCAAAGTATTTTTGGGGAGGGGTAGAACTCGTACAAAAACATGACAACCACTCCAAATCACCTTCAAAACTTCGATTGAAATGATAATAAAAAAATCATAGTTTCCTCAATTGCGTTTCTCAGTACACGTCAAGATTGAGAATTGGTTTTAAATACAGGAGATTTCCAGATGGAACACAGTATTATTGTAAATGGTTTGGGAACCATGCATAACGAATTTTGGTCGTGTTCGATTAAATTCGCTGTAACGGTGTTCAACTGCTATCTGGGACAAAAAGCAATGAGACTACGTTCTCTGTTTTAGTAGTACATACTCGAGTATTACAAACCAATAATAAAATGTTGACCTCCGTCGCTAAGTTGTGGTACCAGTAGATTCCATCTCATATAGCCTCGCTGCTGAAAGCAACGTTAAACTTAAAATCAACTCAACTCCATAATAAAATGTACTTCTCCATGTGTCAGTTAATTAAAAATTGAAAATACTTCATTTACAAAGGAATATCTCAACACTATCTTTGGATAATTATACACATACAAACAAAAAAGTGATGCATTAAAAAGGAAACAAAATTTTTCCTAATACCATAATTAGTAAACACTACATACGATACTAGTGTTCACTAATTATGGTATTATGTTAAAAAGGAAATTACAAAAGACCTACCTCTATTTTCTCAACATTACATCTGGATAATTACACACACAAAAATGAAAAATAGTTTCACCAGACAGATCAGAAACCCCCCGAATTCTTCTTCTCTATCTATCGCAATATGTGGCATATAGTACGATTATCCCACGTTACAAAGATCTTGGATTGTTTAATATACTGTACGAAAGCAAATTGGAACTGAAAATGAGATTTACAAAAAAGAATCTAATATTTCAATTTTTCCAACAAAATCTAAAAAAATCCAGTTAAACCCTTTTAGATTTTTCAATTGTTTTATAAGAAAATGTTGACTTTCATTTAAGTAGTGCTTCTGTATTATTCATCCAAGTATCATGGCTAATACATCATTCTCTTCAGAATATCAGAATAAAACGGTTTCAAAAGATATCATGCGTATGTGTGCACGAATTCCCTCCAATTCTTTTTGTTTATTTATTTTACCTATTTGGGGATCCCCTGGGGCAGAGTTGGCGTGGGTCAATGAAAACTTTACCCACAACCCACCGTGACTCACGACCCACGACCCACGAACTTCAATTACCACACTGCTGTTTGCCATGTGCCAAATTACGATGAATTTCAATTAAATTATCATAGTATAATTATTTCCTTATTGAATTATCAATACTTTTCAGTGGAAAAAAGAATGAAATTTCAAAGTTCCAAATCAAAGTAAGTAGACCAACGTAAAGGGAAAAAAAGTGTAAAATTTTACACACAATTATGCGTACAATCCGAACTTCAAATTTCCGTGTAATTAAGCTTACAGTACAAATTTTATGCCTATTTTTCTCACAACATTATGGGTTGATTGCCCTGTGCTGTAAGCGCTCCATATTATAAACATAAGCTTCAGCAATTATTATAGCAGAAAGCAATGGGTATATGAAGCCAAGCACTGTACTTTTTGTTTCTGATTATTTTTCTTAAATAACATCGTTCGTTTTCGATCATTTTTACAAACCAACTCACTACCAATTTTCCATATATAGAAAGTGCCCCCCCCCCCCCCCACATAAAGGAGAATTTAAAAAAATGCTAAGACACATTCTGTTTATTTTCAATAAAGAGTTAATACACTGAATTTCAGCTCCGTAAGTTTAACGGCTTGCGAAATACTCATTTTTTTTTCCGCAAAAATTCGGATCCTCACTACCTCCTTAGGATATTATGCATTATAATAAAAGCAATATAACATCCCAATTTGGATTAAGGCCGAACTATATACCAAAAGTAATTTCATTTGACTTTGCAATTTGACCGTGATGATCAGGCACACATAGGTACATTCAATTTTTTATATAATAATTTATATATTACAGTGCTTCAAAAATGTAGTTTTTCCAGTAGTTAGCTCTAAAAACTCACAGGTCTCGAAAGCCAAGTAGTAGTACAGATGGTGATCAAAAAAATGGAAACACCTGAACAAAATTGCAACTTACCAGATTAATATGGTGTCGGGCCACCTTGCGCCTTCAGAACAGCCTTGATGCGACGTGGGATGGAGGCATAGAGGTCGTGAATGGTAGCAAGTGGAATTTTAGAGCATTCCTCGTGCAGGGCATCGGCCAGTTCTGTGAAAGAGGATGGAGGTGGAAATAGTCGCCGGAGTCGTGTTTGCAAGACGAACCACAGATGTTCAATTATGTTGAGATCTGGGGATTGGGCGGGCCAGGGGCGGTGTTGAACTTCATCCCGATGTTCCTCAAACCACGCTGCAACTACGCCAGCTGTGTGAATGGGTGCATTATCATCCTGGAAGATGGCGTCATTGTGCGGGAACAACATCCGGACCATAGGATGCAAGTGGTCTCCTAAAATTGCGACATAATCGTTGGCAGTGATTTGTCCGCTAAGTGTGACCACAGGACCCAATGAAAACCATGATATGGCGGCCCACAGCATCACCGAGCCGCCGCCATGATTCACAGTTGGGCGGAGACACTGCAGATCATAAGCTTCTTTGGGCGTTCTCCACACATAAAGACGGCCCGTGGTTGGGAATAGGGTGAAGGATGACTCATCCGACCATATCACACGTTTCCAGTCCTCAACGGTCCAAGTTGCATTTGCGGCGTGCGAAAGCGTTATGGTCCCTGATGAGCGGTTTAGCCCGTGCAACACGACCCCGTAAGTTCATGTCATGTAATTCGCGGCGGACTGTGATTGTCGAAACAGGGTGGGGGAGGTGCTGATTGAGCTCCACCGTCACTTGCTCCGCAGTGGCACGACTGTTCTGCGTGACAATGCGGTTTAATACTCGGCGTGACCTGTCACTCATGATTTTCTTCCGCTTCCCCGATGTGGTTTTCCCGTGTATTGTGTAGGCCGTCATCACCTTCGACACTGTCCCACGCGGCACACCTAACACAGTAGCCACTGCCGTCACACTCACTCCACATAACCGCGCACCAACAATTTGTCCTCTTTGAAAATCTGAGAGGTCTCCCATTTTACACTACCTCCGTCTGCTACAGCCACTGGACACTGCTGTTCCACTGCGCCTGACGTAGTATGGAGACCGACCTAACACACCACCCCCAGCGGCCCGGCGCTGCGGGCGCCACGACACCACTGCCAACCCATACATCTGCCATGTTGCCAACTACAGGTGTTTCCATTTTTCAGATCACCATCTGTATAAGTCCTATTGCTATTATTACTACGTATTAAAAATATCAATATCCAAAAGTGCCTGAAGTTCTTTTTTCACTTAGTTAGATATACTCACCTCAGGTAAGTAGACAGAAACAAGTGGAAAATGAAGAGAAATGAAGGTCTTGAAAGTAAAACGGAGACAAATTTACCAGTCTTCAGAAGATACTGTCTACAATTCAGTGAGTAGAGGGTCGGTAGATCATACTGAGTCGGTGGGTCGCAGTGGGTCATGGTGGGTGGTGGGTCGCAGTGGGTCACGGTGGGTGGTGGGTCGCAGTGGGTCACATGCTGTTGACCCACGACCCACTGACCCACTCAGAAAACCTGACTCACTGACCCACTCCATCTCTGCCCTGGGGTGGCCTCGGCTACAGGTATCTCTAACATAATCTACTTAAAAAAAAAAAAATACTACGGACTACACATAATGCGCGTGCCAAGTTCCACTGCTATATCTGGAATAGTAACGAGAGAAAAATCTCTCTCAATCCTGTTTGACAATATTAAATTTTATCTAATATAAATAAAATAAAGAGTTTGTTTGTGTGTCTGTCTGTCCGCAGCCTGGAGACCAGATGGATGGACCGAGAGTTACCAAAATTTGGTCACGGGTACCTTGGTCCAGGCCCCAGATCAAGGCGAAACGTTTTTTTTTTTTTTCTTAATTTCGAACCAGTGGGGGTCTCAGGGAGGGCGATTACCGGGATCGACCTGAGGACCAGACAAGTTCGCCGAGAGTTACGAAAACTTTGGTCATAGATACTTTGGTCCAGGCCCCAGACCAAGGCGAAGCGTTTCTGTCAAAATTCGAACCAGGGGGTCTCAGGGGGGCATTGAATGTGACATGTAAAAGTAGTAGAAAATGATCGATATTAGTGTCGAATTCATAGTATTCGCGGTCGCTGAGATCCAGGGTGAAACTCGGATAGCATTAACTTCCAAATTCACCCTATTCGGCTGCAGGCCGGGGGTTACCGGGGAAAGGGGCATACCGAGACATGTAAAAGTAATCCAAAATGACCGATATTAGTGTCAAATCCATAGTTTTCATTGTGATCAATGGTGACATTTCTATTAGCGATGACTTTCAAATTCAGCTACCATTGCCGGCCGGGCCGGAGGTCAAGGGGGAGGGTACCAAGACAGGTACAAATATCCCAAAATGGCCGATATTAGTGTCAAATTCATAGTTTCTGCGGTCGCTGAAAGAAATGGTGATACTCCCACAGGCGTTGACTTCCAAATACAGTCTCCATGCGAAGAATGGGTATATTCAGCTAGTACATAAATAAGAAGGGTATACAAAATAAAAGTTTGCAAACACTATCGCTACAATTTATCAGAGTATGATGGTTAATAGATTATTCGCATCAGAATAAATCAAGACTTGTAAATGGTACCATGTGTGTGCTCATATATATATATATATATACGAAAGAGGGAAATTTGGAATGAACAGGAAAATTTCCCTCCACTCTTTCCTTTTATTTGCCGCCCCCTTGAGCGGTCTCGGCTACAGGTACACAAATATAATCTACTTTGAAAAATACTACGGACTATAGCTAATGCATAGGCTAAGTGTCGTTGCAATGTCTAGAATATTTACGAGGGAAAAATAAAATATTTCTCAATACTGTTGGACAATACAAATGAAATACTATTGGAGAATAGAAGCCAGCAACAACAATCTTATCCTTTTAACCCTTATCCGGGCAAGACATTTTTGTAACGTAAACGGGCAACCGGGGCCTGTGAGGCCCAGTATATATTTTAAGTGCAGAATACACAAAATCAATGCCTATTGTCACTTACTGTTCAGACTAGTCTAGAATGTACCGGTATATATTTTTGTCAAGTAGTGAAACTTCGTGTCACGCTTTTGAAAGCCAAGCAGAATAGCAAATCCGGCCCAGACATTTTTGTAACGTAAACGGGCAACCGGGGCCTGTCAGGCCCAGTATATATTTTAAGTGCAGAACACTCAAAATCCAATGTCTGTTGCCGCATACTGTTCCGACTAAAGGTTACAATAGTCACGTGTTCAGTATATAATTATGTGACAATTTGATCTAATATTTGACAGGAATTTCACTAAAGTTATACGGGGCCTCCTAAGCCCCGGTTGCCCGGTTACGTCAGGAAAAGATTTTCAAATTAAAAAAAAAAAGCTTTACCAACTCGATATGTTCATAATTTTAACTTCATAAAATACTGAATGCTTCCACCTTTCGTCGTCTTCGAAATATGTATGGTTATTGAGAAATTTTAGAAAAATGAAGCTACTGGGCCTGGGAGGCCCCGGTTGCCCGGATAAGGGTTAATATACCGTACCACGCTTTATAGTCAAACTAGCGGAACCGCGTAGCGTATCGCAAATGCTGTCGCCTTTGGTGCAAGCAGTTCCGATTTGATATCCAGTGGAGACAGTCGGACGAAACAAAGTGTAAAAAACTTTTTCAGGCCATTCATCCTGAATACGGTTTTCCTGAGTTTTTCATTCACGTAAGGCAAATGCCGGGACGGTAGCTTCAATGCAAAGGCCGCTTCATTCCTTTATTCTTCTTAAATTTCTCGGGTAGTGTAATCGTGAAGGACACCATCCCTCATTCGTGAAGGACTAATGTGACCTTAGCTGCAGAAACCCCAAAAATATAATTCCAATACCTGATATTGCACCACTCATTTCACTTGTTTGGCCCAAGACTAAATCATAAAATATTTTATGTATGCAAGGAAGAGAATGGAGAGAGAGGAACGGGAAAAATTCTACAATATCAATTTCTTAATACAGTATATGCGCATTAGCTCTGGACCTAAAGTATTGACACAACGTGCCAAAGGGGTTGATAAAGCCGCTTTCTTTCATCTCTGGCTTCTGACCTGCACTATTCTAGTAATTGCTTAGCATGTTTTACGAGAAGTTAAAGAAATCTTCAATCAGGACAGCTGGCTTTTAAATCCAGAGTGTAATAGGGCATTTTATACCTATTCTATGTAGAATTACCCACCTAGAGCTGTCTCATGGCTAAGACTTAAGCGGTTGGCGTACGCTTTTGGCGTGGGAGACCCTAGTTTGATTCCCGGCGGGAGCTCATGTAATTCGAAACTCACGCTAAACTGTAGGTCTACGTCTCATATCCTTGCTGCTAAAACGGGCACTAAACTCAAAACTAAACCAAATCAAAATTACCCACCTCTTTTTTGCTCCACAAAATTGTCGACTTCCTCCTTTCTAGAAATCAAAATACAAGCGAGTGCCAAATGCCAAGTGTGTACCATAAAACGCGGATGGGCCTTCACACATTTTCTTTTTGCGACAAGCGAACTCTATAGTTTCATTTTAAGTGTGTTTCCCAATAAAACCCACTAGAATGGCTTAAAAAAAAAAAATGGGCTTTTTACAACCCTGATTATCAGAAAGTGATATAGGAGTTGACGGCGAGAACAGTTCTGTTAGTGGTGGCAGACTATAGCATTAGAACTGGAGCACATAAAAGTCCTCTACTTTTAACGATAACTAATTATTAAAAATAAACAAATGTTTTCTCATTCTATTGGCAAATAATCGACACATACAATAAACGCACTTAAGTTTTATTCCAAAATACGCAATAAACAAATTACTCATCGCAACTGCAAACTGAGTTGGCCGCCATCTCACGCGATGCTTACAAGCCGCACTCTCAGACGAAGGGGAGAGAAAGAAAGAAAGAGAGAAAAAGAGAGAGAGAGAGAGCAAAAAAGCGTATTAGAGTATTATCAGCCTCATTTTCAGAACATTTCTCAAATCACAATCGTAACGTAAGTTTGTAGTCCGTAGTAACGTAGAAAGGTAATGACTAGAACTATCCCTAATCGCAGTCTTCCCTAAGCTAAAATCCTAACTAGAATTTTACAGTAGATGCATTTCGTTCGATGCGATTGTTTAAAACTGAACACTGAAAATTTCATATACCACATTTACTGAGTAAAAATTCATAAACTGACAAGTAGCTGTCCTTACTATAATAACATAATAAATCGTAATTTGTTTCAAAATGTGTAATTATTAAAATATTCCTGCATCATCCTCTGCTCGATCTGATGAACATTAATTTAAGAACTTATAAATAAATAAAACTCGTACTGCAGGTTGGAAAATCCAGACCACATACAGGAAATTTTACGGGTAAAATGTATATATTCGGAAGACAGATGTGTATGTTTCAATCAAATTTTACTACTGCCTTATATTAAAACAAGCAAAGAAAAAAATTGGTATTAATAAAACAAAAATAGAATTGGCGTATAGTTAGGTCATACAAGATAAACTGACAATAGAAAATAATGTGTCAGTGTTTCACATCCACAATCTTATTAACTAAGCTAGAAAGTGTTGATGCAGGTTGTGAAAAACCAGTTTCTTAATTTAAAAAGAAAGCCTAGTGGGTTTTATTATATTTTGTACGTACATTTAAAGTCGTATTCCTATTTAAAACACCATTTAAGTATTTGTATTGTATTATACACGGGAATCTATGGTTCCTTGTCGCACAAAGAGAATCCGTGAAACCCCATCCGAGTTTCGTGGAACACATTTTGCACCATTGGCACTCGGTTATATTTCGGTTTCTAGAAAGAAGGAAGTAGACAATTTTGAGGACTAACGAAGAGGTGGGTAACTTCACATAATATAGAAAAGAATCTTAATTACAATCAGGATTAAAATCCTGGGTCACTCCCTAACTGAAGATTTCTGTAGAATCCCTCAAACCAAGCCAGACACATACTGAAATAGTACCTCAATGTCAAGAGTCAAATATATATATATATATATATATATATATATATATATATGTGTGTGTGTGTGTGTACGTATGTATGTATTTTCAACGAACATTAAAAATAGTCGAATTTTTTTTCAAGAACTAAAATGTTGGAAACTTTTCTTTAAAATCTAATTTCGAATTGCCTATTTTATTTCTTACAATACAACTTACGATGAAAGGGTCTTTGTAACATACGATAATCGTACTATACGTCGCATACTTCATAGCACACGAACGAAGAATTCGTGCGTTTCCCGATGTCCCTTTCAACTTAACTCATTTTCCTTTCTGTGTGTGTGTAATTATCCAAGTGTGTTGTTCAGAAAAGAAAGGAATATCTTTTATTTATTTACTTTTAAGTGAAGCGATCGTACTGTCTTCGATTGAAATTGTGGTTCACAAAAAAAAAAAAAAAAAAAAAAAAAAAAAAAAAAAAAAAAAAAACTGTGCAATTGCAATTATAATGAGAGAAGATCTTCTTTCCTTTTTAATCCAATTATTTTCGTTTGTATGTGAGTGCTTACCCAAAAGTAATGTAAAGAATATATATGTTTATTCATAGTAATTTCCTTTTCTAACTGAAGCGTTTTCGATTTGTAACTAACTGACACACAAAGGCTTTTATTATTTGTACTAATATGTGAGTATATACTACAAATACAAAGGGAATGTAACTGCATTGCTTTTTGTTCCAAATTACAGTTGAACATACTTACAGCGAATTTGATCGATCGCGAACGATATGCATGATACATTTTTTTCAGCGCTATTCTGTAGTAGATATCTCCTCTTGATAAATACAAGGGTTGGATTTTTTAGTAATGGCAACAACATTATATCTTGAGAAGTAGGGTACTTACAAGGTTCCAAGTTTTAAAGTCTCTCGATATAATCACCAGCATTGTGAATCACGCGTTCCCAGCGATGTGGAAGCCGCTGGCAGTGCCTAATCTCTGAATAGTGCGGACGGGGCGATCGGTCGTCAGGAGATCATCAACTGTACGCAAGTGTGTCCCACGAAGTGGTTCCTTCATCTTCGGGAAGAGGTCGTAATCGCAAGGATTTAAATCTGGAGAATACGGGCGGTGATACAGCACTTCCCAGCCCCAACGATGCAACAAATCAGTGACTGCACCTGCTGAATGTGCCCTTCCATTGTCAGAATGATGGGTGGGTTCGTCAGAAAGTAGCGTCGTTTTCATGTTGCAGCTGCTCGCAGATTGTTTTGCATAAAATTCTAGTAGTGCTCTGCACTAACGGTGTCTTTGGAGGACGGTATGGTTTATGATTACACCATTCCAGTCGCATGCAATGATGAGCATAGCTTTCACATTGGTTGGGGTATTCCGAACTGTTGTTTTCCTCGGTGACCCAGGATGACGCCACTCGTTTGATTGCCGTTTCAGCTGTGGTTAATCCGCTCTGGCCCTTGTCTCATCAATAGCAATGATCCGCCGTAAGAAGGCCACACCTTTACGTTGATACCGTTTCAAGTGTGTTCGAGCAGCATCATATCGCAGTCACTTGTGTTGTTCAGTCAGATCATGTGGAACCCATGTTGAGGTGATTTTACGCAACCCCAGGTTCTTCTTCAGAATTTTCAGCACAGTCGAATGCACTAGTCTTGTATCGTTGGCCAATTGACGTATCGTGGCGTTCCGATCCACTAGCACTAACGCGTTCACATTCTGCACATCATCTTCACTTACAGCAGGATGGCCGGAGCGAGGCAGGTCTGTCACATTTTGTGCTCCATCATTGAAGGCTTTGACCCACCTTGCTACTGTATGATATGGTAATGCACTTCGAATGAATTGAAATGAAATCTTTGAGTGTTACGTCCCACGCTTATGCCGGTTAGGCTAAAGGAGACGGTGATAATGAGAGATGAATGAAATGGTGGAATGAAGAAGGTGGGAGGAAACGGGAGAACCCCGAGAAAACCCACGCACACGGTGTTTGTCCACCACAAAGTTCACTTGGCGGGAGCAGGGTTTGAACCCGGGACCCCAAGCACCAGAGGTGAACGCTCTACCACTGAGCCACCGCGGCCCCCCACTTCGAATGAATTATAATGGATTGTTTTATTCCCGAGTATATGTATAGTAGTGTTGCCATTACTAAAAATCCAACCCTTATACATAAGTCAATTTTGGAAATAGACGCACACAGACACACACGATTTAAGAAAGTAATTATAACTACATTAAGATTATCACTTCATCCCAAATTTTGAAGTTGGAGGTGGGTTCTATTGTGAGCTTTATTATGTCAGTTTTACCACCAAAAACCACTCGATACTTTTGGACTGGCGAAAATTCTAGCCCGTTATGGTGCAATAGTGATAATGACTAAAATCGTATCACCTTTTCGAGTCTTCACTGCAGTGAACTGGCTGCATTCGTGATTTTTAGTGCAAGCTAGCACAGACTGCTTTGCGATTTCTGTACAGTAGGCTCTATGCAATACGTTCGGTGTTTGCAACACTGAACAGTTTAAATAGTTTTGGGCAGTAACACAATAAAGATGCAATCTTATTTAGTGAAGAATAAAGAAAGCATGATATAAATAAATGCTTGGGAACAAGAATTACAACTGAGATAGAATAACTGATAAGGCATATATCAACATACCCGTAACTGGGAAAATAACGTTGAAAACAGGTTCATGTTCCTGGGAGGGGCATCAGCGGAATCATAGCCAATCACAAAAGCAATCACATTGTTTATTCCAGTTTAGCGCCCCAGCACTTTCAGCAGCTATATGAAACGTGGAGCCATAGTTTAAGGTGGAATCTGAACCACCATAAAGCGTTCAAATTTTAATGCTATCGCACTGGGAACCGCCGCCGGAGCAATGTGCATCAAATTCACACGCACTATCCGTTATGCTGTTTGTATACGGTCAAAGAAGACTTGAACCATTCAAGACTATTTGATGAAAAAGACGTCACTTTCGTCTTGAATTCAATAGTTTAGTTCAATGGATTTCGTTTCGATTCTGTTCTAAACAATCCAATTCAGAGCCCATGACATTTGGGCGCAAAACCTTTTATACAGATAGGTTTACCTACCTACGTATATAATAGTGTAATCCATAACTGGAGCCCGGATGTTTAGAAACCGAAAATTTCGAAACATTTCCACAAATAATTTTGCAAAAACCAAAAAAATAACATCTTGAACAACTTGTCTCTACCAGTTGAAAAGAAATAGGAAGAAATTGCAGCAGGCTCTCGACTATCCGGGTTGCGATATCCGTACCCCGTACTATGTGGCTTAGTTTTAGAGAATATTTCTTTTTAATAAATAAAGACATATGTAACAAAGAAATGTAATTTGTGTATAAAAAAAAAAAAAACTTTCTCATTAACGATGTGACTATATATTCATACTGCACCGTGTACTTGACTCTTTGAGTCAGACATTATAGAATTTACTTAAAATGTGTACAATACTGTATATATTTTCATTTTGTACTTCCTTTTCTGTAATAAATTATTAAAACGCATGATACAAGAAAAACAGCATTATTTCAAATAAGGATGTGGAATCTTGTATGACAGAGTTCTCAATGACCATAGTCAGGAAAAACCACGCCGAAGCTGCTCATCGTGGAGTGTAGTCGGAACTTCAAATGGAACATCCATTGATTTGGCGCTTTATTGGTGCACTTCGGAGGACACAAGAAAGCGGGACTTAGTGCACGAGGCAATGCTTTGAGAAGAGTCGACCAAGAAAAGAAGAAAATATATTCAGGCAGATGAAAGAATTCGCCGTATTGTACAGAATTTTGAAACTGTTGATATTGTAGAATACATGCGGGGTTTGGCTCATAATTCCATCATGGATGGAACGATGTCATGATAAATGTAACATAAGACAAAAATAAATTATTCAATATCTATATTATGTTTCATTGTTCTTTCCTTTTCAATTATCTCTGTTGCAAATACATAGTAATAAGCAGTAATACAATATTATGAATAGCTATGAAGTTATGAATATAAAAATGCCTATTTCTTTACGTTAAAGATGATATAATGTAACCTCACAGAAGTTTATTCTGGGGTGCCATAGGTTGCTTACAGCAAATTTTATATAAGTCCAATACAGATTCATGATGAAAAAAAAAAAAAAAAAAAAAAAAAAAAAAAAAAAAAAGCAGGTCACAGTCTCTGATTCTCCTGAAATTAGGATATTCTAGCAACGAAATAATTAGACCCGTTTATTTTTTCTCCTTTCTGCGCTATACAAAAAAATAACTAGAAATAAACCAAGCACTTAATGCAACTGAGACTTTCAGTGACTGTTTACCATAGAACATACTATAACGTAAGGAAAATTTAGAGTTTTTGAAAACTGGGATCAAATTTCATCTTTCTGATTTTTTTAAATTTTAAGTTGTGCAGTTATTTGTTTATTTTTGTGATATTAGTGTCCATTTTCAAGGCTTTTAGTGCGTAGACATCCGGGTTCTAGTTATGAAATACATTATAACCCATTTAAGTAGTTTACTCTATTCTAATATACGGTTTTGCGCCCAAATGTTCTGCTCCGCCAATTCAAAACCATTCAAGAGCCAAACAGTGCCCGAGTTGTTTACAACAAAATACAACACAACCGTGTTGGCGTCGTGGAACTGAACAGCAGTTGTTGAAAAAATATCTATTTACGAATCTTTTCCATGTTTATATAATGTTTAAAGTTTGCATTATCATAAAGCAAATATCCGTGCTGTAGGATATTGCGAATAATCTTGTTGATAATATACACGATTTATGTATTTGCAATGCCTGCATGTCCATAGTTACTGTAGAAATATGAAGGCAATTACAATATAAATATTAACTTGAGACTTAAAGATACATGAGTATCGAGTAAAGGTTAAGAATAGTTAGTGAAATTAATACATACTGTATACTATTTTGCATCCATAAGACATTCTGGACTATTTACTTCCCTGGCGCACGTTCAAATAATTGAGTACAGATTTATAATAAGCGTGCAAACCCTGTAAATGATCATGTTATGCCATTATGATATATGCGATTATTTCATCACGAAATTCACTTGTTGTACCTTAGAGTACCAATTGCGTTCATGGGTACAGAACAAAATTACGAGGGCTTCACCTTAGTTGTATAAATACGGCCCAAATGTATGCCATAAAAACGACTTCCCACTAAAAGCAAGAATGCTATCTCAGGAGGGCCATAATAGCGGTACGTCTGCATGGAGCAGGCGCGTTGTCGACGGAGGGTGTGCACATAAACGAGAATAGTGCAAGGAACACTTGATATCGCATTCACTCATTTTAACCCTACTATAGCCATTGGAATGGTTTCACACTAGCAACATTAAACTTATAAACATGAAATACTGGTTTCCTGCATTGTGCAGAAATGCTCCGATAGTGGAAATTGATATCACAGGCAATCCTGTTTCATATGTACTCACTCATTTTCACCGCAAAATTATCATTTTCAAGACAGAGTATCCGTAACCAATACCAAATATAGGCTAGGTTTGTGAAGAAAGTCTGGTGCAGATATGGGCGGTAAGTCCAGCAGCTAGGTGGGGAAAAAAAAGTGATATTGTCATCGCTTGGTTTGGTTTCCTATGTTTTCAGTGTCTTCTTTAAAATAGTTTTTGATGCCATAGCATATAACATCAAAAAGCAATCACTGTCTCGTAATATTGATCCGAATTTTTGGAAACGGTTCGAGAAATTTTTCTTGGGTGTGAATATGTTATCCGTACCATACGAAGAATAACATTTTGAAAACACTTATTAGAGGGAACGATTTTATACCTAACCAGCAGCATACTCTTTTAACGTAAGCTAACCTAACGTACATCTGATCTAGAAAGGCCAAAATATTTAGTGAAAAATTGATGACGTAGCTACAAAATCAACTGACATGTTTTCTAAAACGTTTAACATAATCTACTACATTCTAAACGCCCGCAGAAAGTTAGGACACGCTAATAATGTACCTATTAATGAGCAAGTGACAAAAATGGTTTCAAGTTCATTCAAGACTCTTGCTCAAGTGTCTTGATAATATTCCTTTGAACATATTAATTTCAAGTACTAAATGATCCTGTTCAAGCTTTCTTTGACTGTGTACAAAAAGCATCAAGCCGGCGGGGAGGCTCAGTAATCTGCTTGGGGTTAAATGCCACACAATAGGTTCAGGAATTTTGAATCTAAATGAAACTTAACTAACCCAACATAACTAAAACTAAACTAGGAGCTATCCTAATTTATGGGGGCACAATTTTCTAGAATTCTGACTTCGAAAGAGGAACATAAGGAAGAGGAATGTGTGACTCTTACCTGTAGCATGGGTGAAACGCGAGAACATCTAATACAAAGTCTTCACTTGTAAGCAGGGTTTGGCAAAAACCATGGTTTTTATTGAAAAAAAAAAAAAAAAAAGTTTTTTTTTTTAATAATTTGTTCTATGTATTTATATTACATATGGACAGAAATAAGTTTGTTTCGCCTTGCTGTTATTATGCAACAGCAGGGTTATGCTGAAAGGGGTCTTATAAGCTTAAAGCGGGATCCAAACATCTTCCCGGCTTACTTCCGAGAGAAATTGTCCTCCATTGGACTCGAAACCGGGACTAATTGGCCACAAATGCAATGAGTCTGCCGACTCACTCATGAAGGACTCCTGATAAAAACATGCTGTACTGATCTTTACATACTTGTTAATATAATTGCCAAGAGTCATTTCAGGACAAAAAGATAAATAATTGCAGAAGTGAAACCATTATACAGAATTACATATAAATCGGGAAACTCCCGCGTTAGCCATTGGGAAAATCCTACGGTAAAACTGAGGTATTAAATTCCAAATTTAGTATGTAGATATCATTCAATAAATTTAAAACGAAGTCCAATCCAAGCTAATGTTGGAAGGTACGTAGGCAGTCGATAAATTTTGCCAATGTCTATCAATACATTAGGCAACCTTTGCTTCTTTATAAAACAACCATTCAGGCAAGCAAAAACATGCAATTTGGCTTCGTTTCGCTATCTTTATGTAATACCGAGGTTATAAAGAAGACTCGCTTTAAAGTGACATCCAAACCGCTACTTCGTTTACACATGAAAGAAGGGTTGTGGTTCGACCGAGAATTGAACATGGGACAACTTGATTAAAAGGTGAAAAGGAGATAAAACTAATACAGATGGTTTGATATCTGGAAACGTCACCATGAAGTTCACACGATTTAAAGCATTTTTCGTTTTTTTTTTTTTTCTGGTTTCTTTTTGGTTTAAACCATTTTTTAAATTTTATTTATTTATTATTATTATTATTATTATTATTATTTTGAAAAAACCAGCTGGTTTAAACCAGCCAACCCTGCTTGTAAGCACATAAGAACGTATTGTTAAACATGGAAATGGTAACAGACAATGTTGGAATTCGTGACTCCTAACGATCAAAGTATCCGAAAGGTGTCGACTCGCTCCAGTGAGCAGTCTGAAGTCATGTGCTGGCACTGCTGATAGTGTCCGAGAACAGTGCTAAGGTATAGCGGAACTAGCTGATGTCGTGTTTAAATATTACACAACAATTCAAATTACCTGACATGTGAAAGGATTTCAAGAAATTCCTAATATTTGAAGGGTGTGTTTCTCAAGTGTAATGTAAAATGCCAGAAATACGATGAGTATATAACATTAACAGAGAGAAATTAATCAAATAAATGACGCCTTAACATAGTATGCAATAAAGAAAGAGGTGAAATACAGTCACTCACATTAATATTAGGTTTTTATTAGGAATTGGCAAAATAAATTGGATTCACATAATAAACGGTCAAGTAAAAGTAATTTGTAAGGCAAAAGATACATGGACACATATTGAACTCTGAAAGAAAAAAATGTGACAAAAAATGCTAATCAATGCTTGGTAACAGAATGTGAAACAGATAATGGCCCAAAAATACATCCCATTAATATTCGGTTTCGATAACACCAACGGTGTTTACTCGTTTCTGTACTATGTATGGTGACAAGACATGTACTACAGATGACAGTTCATGGCAGAGGTGCATAAGCAGCACTGAACGTTGTGAATCAAACAGGTTACATGGACTGTGCCAAATATGGATAGAAAAGGAAAAATACAAGTCTTGAGCAGTGGCAATTGGTGATATGTCATCATACAATAGGGCGTAAGTACGCTAAAATAGCTGGAATATTACGCATCTAAAAGAGTACCGTTAGATACATTGTCAGGATGTATAAAAATTAAAATAGAATAGAATCCATACCACAAATTGGACAGCCCAGGAAATTGTCAAACAGTGACGAACGTGCTACTCTTCGCAAAATTAAGAACAATCTCGGGCTAAGTATTGCGGCATCGATAAACTCCACGTGTTTGCTAATATTAATGTAAGCGACTGTAAAAACAAATCGGTAGTGAAAAAAGTGCAGAAAAAAAGGATTGGTGAAAATTCTGGTGGAAGGTACTTACGGCCGTGTGCACCAATGAAGTTCAACTGTTGAACGAGGGTCAAACCAAGGTCGGTGTAAATGTCTGTTGCACCAACAACGTTCATAGTTAAGTCTCGGTCAAATTGTGGATAGACTTTGTTTTAGCTAGAACGGTCGAATTTGGGGGTTTAAACTTCTTTGATCCAAGTCAGTCTGTCTACATCCAATAGTGTCTTTGTATTTTTCCACTAATGAAATTACAATACATTTCTCGTGTTCGGAAAAATTTTTTGCTCGTTGTTACATTATTTTTTCCTAGATACAATGTATGTCGTATCAATAAACTGAAATAAATGTTCTGAAGCTCGTTCTTGAAATACAAAAGCAAAAAAGAAAATGAAAAGTAAAATAAATAAATAAAATAATAAAATAAACGGTGTAAATTAGGAATACAGTTCTTTTTTTAATTTTCAGGTAAAGTCTGATAACTCGCAAAAAGAAACACGGAGGATATGTAGGTAGAAAACCTGCGAGGCTGTAGCTTTACAACAGAGAACCCACTAGAAATAAACTACATATACTGTGCGTTTTTTTTTTTTTTTTTTTTTTTTGACAAAATCAGCTCATAGCATTTTCTAAACAATTTTCCAGTAAAGGTTAACCTTAGGAAGGCATAAAAGTTATGTCTATAAATACAGTATTTTCTTGTGAAAATTACATGCAAACAGCGTAAAACTTATTATCCAGTTATTCGTCGTAGAACTTATCTAGTTACTCCTCGAGTGGTATCAACCAATTGTGTACGATTGTATAAGACACACAAAAACTTAGCTATATACAGTGAAAGCCACACATCTCAAAACCACGCACCAACTTTGCAAGCTGCTCGTTATAAGCTATTTTTGAACCTATTACGGTTTAAGCCAAGGTGAAGCTTGAGGGCTATAGTCGAGGTGAATCCGTAGGGAACAGGCGAATTTGCGATGGTGAGTATACTTGTAAGCAAATCAAGGGTTCACTCGAGCAGACGGTTCTACCAAATAGAAAATTCATATGTAAACTACGACGTGAAATATTTTTCATGAAGGAATGAAAGTGTGAATATAAGTAATTACCATCTATCACAGCGTATTGAAATGAATTATTAGTGATAAAGAAATTGTATGTGTAAGTGTGCTCTTCCACTGTCATCATTTACGCGTATACCCCGTCGTTGACGCGTCTGCTCCCTACGGAAGCAATCGCTCGCTATCCCTCGGGCCTCCCTACTGCACTCCTACTCTAACTCGGTTAGATAGCATTCGTGCTTTTTGGTGGCCACGTAGCACAAGTAGGTTCGTGTTTTATACATAGTAGCTTTTATGCTGTACATCTACACTTTATTTATGCTATACTAAGCCATCCTGAAGTCAATCCCCAAGTAGTAAGAGCTCTTCATTTAGTGCATGCTCTGCTAAAAGAAAGCTCTAACCTAACCAGAAAATGTAAGAACATGTCAAAATTTGGTAGAGCCGTCTGCTCGAATAATGATCAAACCAGAACAAAAATACGTTCCAATCTGTAGTAGGTGATCACTACAAGACAGTTTTGCATTATAATAGTATAATTATGAACCATACATTTTAATGCTGTTTCTATAATCACATATTACTTACATGTGTAATGAATGTATTTTGGGAAATTGCACGGGAAAACACGAGGTTGATAGTTTCCTCACTTGTTTTTCCTTATGCATAAACCAACATCGCTAATGTGCCTGCTTTCTCGGACAAAATCACGAGCGATCCCTCAAATTGTGCCCTGCTTGGAATCGGAATAGATACAAATTCAGGTTATGTTGGCCACTTAGCACACATTCGTGCATGGTTTTTGCACTTATTGTATTTATAACCTATAAGCTTGCAAGCATATTATAAATGTGTACGCAGCTGGTGGACAGGTGAGAAACTAAGAATGCAAAAGACATTAGATCATAAATAGAAAGAATAAATGGTAGCGCTCCTCAACTGGGAATTGTAGGCAAACGCCAACAAGGTAAAATACATTAGAATAACATTTTCGCAATGAAATATGTATAACTGTTGAATCAATTTACCCCATAAGTGGATTCCAGATTTTTTTTTTTTTTTTTTTTTTTTCTAGTGGTGGCGAATTTCAGTATACTGGGGATGAAATGTATTAGTAACGAAAATACTGGGAATCCACATTGAGCATAGGATATATGGGCAAGATTCTAGATTACTGGTCCCCCATGTAGATTAGTAGCTGGGTAGGTTTCTTTCTGTACTAAAGTTTATACATTTAACTCATACAGTATAGCCGAAAGGTTCTAGATCACTGGTCCCCCTTCCCATTCAGCAGTAATAAAGACAGAAAACAACGTGCCCTGCGGGGCTCTAACCCGCCTTCACTCGCTAATGCTCGCTCGGCAATACTAAATTAAATGTATAAACTTTAGTACAGAAAGAAACCAACCCAGCTATTAACCTACATGGGGGACCAGTAATCTAGAACCTTCTCGTGAACGCTCGTTTAAACTTCATTGTTGCACACGGCTGTTAGTGGTGTTGATATAAGCTACATAGTTTACGCGCATATTCACCATCACCGATGCGCCTGCTTCCTATGGACGAACCCTATCGCTGGGCTCGATCCTGCTCTGACCCCGTTAGACAGAATTCATGATTATAAGCAGTAACCTATTTCAAGTTAGCTTGTGTTTTAAATGTTGTCTGTATTTTATACTCAGCTCTCCTAAAGTGAATCTGCGCCCATTAATGCAAGTACTCATTTAACACAGGCAATAGGAGAGCACTTCCTGCTAAGAGAAGTTCACAGTTCACAAATATATGCATCTCCTCATAAAACAGGATAGCACGATAAACTACCCTATACTAACCTGAATACCTTGCACACAGTAATAATAATAATAATTTTATTGTCCCTGAACCAATTACGGCAATAGACGTCAAAATATACATCAAAATTACAATATGTTAACTTTCACATTTAATTTGCGTATTAATCTAATGAATAAAACTGTCTTTCTAATAGCCAATTGTATAATGTATGTTTAAACACATTCACGGGACTTGAAGATAATTTACTTGGTAACCCATTATACAATTTTATGTCTAGTACATCATAGTTATTCTTCGACTTGTCGAGTCTCTTATATGGTACATCTATGAGTTTATTGTACCTTGTATTGTACGAATACAAGTTGTATCTGCACTATAATTCAGGTAGTCTGTTCTCCACAAACAAAATAGCTGTATTATATATAAATGTATTACAGTTAATATTCTGAAATTTCTAAATAAAGGTGGCCTATGTTTAGCAGAAGGGGTCCAGCCCTTTTCTCTAAAAAATGTTACAATTTTGGTGATTTTTGTTTATATTCGGTTAGTTTAGGGTAGGGTAGATTAGTTTAAGTTAGGTTAGGCTAGTTTAGGTTACGTTAGGTTAGTTTAATTTATGTTATATTAGTGTAGGAGTCCCGCATAATTTTCTAAGAAAATGATAGAATTTCACTTATTTCTACTAATATTATGTTAGTTTAGGATAGTTCAGGTTAGCTTATGTTAGTTTAGGTTAGTTCAGGTTAGCTTATGTTAGTTTATGTTACGTCTAAGTACTTGCATCACTCATTTCTCCTGTAAATTTTGTGTTTTTTACGTGCTTCTGGACCCCTTGTACTAAACATACCCCATAAAGGTTTACAATGCACTGTTTCATGTGAATTTGTCATAATTCTAATTACTTTTTTTCCGTATTAATATGATATCATTGATACGTGAAACATTTCCCCAAAAGAGTATACCGTATGAGAGAATACTTTGAAAGAATGCACAATATGCAGTTCTTACGTAACCATCCGATACATAATGTTTCAGTCTTTTCAGAAGGTAGACGTCTCTAGATAATTTACTAGCCATATACTGAATATGTGGTTCCCATGATAACCTACTATCGACTTTAGCTTAAAACTTACCAACCGCGTAGCACGGTAAGGCCCTGAAGGTATTCCTGTGTCCATTACTACGTAACTTACTGCACAAAAAACTCGACACTCACTATAGCCTTAGTCTGTAATATAATCTTCACTAATTTCTCCAATAACCCAAGTACGAACATTGTTTACACATTCCTTTCAAAACAAGTTATGCTTCTTAAGACACTAGTTTTTCTACCGTAAGAAAATATTTCGTTTCAGATGCTTCCACCCGCCAACAGTTTATATGCAGTTATTTTATATTGAATGAAAACATTAAAGAATACTAAAAGGAAAGAACTGTGGAACTTTGAATCACTTCTTATCAGTCAACCGGTTACGGTTGTTCACATTCAAAACAACCACTAACAACACGTGACCAGTGGTACCAGATGTATTGCATTGGCTATTTTGCAGAACAAAGTAAAACGTACAAAACCGATTGATATTGATTTAAAATATTAATCTTTGTTTTTATTTTTTTGTTTGGTTTATTAGGCATCTTATTGTTTGAATATATTTTCTACTATTCCAATTACTACCCAATGGTATCATTCGTCATTGTCGTTAATTGAAGAGAAGAAATAAGAAGAAAATGATACGAATAATTAGAAAAAAACTCAGAGGCCTCTTTCATTTACAGTTTGCGTCAAAGAAAGTCAAATTTTAGTTCTAGTTTGCAATAGTTGTCATAGCATACATTCATAAAAGCATTGCACTGTGCAAATGGATTAACTGCTGTATCGCCGGACCAAGTTTAGAAAATTTACCGGGTCAATTGGAGAATTTATTTAAGTTTGTAAGGAAGAATGAGTGAAAGTCAGGTAAGGGAAATAGTAAAAGTCAACAAAATGGTTGTATTTTTTGGTAGTTTTTGAAGGCAGAATGGGGACCGGGGCCAATGAAGTAGATCGAGGCCCCTCTTCGAACAATCGTGATTTATACACTTCTATTTTTGACATTCATTTACATAATCATTTTTTCTGTTTACTCCTCCCCCTTTCCCGTTGGTGTGTGTGTTTAAATCATTTTAATCTGATAATCTGTTTTTTATATTAAACAAATGGGGTGACATTCAGCATCACTGTCTATTTTTTAATACTTAGAACCGCCTTCAGGCTGGTATCTAAAAATAAAATTGGACCAAGACTATCATTGCATACTGTTTTTATTATTATTATTATTATTATTATTATTATTATTATTATTCATTTTTAAACAAAGGACACGATAGAAAAAGGATTAAGGATACAAGTGTAACGGAAACTACAATGCAGGACAAAAATAACATAATCTTAAGAACAAACAAAACTGAACAATCAAGAATCCAGAATTTATCCTACACCTATGGGACCGCGCCAAGGTTGGACGACGACAAGCCTGGACACTTTTTGTGTCCAGGCTTGTCGTTGTCCAACCTTGTCGTTGTCCAACCTTGTCGTCAGCGACCCAAAATGAGATATGCCAAAGCATCTCTGGGTCGATCCCGACAAGCCTGGACACCTTCAGGAATGTGTCCAGGCTTGTCGTTGGCCAACCTTGTCGTCAGCGATCCAAAATGAGATGTGTCCAGGCTTGTCGGGATCGACCACGACAAGCTTGGACACCCCAGGAATGTGTCCAGGCTTGTCGTCGTCCAACCTTGTCGTCAACGACCCAAAATGAGATGTGTCCAGGCTTGTCGGGATCGACCGCGACAAACCTGGACACCCCAGGAATATGTCCAGGCTTGTCGTCAACGACCCAATTTGAAATGTCTGTTCCAACAAACTCTACCAGTTAAGGCGTTTACAGTTCATACATACATGCCCTTCAACAGGGTGCGAAATCATTTGAAAATGGGGGGGAAGAAGTTCAACGATCCACACTAATGCTTCGTGGAGCCTCCAAAAAATTGAAATGTTAATGGATTATTATTATTATTATTATTATTATTATTATTATTATTATTACTCTGCTATAAAATGAATAGAGATTACTACTCACGTAGTTATGAATACTGGTGTCAATTTTGGGGATTGCAGGCATTGAGCGACAGGAGAAAAGTTATTGAAAGAGATTTTATTAAGAAATTACTAGACAATAGCTATCATAGTGAATATTGCTTGCATAATATAGGTATAAGGGTACCAATGTATAATACAAGAAATATATCAACATTAGTTCCGTTGAATCCGAAATCTGTAATTTTAAGAAGACTGACCAATTCTTTTAATTTTGTTTAATTTATTTTTATCAGTATAAAAGCATGAATTTTTGAGCTTGACAAATATTATTGATACTATTTATGACGACTATTTTGATACTAAAAAAAAAATGGTGTTAATTTGACAAGGAATTATTAATCCGATATTATTTTACTTTATTTTATCATTATGTTTTATTGTTTCAGTATATAGCTTACATTGTATGTAATATGTGTTTATATTGTCTGATAAAGTGCTGTATTTTTGCCGTTAGGCTGTTCATGGCACAGAAATAAACATTATTATTATTATTATTATTATTATTATTATTATTATTATTATTATTATTATTATTATTATTATTATTATTGTTGTTGTTGTTACTACTACTACTACTACTACTACTACTACTACTACTACTACTAATAATAATAATAATAATAATAATAATAATAATAATAATAATAATAATAATAATAAATGATCAAACTAGTCGTCATTGTTATTTAAAAATACTTTAATGTTATTTATTCATTTACCCAAAATTGGTAACTTATCTACTGCATTTAATATACACTTCGGTGCATATGGTCCAGGGTTAGACTCTCGTGGGAGCACAGTACCTTTGTGTTTACCATCATATTGAAGACTGCATTCACGAAAATAGCGGTAGAGATCTATAAGTCAGAAATAATAGTCCCTGAGAACCAATGTCCTAACCAAGCATTAGAACTACTAACTTGAAGCGCTCCACCTGGCCAACCATAGATCCTAATGAGCTGTAGAGTCAGAGTATAGTTTTTATTATTTTTTATGAAATTCTCGTTTCTTCGCTAGTGTTTCAGTTTGGTCGTTCAGATATACGGTCACCTTTGTAAGTCTAAATAATACTATGTATCTATATTGTATTATTAGCAACAATATATTATTATAAATAACAGATATGATTTCAATACAAATACTTGATAGACAACAAAAAGGCGTGTTGCCTTAGTGGTAGAGCGCTCACCTTAGGTGCGTGGGATCAATGGTTGGATCCTAGCTCGCACCAAATTCTGCTTGTGGTATACAAACAATTGTGTTGGGGTTTTCTCGGGGTCTTCCCGCTTCCTTCTGTCTTAATCCACCCTTATAATTCATCTCATCATGACCGTCTTCCTTAGCCTTACTGAATATTCGTAGGACGTTAAACTTTAGAAAATAAAAGCACAAACACTATAATACGATTGATTTGCTGATTTAAGTTTGATGACCCTTTTCTGCAGCGAGGCTATGAGATGTGGACTTACAGTTCAAGGTGGAATCCGAACCATCGTAATCGTTTAAATTTTTAAGGCGCTCCCACCGGGAATCGAACCGAGGACCCCGTGCACCGAAGATGCGTGCGTGCGTGCTAGCCACTAGACCACCGAAGAGAGCCACAATAATACGAGTATTGAATGATTGTGTTACTGTATATATAGACCTAAAATATGGTTTGCAATAACGTATCTTACATTAGAGAAAATTTTTAAGATTAAACTTCACTTTCTTTCCGTGTGTAACGGGAGTTGAAAATGTGATGGCCAGAAGAAACTCACGTATGAGCAGCAGTAATAGCATCCCATAATTTTAAAGGAAACCCACTGAGTTTAATTATCAATAAAGATTTCAAGGTACCCGCCAACATACGGTTTCTTTCGGAACTTTTAATATGAACAACACTGAATCCACGTTCACAGGCAGCAGTTGATAATGGCACAGAACGAACTTTCCGCGTTAAGGCTTTAAGAACTTGAAAATTATTTACCGACTTAGAAATTGACTTGTACTCTCTCCATTCTGACATTCTAGAACCCCCGCTTGGTCTATTGGCTAGCACGCTTGACTTCGGTTAGCGTGGTCCCTGGTTCAACGGTAGGATACAGTTGAACGACCAAAGTGATTCGGATTCCATTATAATCAGTAGGTCCACGTCTCCTTTAGCCTAGCAGGCATATCCGTGGGACGTTAAACTAAATCAAACCAAATCATTCTGACACTGCAGTATCAAGATTCAATCCAAACAATTAAGCTGCTTTATGTACGCCTACGTTACCGTATAAACCATTCAGGCTATTACGATCTTTATTTTCAAACATTGAAAAGCACTTTAGCATATCTTTAAAAGGAAACCTTCTTTCCACTTCGTCTATTAAACCCTGGATTACCTGCCCCCTTATTTGATCAAACTCACTATCATCACTCCCTGTATCAGATGCTTATCTGCAGTGCACTAAATACTTATCTTTACAAAGACTTTGGTTGACATCATCTTTCATACGCATTTCTCTCAGAGCTTGGATTGTAGAGCCAATTTTTTCTCTATTTCAGTGTACGAAACTGCTTCCTTTTGCATCATTTTACTAATATTAGACAGAATCAGGGTTTGAAAAAACCCGGGTATTTTTGAAAAAACCCAACCCACCTGGGCCCATGTGGGTTTTTTCGGGTATTTTCGGGTTTTATTGGGTTTTTTCGGGTTTAATTGGGTTTTTTCGAAATATTTCAATCTCTTTGGGGTAAAAATGTTAAAATATGATTTATATTTCATGAGTGTCATTGTCACAACTTGCAACAACTTTCTATTTACTGCTGTTTTGAAAAAAATGCCGCCATTTTGAAATTTTATATTGGATCGCCGAAAAAATCCATACAGCAAATTTAGAATGTCTTATTCTTCTACCCTCAAAATATCAACTTAAAAAGTCCGAAAATTGCACCTTGTAGCATGGATACCCGCTATTTTGAAAAATGGACGCCATTTTGAAATTTTATGCCGCCAAAATATATACAGCTAATGTAGTCTTTCGTGCTTTCTACTTTGAAAATTTCAACTTGAAAGACCTAAAATCGCGCTTTGTAGCGTGGATATCAGCAGCGGCGCAAATTTGTCTTCAACATTGGGGGGGCGGGTAACGATATATAGTATGTATATATATATATATGCGATGTACAAAATATTTATGAAGGCGAAAAACAATGCTGAGGAGGATTACCCATGTCGGTCTCGGCGTCCTCCATAGGGGACATAAAATATGACATTATTATTGCTTTATAACTTTAAAATCCGCCCGGCAACATTGAAAACTGTTTACAAGGGATAATCCAAGTATGATCATTCCCTGTAAACAGTTTTCAATGTTGCCAGTCTGATTTTAAAATTGTAAAGCAATAATAATATCGTCATATTTTATGTCCCCTGTGTGGGACTCCGAGACAACATGGGTAGGGGAGCAGAGTTGTCTTCAACATTGGGAGACGGTCAGATTTGAGGCTTATTCTGGGAGGTATCAATTTCATCTCACTTTCCTTTGTGACAGTTGGACACAAATCATCACATTTCTTCCTAAAAGACACATTTCCAATCGGATTATTGAGGGGAACAGTTCCAAGATTGTAGGGGATATGTCCCCATCATCCCCCCGGGAGTTTCGCCAGTGGATATCAGCTATTTTTTTAAAAAAAGCGCGCCATTTTGTAATTTTACGTTGGTATGTTGCCAAAATCTAAACAGAAAATTTAGAGTGTCTGTGGTTTGTATCCTGAAAATTTAAAAGACCGAAAGTTGAACACTGTGTGGTAAAGGCAGACAAACTAACAAATGTAGATCGAGTCATCCTAGGAGCCTCAGTGACGTTCGTCAAATATGAATACCAAATAGCTATATTAATTTAAAACAAAGACATAATTCATCAAAATGTCTTAAATATTTTTCAACGTAAAATAAATGGTCTTATTGTTGAAGTTCACTTTCGATGCTTTGTGCATTCAATTACAGGAATTACCCGAGCACTTGTTGCAAGACCGCTCTTTTCCGAAAATTAATTTAAAACAATTAACAAAGATAGGCCTATAATTCATATTTTATAAAGTAAATGTTTCAAAATGTCTAAAATGAAATGAAATATCCTCCAACGTAAAATAAATAGATTTATTGTTGAAGTATTCACTTTCGATGCTTTGTGAGTTCAATTGCGGGAATTTCCCAAACACTTCTTTCACGACGGGTTTTCCCTGAAAATGCAGCTTGCTTTACTGTACATCGAAACTTCCATTAATACTGAAGTTTGAATGCAACACTTGAAATAGTAAGCGTTACGTAGTCTTCGGAGCTCCGACCATTAAGCTTCTTAATTTTGACAAGAATTTTTACGTTATTGCTAGTGTTGATTCTACAGAATGCTTATTTGAAGGCTAGCAACAAATGACTGAACTTAACTGCTGTTGTTGGAAAACCAAATTTTACTGAATACTTTTGTTACCATCAAAGGTAAGAAATAATACTAATAGTTTTACTAATGTATTTACATATTTACTGTTAGTACCGGCACCTATGACCTTAAACCCGTCAATTATGAGGGATAACGTCCCTCGGCGGCGCCGAGTCAGGAAACACCTTATTCACGGAAAGTATTTTCTAAAACATACAATCGCTTACTTTACTTCAAATAGGCTATAAGCATAATCCGCACATTAATTTGTTCTACAATTATCTCAAGCTAAGGTGAGGTTTTTTTTATTTATTTATTCATTCATTCAGTGCATTTAGAGCTTTATAAAGGTCTTATGTTGATTATTGTTGTCTATCTTAACATCTTAACATGAAAGCATATAATTCGCCCAAAGAAAGTTTAAAATCTGATAAAAATAACTTTCAATGTAATCACCTTAGTTGTACCAATAATACACTAACAAAAAAGTCAAAAACCCAGGTGGGTTTTAAGATGGGTTTTTTCAGGTGGGTCCAACCCGAAAAAACCCGGTGGGTTTTTTCGGGCTGGGCCCACTTGGGCAAACCCTGGACAGAATGGACGCAATATTCAGAAGAAAAGCGAGCAATAGAATGTTCTTTTTCCCCGACAGTTTATTATTATTATTATTATTATTATTATTATTATTATTATTATTATTATTATTATTATTATTATTATTATTTGTAAATACCACTCAGTTTAAAACTGTCTCTGTTGAAATGGTCAGTATTTTCATACTCCAAAAGTAGGAATTGCTTATACAAGAAAATTATGTAAAGACTGCCAATAATGCATCCTTCTCATTTGAAATCCAACGTATCTGAAACAATCTTTTGATTTTCAGCAGTCCTGCGACATCTGTGACTGTCGTGATACTTTTAAGTGTTGCAGATGTAGATGACTTACTGAACACCTTGTAAAGTTCGCCTAACAAACATTTGAAGTTGTGAACAGCATTCACAACACCAAAAACTCTTTCAGAAACAAGATCAATAACAGTAATAACACATTTAATGGCAAGTGTGGAATTAAAAATATAGGTTGTTCATTAATCCCCAGTTTCAATATAACTTCTACAAAACAAGCCTCATTATTCATTAGTTTGATTAATAATATCCTTTCTATTTATTTGTTTTACAAATATGTTGTTAAATAACCTGATCACACAATTTTCCAGACAGAATTTTAAGATGTTCATGAGTAAGGAATCAAGGGTTAGTACCAGTGTGCGTTGCTCTTGTGAATTTATTTAATTAAATATGAAACACGATATACGGCATTTTAACTGAAAAAGATAGTATCCTATTAGTTATACAACCTTTCTTCAAAGTGTTAGAAACAACCAGAAACACTAACATTGATATACACATATTCAGATCATATCTTGCTCCCCCCCCACTTTTAACGTCCAATCGCCGGCACTGTGTATATTCATACTAAATTTAGATTCATCATCTACAACAGTTTGTGTGATCCAATAAGATCAAAAATGTTGATATTTATTGGTTAAAATATAAATACTTTGCCATGCACGAAAGTAGGTTGTCCTATAATCAGGGCTCGACTCGGACCGGAGCGGACTACAGCGTTCCATAACTTGTAAATTTCCATTTCCAACCCTGTCTATATGTGTTGCTTCCATAATATTATTTTCCATTACATCATCCATATATATTTTTTTTTTATTTTTTGTATCCATAAAATATTTTATACAACCCAGATACTTCATGGATTTAGAAGCAAATGTATTCATTTGAATCCTACCTTCATAATAATGTCTAGACTAATGATAGGGTAAAATAGGACCTGCAAGAGATAATATATGTCATTACATATCAAAACATGCCTTAAAAAAAAAGTAGGCCTACTGCAGGACTTAAATAATTTATACCATGCATGTCTCATAGTTTTTTGTGGAAATACAACTATTATAATAATTTCTTGCATTGAAGGTTCCTGCGCCGAAACTTCCTAGCTATAAGTGAGAAGGATGGGTTTCTCAATAATTTTGAAGGGATGTTAGGGGGAGTTTTGAGGAATATAGAAAAATCCCTGCCCTGCAGATCTTATGGTAATGCTTTATACCTTCAAGCGGGGTGAATACGAACAAAACTTTCATTTTTTTAAAATTTGTTCACTCTTAGGTTTTATAAATGCAAGAGAAACCCTATATTAATTGTTTGAGGTACTCTTCATACTCTAATCTTGCTATGCATTCAATAATAGGATTGGCGACTTGCTTTAACATTTTTTTCTCTGCAACTATTTTTAGCTACATTACTGTTGACAATTTTTGACCGAGCTTGCGAAGTCTTCTAGTCGAAAGTTTGGCATTTGTGTTGTCTGTTTGTCTGTGTGTATGTCGCACGATAAAAGTCGAACGCGTGAACCGATTCAAATGAAACTTTCACAGATTGTTTATTTGTTCAAGTTACAGATCATTCGTTGGAGAACAAAATCGAACCAAGGGGAGGGAGTGGAACCCCATTAAAAGTACAAAAATGTAGAAAAACACAGAAAATAAAAAAAAACGAATTTAATGGTCTATTTTCTGTTGCAAGAGCTTTATAAATCAGCAAATATACTTCGGGGATCTGGAGGTATTTCTTCGGAAAGGGGAAGGGGGTTAATCGGACAAGGGTGTAGCTAGAAAATTACAAAAGGGGGTTATCTAAAAGTGAAAATTGACAAATACGAATGAAAATTTCGCAGGTTTATCACGAGGTCTATTGTTCGTTTCACAGAGTGTTTATTGGTTCAAATGACAGGTCGAGTTCGTTGGGAAACAAAATCGGACCAGGGGAAGGGGGTGAAATTCCCTCTTAATAGTGCGAAAATATAGAAAAACGAAGAAAACCACAATTAAAAACGAATTTGATGAACTACTCTCTGTTATAAGAGGTTAATAAATAAGCAATTATGAGCTATTGATTCGGAGGAAGGGGAGGGGGTAAAAATCGGATAAGGGTGTAGCCAGAAAGTAGAAAAGAGGGTTATTTAAAAATGAAAACGAACGAATCAAAACGAAATTTCCACAGGAAATGACCAAACATATTTCGGCCATTACCTGTTACTTCGCAGGTGTGGGGGGTCGGATAAGGGTCTAGCCAGAAAACGGAAAAGAAAGATCTAAAAAAAAATTAAAACTGACGAATCAAAACAAACCTTTCACAGCAAATGAGCAAAGATATTTGGGGATTACGGCCTATTGTTTCGGAGGGAGCGGGGTAAAATCGGATAAGGAATAAAATCGCAAGAATACAAAAACGGGGGTGATCTAAAATTGAAAAGTGACGAATCAAAACGAAACTGTCACAGCAAATGAACAAACATATATCGGGGATTACGACCTTTGTTTCCGGAGATGCATCAAGTCGGATACGGTGTAGCCAGAAAACGAAAAGGGGGTGATCTAAAAATGAAAACTGACGAATCGAAACAAAACTTTCCACGCAACACACAATGTATAATATACGTATATTAAACGTATAATAAACATTCTAACGTGTATTAGACGTTTAATATGCGTATATTATACATTATGTGCTGTGTGGGTTTCACAGAAAACGAGCAAACGTACTTTGCGGATTACGGCATATTATTACGGAGGGAGTGGGGGTAAAATAGCTAAGGGTGTAGCCAGAAAATGAAACAGGGGTGATCAAAAATGGAAACTGATGAATCGAAACGATACTTTGACAGGAAATGAGCAAATATGCTTGGAGAATTACTTTTGTTTCCGAGGAAGGTGGAGGGGGTGGTGAAATCAGATAAGGATATAGCCAGAAAATGAAAATGAATTATCCAAAAATGAGAACTGACGAACCTAAGTAAAACTTTCAGAAATTTATCGCGAGGCCTACTGTTCAAAGAATCTTAATACTAATTAACTTAGTTTAACTTTGTTCACTCCAAAGGTGGCGCTCCAAGCAATTTGACTTGTGGGACTTCAAAGAATTTGTTTTTGACTGCACTTCGATGTTTCATGTGCAAAACTAGTTTTGAAATTTCATAATTTGATTTAAAGACATTTTTATATATTAACAACAGCATTTTTGAGAGTGGCACGTGAACAGGTACGTAATGTCTTTAAATAAACCATAACCCCGTGCCAAAAAATATCGCAAATACCCAAATGACCTAACTGAAAAAGCTAAAAGGGCATTATGGTTAACAAACTAACGTAAAAGATGTGTTAGTAAAAAATATGACATACCCAAAACAGTTTTACAGAGACATGTAAACCAATATAACGTGAAGTCTCAAGATCGAATACTGTAAAAAAAAAAAAAAAAAAATCAGAAGAAATGATTATTGATAAAATTGTGGAGTGTGCAGAGTAGGGTTATTCCGTACAAGAGTATGACATAACACTAATGTTCAAAAGATATCTTAACAAATAAGGGAAAACATTTCCAAAGTTCAAAAATAATTTGCTCGTAAGTTTTCTTCAACGTCATTCCGAAAAATCTCAGATATCGATTTCGTGTGTGGCTATCCCGACGTTCCAGATGTGTTCGATTTCCATTTTGGGCAGGTAAAAAGGAAACTCGCAGCCAAAGCCTTACTGTAAGGGAATGATAATAATTCATGTCAGTTGCAATGCAATAGAAAAGTAACACCAAAAAATTAATGCTTGTTCCTATTCACCCCACCTGTTGAATAGAAAAAAAACAACATTTAAAAAATTAAAAATATATAACTAAGGAAGAGTATTTTCATTTAATATTTGCAACAGTTTCATTGCCTCAATAAAGACTGTCATTTTAGACCAAAACTTTATTTTCATTGGCCAACTAGTACTAAAATAATTTGGTTCAAATTTGCGCAGTGCTGACCCCACGGCCATCACTCAGGTGGAAATAATTGCACATATATATATATATATATATATATATATATATATATATATATATATATATATATATACTCATATTAAAAAGTAAACTGCCGATGTGTCTGAAACGAAAAGTTTTCAATGAATGTATTCTTCCTGTTTTGAAATACAGGGCTGAGACATGGACACCAACAAAATCAGACATTCACAGTCTGCAGACTACACAAAGGAGCATGGAGAGATGTATGCTCGGAATAACCCGAAGAGATAGGAAAAGAAATATGTGGATCAGGAAGATGACAGGAGTGACGGATATTATTGCGAAAATAAAGGGACTGAAGTGGCAGTGGGCGGGACATATCGTAAGAAGAACTGATGGCAGATGGACAAAGGCAGTTCTCGACTGGATACCTAGAGACAGGAAACGCCGAGGAAAGCGTCGTAATACAAGATGGAGTGACGAAATGAAAAAGCACTGTAAAATAGCATGGAAAAGAACAGCAGAAGATAGATGGTTATGGAGAAGAGTTGGAGAGACCTTCATCCAGCAGTGGATAGACATAGGTTGAAAATGATGATGATGATGAAATTATATATATATATATTAATATGTAAAAACTATTTTTCCTCAATGCATTATATCATTTTAAAATATTCTAAACTGCACAAGAATTGCTAGGAATGATGGATTGCTGATACAACAGGTCCAGGGTCTGGAAGCGTCCACCTTATGTCCAGGGCCTGCACCGAACTTCCCTACACCGAATCTTCATATCCCCGCAAAAAATACACTTTCTTGCAATTTGTCCTATTTTTAAAGGACGGTAAAGTCCCTGGACCTCAGAACCTTCATCTATATTTCTAGGTCAAATGGCTAAAGCTAGAAACATCAAAGACAAATGTTGATTATGATGAATGGGAATGAGAATGAAAATTAGAAATACGAAATTTGATATAAAAACCTTTCACCAAACGTGTATTACGAAAATACTTTCTTTAAAAAGTTCATGAAGTCGCCATCTTGAATCCAATATGGTGGATGAGAATGTATTTCACAATCGCTGGGGATAGAAATACCAAATGAAATACACATATTGATTATCAAGATGTGATCACGAAATGATAAATAAAGTGTGAAAAAGTCGTTGTCTTGAATCCAAAATGGCCTCCTATAATAAAAGTCGAAGGTACTAAATTTGGTAGAAATATTCATGAGAATGGGCAGGTAAAGGGAAGAATACCAAATGTAGAAAAGTTTCCATCGTGGATCAGTATGGCGCCCTGAATAAATAACGAAAGTATATGCACAACCCAATAAATGGATGAAGGCAGAAACACTGAATTTGGTATAAATGTGCATTATGATGACTACGTAAATGGGATAATATGAAACTTTGAAATGGTTTTCATTTTGGATTCAATATGGTCGCAATCACGAAATAGGAACTTTTCCCTGTATATTACTTTAATCGAAACAACTACTAACTGCCATCTGAATTTAACCAACAAAATGAAAATACAGAAAAAAAGCGAAGATGTCTGAAAAGCCCTCGAAAAAGTGGACGAAAACAAACTACGCTTACATTGTACGGAAATGGTGGCTACTTTGAAATTGTATGTACGATTACCGTATTGAATTCAAGATGACAACATTTTCAAAGTTTCCAGTGATGTCATCCTAAAATTTTAGGTGGGATACGCTCTGACATTTATTACACACTCTATAGATGCGGTATATAGACTTCATAAATTTTAGGTAGCCATACAATGGTGTCTCAAAATTGAAGGTGAGTATACGCCGAATATTCTCGTATTCCCTCCATTGCATTCTTGGTATTATCCAATTTACCTAATGGATTTACCAATTTATCATAATGCATATTTATACCAAACTCTGTGTTTGTATAGCTTCAGCCATTTGGTTTGTGCATATACACTCCTTATTTTATTTAGGCTCCAAATAGGATCCACGATGGCAATTTTTTCAAAATTTGGCGTTGTTTCCTTGACTTGCTCATTCTCAAAAATATTTCTACCAAATTTGGTACATATAACTTCAGAACTTTGACTGTACATATAGCTTTGATTTTTATTTTAGGATTCAAGATGACGATTTTTTCGTACTTTATTGCGTGATCACATATTGATAATCAATATTTGTGTTACATTTGGTGTTTCTATCCCCAGCGACTGTGAAATATATTCTCGTCCGCCATATTGGATTCAAGATGGCGACTTCTTGAACATTTTTATTATTCTTTTAATGCACGTTTGATGAAAGGGTTTTATACCAAATTTCGTATTTTTAGGTTCAGTAGTTCGGGCTGTGCATATACTGTGCTTATATTTTAGGAATCATATTGGATTCAGGATGGAGACTTTTCCCAAATTTATTTTCTGCTTCTAACCTCCTCGTGATGGTCATTATTTATACCACATTTGGTGTCTCTATCCTCAGCGTCTAGGCTCTGTATTTTTATGACAAATGCTTTCGGCCACCATATTGGATCCAAGACTTTGGGAGGTGATAGGGAAGGTCATTCTAAGCAAAAATGTTTATGTGAACATATAGGGTTTCGGAGATAGAGGTGGAGATAACTTTTTGCATCTTGCACTTGCCCATTCTTGTTTCAAACATTATAGCACACCCTGTAGTTGGTCTTACATTACATATTATAGCTTGTTTTAAAGCTAATGAAACAGGGTTTTAGGAGATCTGCAATTTGTCTCAACACTGCATACAATAGGGAAGTAACAGAGGATTTTTTTTTTTTTTTAATTCTCTTTTGCAACACAATTTTTCACTGCTCTTGAGTAGAAACTCTGTCAGTAGAGAAACTGTTTCTGATTTGGGGAAAACTATACACAGGTGTCAAGTTATTATCTTCTTTAGAAGCCATAAACACTTCTTACTAATCGGTTTATTTGTTAAATAATGACTTCCACTGGAAACAAACAATTTTGCTTGTTTAGTAATAATGATTATTATAATTTCTTCTCTTATTTTAATTGTTACTGTTATTATTGTCACAATTTTTATTGTAACTTCTGTTCCTACGTGGAAATGTAGAGCTTTCGTATGTTTGAGAATAGTATTGTATTTCCAGTTTAGTAGAAAAACGGCTTATTAACCAAGTAACGGTTATCCTTATATATAAAAATGATTGTATATATGTACGTATGTATGTATGTATGTATGTTCCACATATCCTCCTAGACGGTTGAACCGATTTTGACCAAACTTGGCACAAATATTTCTTGCTACTAGGCAACCAACACTACTCACCCCGTTGCAGAGGGGGAGGGGGTGGAACACTACACAATGCTTTTTAAATGGCGATATAATTGCATAAATGGTTTTAATGAATTATCTTAAGAACGGTTCGACCGAAACTTGGCCCACATATAGCTTATAGTCCGGCGAATAATAATGTTGGAGTAGAACACCCCTAGCGCGTCCAGGGGCGGAGGTGGAGGGAGTGAAATATAAATAATAGTATAAATAATTGGTTTTAATGAAATATCTTAAGAACGACTACACCGATTTGAACAGACTTGGCACACGTATAGCTTATAGTCTGGCAAATAATAATGTTGGAGTAGGACATCCCTAGCGCGTCCAGGGGCGGAGATGGAGGGGGTGAAATATATATAAATAATGGCATAAATGGCTTTAATAAAATATCTTAAGAACGACTACACCGATTTGAACGAAACTTGGTACACGCATAGCTTATAGCCTGGCAGAAAATAATATTGGAGTAGAACACCCCTCGCGCGTCCAGGGGCGGAGGTGGAGGGGTTGAAATATAAATAATGGCATAAATGTTGTTAATGAAATATCTTAAGAACGACTAAACCGATTTGAACGAAGCTTGGCACACATATACCTTATAGTCTGGTGGATAATAATGTTGGAGTGGAATACCCCTAGCGAAGGTGGAGGGGCTAAAATGTAAAATTTGTCGAAAATGACCAATACATCCTGTACATAGGTCTTGTACATAGGTTTTGAGGTCACTTAGATCAATGTTAACACTCCAAACGCCGTAATAGTAGTAGTTGCTGTTGTTGTTGTTGGAGTAGTAAGTAGTAGTAGTAGTAGGTAGTCTAGTAATAGTAGGTGTAGTAGTAGTAGTAGTTGCAGGTAGGTGTAGTAATGGTAGTAGTAGTAATAGTAGGTGTAGTAATAATAGTAGTAGTATGTAGCTGTAGTAGTACTAGGTAGTTGTAGTGTTAGTAGCAGTAGGTAGTTTCAGTAGTAGTAGTGGTAGTATTAGTATTAGTAGTAGTAGGTAATAGTGGTAGCAGTAGTAGTAGTAGTAGGTAGTTGTAGTAGTAGTAGTGGTAGTAGTAGTAGTAGTAGTAGTAGTAGTATAATGTAGTAGAAATAGGTGATAGTATTCCAAAATATTTTTAAGAAACCAGATCTCCCCGTACGAAGTCGGGCGTTAAGGCTAGTAACCTTTAAAAAATAGGAAAATACTTGGATAAACTGCATGTAATGTAAGATCAACTACAGGGTGGGCTATAATGTCGGCAAGTGCACCACGAAAAACGTTACCCCCAGCCCTATCACCGAAACGAAGGGGAATAGACGCTATGTTTACATAAGCATTTTTGCTTAGCATGACCTTCCCGATCCCCCCTCCCCATCACATCTCAAAATCTTTGCATTTCCTCACCGGACACCGTGTATACATTGTAATATACTTATTGGAAATATCAGTATAATATTTCCAATAAGGGTGATGTTTTTATCAGAAGTGATATTCGAAAAATCTGCATAGAAATTTTCTAGAATTTCTAGCAGAGGATTTCTAATAGTGGATTATCACCTGTTCTCACTTTGTGCGGGGTAGGATAAATTAACGAGACTGTTTATGTTGTTCCACTGCGAACTACCGTGGATGAAATGGGGAATCAGTATTTTGCATATCGATAATACTCGGGAAGAAGAAGAAGAAGACTAGATCCACAGATTCTACTCTATAGCGTCTCACGGTGCCCCCTACACTATGTTGCGTAAACCGAATTTGAAAATTGTTCTTCGTTCCAAAGATATTTTGATTTGTCAAATTAAATGTACATAAAAACCCTGTATATAAAAAGTGTATATTTTTTTTAACTTTATGAAAGTAATTTTTAATGCTGAAATTGTACTCAAACCACACTCTATATGGTTATTACTTTTAACAAACATTAAGAAAACACAAATAGCTCAATACCCGCGAACTTGTACCTTTTCATACACACGCACAAATATATTCATTTTCATAAAATTTATATTTGAATTGAAATATTTTTGGTAAAAAAGAAGAAAGCAACTTTATGGAGCCTGCGGTGCTACTTTCCGGGGTATTTATCATCTCCCGAGCCTGGAAACGGAACGAAACTTTTCTGGTGGAAATTCACGCAATGCTGCTCTTTCAGCGCTAAACAAACTTATTTCTACGTGCTTTGAATGCACCAAATCGGCCCATTGGAATGTGTCCAGGCTTGTCGTTGGCCAACCTTGTCGTCAGCGATCCAAAATCAATCCCGACAAGCCTGGACACCTCAGGAATGTGTCCAGGCTTGTCATTGGCCAACCTTGTCGTCAGCGACCCAAAATTGGATGTGTCCAGGTTTGTCGGGATCGACCACGACAAGCTTGGACACCCCAGGAATGTGTCCAGGCTTGTAGTCGTCCAACCTTTTCGTCAACGACCCAAAATGAGATGTGTCCAGGCTTGTCGGGATCGACCACGACAAGCTTGGACACCTCAGGAATTCGTTCGAGACTGGTGCAAGAGGATAAATTGAGAAGTGTCCAAGCTTGTCGTTGTCCAAGCTTGTCGTCGTCCAAGCTTGTCGTTGTCCAACCTTGTCGGGAGCGACCAAAATTAAGTGTCCAGGCTTGTCGTCGTCCAACCTTGACGGCGTCCCACACCTATACTATCCTAGTATCAACGCGTACTGTAATTACAGTAGATGAAATAGTGGAAGTAATACTCCTAACAATACATTTAGAGACAAGTTTACCTACAAAATGTAACAATGAGCTGATATTGAAAAAATGCAAATAAACCGATTTCTAAATGTAAGCTCTATGTTTTCTAGAATTCTTTGTTCGGTTCTCTCCTTTGGTGTTTCTCCTGTGCAATTTCTCACATGAGTCAGTTTATTCATAGTTTCTCCCTGTCTGAATTTGCGCTACATGGGTTTTATTTTATTAGATTTTTCTTCTACAATTAGCCCCACTCACTTTAACATTAAGTTCCTCTCCAGTGATCATAGACAATAATTAAACTTTTATTTTACCGAACTATTAGTAAATAATAGCTAGAATAGATTTCTCTCCTTCGTATCTTTTTAATTTATCTTTCACTAGGTTTCTCTCCAGTGATAATGTACTATCTATTTAGTCCCACTACTTTTGCCGAAGCACTAGAATATTTATTTCCTGCTTGTCTATTATACTATTGTTTACAGATTTCACACTTGTTTTATGATTATATCATTTTGTATTTAATAATTCAGTCATGTTTATATTCTGTCGCTTATGATTATTTCCATTACCTCTTACTAACATAGTATTAGAATATATTATAACAAAAAATCCTGAATGTATTGAATAATTTGGAATATATTATAGATTAAATATGTAAGCACAGATTTCTACGTGTCCTACTTTTCATTGCCAGCTATCACCAGTCAAGTGACAGATCTTAATGGCTTTTTATTATATTACTCTTTTGGTACGTTTGTATTTTTATTGCCTTCACTTCAAACATGAAACTACTTTCGACAGTAGTTCCACTACCATATTAGTCTGTGTTCCACCAACATTCAGAATGATACCTTCCTTGCTTTGGTAGCAACGAAAGTCTCAACTATATTATCAAAATCCAAAGTGGATGCTAGTTCATTTTCGATAGAAAGAATGTCCAAATTCGTGAATCTTTCTTGACTCATTGTGGAACGCAAGTATGATTTTATCAATTTCATTTTGCTGAAAGACTTTTCACACGATGCGACAGATACGTGCAGTGTTATCAAAATCTGAAGAGCGGTTTGCAAACTTTAGTAAATTTCAAGCCCCATTGAAGATACATATTTCAGGAAGCCTTGTGGGGAAAAGTCAAGTTGTTCTTTGGCTTTCTGAGCACACGTTATTGAACGGATTATATCCTTACAATCCCGAAATAATTCTAAGCCATCCAGGTCATTCGGGTAGAACAAAGCCAAATCAGAGCAACATGCTTTTAGCCTTTCCTCGCTCTCATCATCTAGCTGCTACACAAAGTTGGCCATGCAACACAGGAATCCAAATCTGTCGTTCAGGTCATGCATCCGAGTAAAATGATCATACATTTGTTGTCTCATCTCATCTAAATTTCATTGATAGAGTGCTTCACTTTGGCCTGTGCAGTCAGGGGTTCATTCTTTGCTTCTCCAGGCATAGATATCTTTCTCCCGTGTGTATATACAGTTATGTTCCATGCCTTACGCTGCAGATATAACTTCCTTCAGCTGCAGATATGATTTCCTTGCCCAGCTCAAGTCTCCAGGTATCAATGGCGTCAACCAGGCTCTGTAACTGAATAAGAGTTTGATTGAAACTCATATCCTGAGATTGAAGGCATTTTTGGATCCGATCAACATATGAGAGATCTGTAGACCAGAAATATAGTAAAGCGATTAAGCTAAATGACTGGATGCTTGCAAGAAGAAGACCAGCATCTCTTCTAGCATCAAGTGTTTCAGTCGAAGTGTCACGCAGATCTTCCAACAGATCTATTACTTCATCCAATTGACTAGAAAGTGCATTTGAAGCTTCTGCTTTTGAACTCCATCTAGTATCAGTTTTACGTTTCAGACCAATCTTTACGTGATTTTGCAGCACATTCCATCGGTGAGTAGATCTAGAGAAGAATACCAAAAACGTTCCATTGCTCCCAACAAAGTCACCGCCAAAACGTAGCATGTAAGACACAAGGTTCAGTGAATTATTGTTACAAGGAACGAAAATGGCCAAAGAACTTATATTCCGTATCAAAGTTTGAACTCCAGAATATTGCCCGGTCATTGTAGGCTGATTTTATCACAAGATTGGCCTCTTCAATCTTAATATCAAACCTATTACGTTGTAGTTACATCAGTATTTCAGCAGAAATACTCTCAGCAGTCTTTCCTTTGACAGAGATAAAATCAATAAATGCTTCCCGAACTTGAACAGAATCACGTTGTATGTCAATAAATCGGATGATTTGTGAGAACTGATCCACATGAGAACAATCAGGAGTTGAATTAAATATAATGCTGAAGTATTTTGAATATTTGAACACTTGTTTTCTTATTGAACGTTTTCTTCATTCTAAATTTGTGGGCTGAAATGTAAATTCATACGTTAAAACACAAGAGCAGAGATGGGGAAACCAGCTAAGCAAAAGGTTTTCGCTCGCTGAAAATTCGACTTGTAAAGGACAAAAGAAAAAGACAGAAGAAAAACAAGTGAATCTGCGACTATAGCGTCTGCACCGAAGAACTTTCAGTTACCAACAGAATGCTAGTACCCTAATAAAGCATTACGTTAATCCCTTCTTTCTACCCTTCTCTTGAACTGATATGTGAATAAATAAATAAACAGTGATGTTTTAGGAAGCAGGCTAGCAGATGGGGCCCCATTACTTGCATCATAAGACCTTAGAATGTAAACAACACAATATAGGGTCTACGTAGACTTTCTTTTATTATATTTTAATCTACACAGGTTTTTCCTTTAAATTTCTCTGAAGTTATTGAACAAAGTGAAACTTTTATTTTATTCATATTTTAATCCACATACATTTTTTCCTTTAAATGTCTTTGAGGCCCCAAGAGAGTGAAACTTTTATTTTATTTATTTTTCACCTACATTCAACTTTTTTCTTTGCTTTTCTTGGGGTCCCAAGAAAGTGAAACGTTTACTTTATTTTTCACCTATATTCAGAGCTTTTTCCTCTAAATTTCTTTGGGAGGCTCCAAGATAATGAAACTTTTATTTTATTTATTTTTAATCTACATTCAGTTTTTTTCTTTAAATTTCTTTCGGATCTCCAAGAGGAGGTCCGAAGCTTATAGCTTGTATAGCTTATACGGAAATCCGGTACTAATTAGCTTTATTAGACAGATATTTTTGTTGTTTCATCCGTCATTTGGTGTAATATTAATTGACAATTAATTGCGTTTCTTTTAGGGAAGGTGTGGATTATAAACCTTGACAGCCCTTGTACGGCTCATGCTAACAAAGTTCCTTAGTAATTATTTTTTACCTACCGCCGTGGGCCCCCCAGAAAGTGTCCGGTTGCCACAAAGGAACGTGAGATGAAATTGATGTCTCCCAGAATAAGCCTCAAATCTGCCAACCTTCCAACGTTGAAGACTCCTCTGATCCTTCACAGCATTGTTTTTCAACTTCATAAATATTTTGGACATCGCAAATATATATATATATATATATATATATATATATATATATATATATATATATATATATATATATATATATATATATATATATATATAGATATATATATAGATATATATATATATATATATAGATATAGATATAGATCGATCGATAGATAGATAGATAGATAGATAGATAGATATATGGGGACGGTCTTACCGTCCCCTCCCCTCCAATGTTGAAGACAGATCTGCGTCGCTGATTATTATTATTAAACTAAGTAAGACTGAAACCTCTTAAAATGGACATCTGTGGAACAGGATTATTTGTCCAGCGTTCTCTCTCATAACACCACACTACACATATTTATGGCATGGAAGAATATGAAAGTTTGTCCTCTTATGAAGGTGTCCACTATTCAGAGATGCCCGTTACGAGAGGTTTCACTGTATTAGGAATTAACCACCACTATTTTACCCAGCAATTACTAGTGGCGGATCTAGAAGGTAAAAACAGGGAGGCCAGCCAGTACCTAGACTGATAGGTATATACCTTCAACAATATATAAATAATAGCTTAAATTATTTTATCACTGGATAAACTGGGGGGCCTAGGCCCCCGCGGCCCTGGCCTAGATCCGCCACTGGTAATTACATATGAATTATTGTAATTATTTTTAGTGATGAGCGCAAGAGTCTTGGTCTTGCAGTTTTTGCAAGAGTCTTGCATGCAAGACCAAGACCAAGACCAAGACCAGGAATCCCGATGCAAGACCAAGACCAAGACCATACCTGCAAGACCAAGACCAAGACCAAGACCATACCTACAAGACCAAGACCAAGACCAAGACTCTTGCGCAAGAGTCTTGCACAAGTATGGTACTACTTGATTTTTTATAGAATGTAAAAAGGAAGGGGAAAAATTATTACATCTTTCACGTGAACTTCTTGGCTCCAGTAAAAATACCGCCGGAGTGAATGTGTTCCCAGTAGTTTATGCAATCCATGTGAGTCGATCTGCTCCTGTAACATATAGCTTCAGTATGTCGTTTTTTGAATCGGTTGTTCACGAGACGACCGATAGCATAATTCTATGTATTGTTACAAGCTATAATAACTTCAGTGTCTGATTTACTTTGGTCATCATTTGATCATTCACGACGGCCCATGATTGGATTTTGGGAAATCATACGAAGAATAGTTGTGTCCATAAGAAGTGGATAAGCAAAAATAAACTAGAGCATGTTATGGACACGGTAGCTCAGTGGCAGAGCTTGCACCTCTGGTACATGGGGCCCTGGTTCGATCGCAGCTTGCGCTATGTGAGCTTCTTTGGTGAACAAACACCCTGTGCGTGGGTTTTCCCGTTTCCTCGTACTTTCTTCATTCTACCATTTCTCATCATCACTGTTTCCCTTAGCCTCAGTGTAATAATCGTGGGACGTTAAAGTAGATATTTCATTTCATTTCAAAGATATTAATGGTGTTCTTCTTCCAAAACTAAAGAAATGTAGTATTGAACATCGGCAATTCCGTACACCACAGATGTCGACTACATGGGTATGGCATTGGCTTTGAGGTTCAAGCATCCGTTGGAAATTTTTAATGTGTACTTATAAAATTAATATTGAAATAGCATTTTCATGACATTGACAAAAACTTAGCGCATGTGAATGCAAGTTTTATTTCATAGGTGGATGCTTATACGTTGAATAATTGTTTATCAATATAACTTATAGCCCCCTTAGGTATACGGCATATCTAGGATTCAACGATATAACATTATACAACAGTAAATAATCTATATTCACAACTGAGAGTGATTTCGTACTTATTTCAAATAACTTGAAGTTTGATGCCGTTATTATGTATTTCTAATGTAGGTCAAAAGTATTTATATAAATTGAGTTTACACAAAAGACATAGACAGTTGAGTCGTTTTCAGTTTTCACTCAAATTATTTTAAAATATTGGGGCCGCGGTGGCTCAATGGTAAAGCGTTCAGCTCTGGTGTTTGAGGTCCCGCGTTCGATCCCAGCCCCCGCCAAGTGAACTTTGTGGTGGACAAACACCGTGTGCGTGGGTTTCCTCGGGGTTCTCCCGTTTCCTCCCACTTTCTTCCTTCCACCATTTTCATTCATTTTCATTATCACCGTCTCCTTTAGCCTAGCCGGCACAATCGTGGGACGTAAAACTCACAAATTTAATTTAATTTCATATTCTAAAATATGAAGAGGTTTAATTATTATTATTTTAATTTTTTCTCTCTATTTTGGTCAATATTGCAAATATATCATCATCGTCATAATAATAGCTATTTTGTCATTATTAGCAGGTCACTTGCTGCAGCGGAGAAGCTTCGATGACTGTGGTCCTCAGCTAGTCTCTTCGTCTTAACGTAGCAATTTTCTGTCTTAATATCTTTCTTCAACTACAATCTCCTTCGCCCCCTCCCCTCCTCCAGTTCCTCCTCAGCCAATGTCCTCCTCTTCATTACATCTAAAATTCTTTTTTCCCCTACTGCTACTATTTCTAAAACCTTCGCATTCGTTTTCCGTTCAACCCAGCTGATTCTCTCCTTTTTTCTCCATGCCCACATTTCGAAAGTCTAACTGTTTCATCGTTTTTGCGTAATATCCTTGTTTCTGCCCCATACAGTACATATTAGAATCAGTAAAACTAAATTTCAATATTTAATAGGGAGTTTGTTCAATACAAAGATGAGCTAATCGTGGTTGGAAAGAAAAAAAATCTGACGCCTTTAGAGTGTAAAAATAATTTTGCAATTTATGGTATTTCAGTAATCTGTGCCGTCTTGGTTTTCTTTCATGCGTCTCACTGTCAGGGGTAGCCTCCCCAGTTTGGGAACCAGTGGAGTATTGGATCTGTTAAAACATATAAAAATATTACGAAATGTTGTGATTTGTCTTATAAGTAGTGAAGCGTGATCACCTATTGAAAAAAAAAAAGTAAAGGTCATCGCCTATGTTGTACAGTATCATCACACTTACACGAAGGTAAAATATATTACATTTAAAAACATACATTGTATTTCCCTCACTATTGACGCAATGTAGGATTTATTATCCCTTATATCCAGAGTAAAATTTACGTATGAAAATCATAGATTTCTTAAAAGCAAAACTTGCAAGACTCTTGCAAGCAAGACCAAGACTGGGTGTGCAAGACCAAGACCAAGACCAAGACTAGGTGTGCAAGACCAAAACCAAGATCAAGACCGAGGGTTCCAGTGCAAGACCAAGACCAAGACCGCATATGCAAGACCAAGACCAAGACCAAGACCACCCGGGTCTTGGTCTTGGTCTTGCATTTGCTCATCACTAATTATTTTGCAAAATTCTGCCATTATTTCAATATATTCACCCCCAGCAAGTTTTAGTTGGTGATTTTTCCCCCCAAAATATTAATTGGGAAAAAATTCCCTCGTCCCATGCTGAAATCACATTCGTTTAGTAATGAATACTGTACACTCATGTCCAAAATTATTGTCCCATGTCTATAAATATGTTGTAGGAATATAATTTGGTAACTAATTCCAACGATATTTCTTATAAAGTTAGTATGTGTATAATCAGCAAAGACATGTATGTGGCACATTTCATGTGGCACTACTACTACTTATATTATGGATCTGCATAGTAAAACTGCACGTCTAATAACGTAATCTAACCTAACGTAATGCAATCCACCGAATGCAGTGCATTTTCGTACTTTTTCGATTTTCAAATTGGTCCGGCGATACAGCTGTAATGCCATATTATATATATATATATATATATAAGGTGTCCATAAAGTCTTTTGCCACCCCTAAAACTCGGAAACGGTGAAATATATGTCAAAACGAAAAAACACATATTTCATTCATTTCAAAAGTACCACGTATTAAGTGAAACAAAATTGCTCCAGGGTCCCTCGGAGGGTCCCAGAAGGGGTCCAACTCAAAGTTTTCAAACTAGTATATCGTTTGAAAGCTATTTACAAATGAAAGGCGATGGAATAAGTTTCGATGCTCTATGGTAAACATGTACAAAATGGCGGCAGGTCAAAATCTTAATACAGTTTGCATTGAAAAGTCTTTGGCCACCCCTAAAAATCTGAAATGGCTCAACATATACCAAAACTGAAAAACAAGTATTTCATCATTTCAAAAGTGCCACCTATTGAGGGAAACAAAGTTGCCCCAAGGTCCCTCCGAGAGTCCCAGACGGGTTCCAACTCGAAATTTTCAAACGGCAAGGGGGGCCAAGTATCGTTTGAAAGCTATTGTTAAAAGAAGGAAGACGGAACAGGTCTTATGTTTCAATACCAACCCTGCTTGCAATGGCGGGAGGATTAAAATGTTAACGGCCTTCATCGAAAAGTACATGTCACTTCCAATGATCCGAATTGGTAAAATATGAGATGTCAAAACGCTAAAAGGAGTGTTTCCTTATTTGTAAAGTACAGCTTTTCGATGTACAAATATTTGTCCCAGAATCCCTGCAGGTTCCCAAGTGGGGTCCAACTTAAAATTTGCGAATAGGAAATGGGTCAAGTACCATATTGTTTGAAAGTTATCGGTAAAAGAATGAACATGATACAAGTTCGAAACGGCTATGCAAACGGTATCAGAAAGAACAGGGATTGGGTGAATTGAGAGACATGTAAACAGTCACATTTATTGAACGCAATGTCTGGATTGCTAATTGAGACAATACTATTTCAGGTAGAAGTGTGCCTACTACTACTTCTGACGTTATTACTAAGACTTGTTCCATCTTCCTTCTTTTAACAATTGCTTTCAAACGGCCATTTACAACTTTTGCGTTGATCCTTGTCTGGGACCCTATAAGGCACCCTGGGGCAATTTTGTTTCCCTCAATAGGTGGTACTTTTGAAATGATGAAATACGTGTTTTTCAGTTTTGATATCTGTTGAGCCATTTCAGATTTCTAGGGGTGGCCAAAGGCTTTTCAATGCAAACTGTATTAAGATTTTGACCTGCCGCCATTTTGTACAGGTTTACCATAGAACATTGAAACTTATTCCATCGTCTTTCTTTTGTAAATAGCTTTCAAAATATATACTAGTTTAGCCGGTATACGGACAAAATCTCGCGGCCGAAACATCGCCGCCCAAAACCTCGCGGGACAAAATCTCGCCGGGCCAAAACCTCGCGTGGCCAAAACCTCGCCGCCCAAAACCTCGCGGGACAAAATCTCGCCGGGCCAAAACCTCGCGTGGCCAAAACCTCGCCGCCCAAAACCTCGCGGGACAAAATCTCGCCGGGCCAAAACCTCGCGTGGCCAAAACCTCGCCGCCCAAAACCTCGCGGGACAAAATCTCGCCGGGCCAAAACCTCGCCGTCCAAAATCTCGCCGTGCCAAAACCTCGCCGCGAATGAAAGTTTTCTTTAAAATTTACCGAATGTGTTTCCTAATATGCAATTCCACATTACAAATAATAATAATAATAATAATAATAATAATAATAATAATAATAATAATAATAATAATAATAATAATAATAATAAAAATAATATACAAAACATCGTGTGCGTGGGCTTTCTCGGGTTATTCCCGTTTCCTCCCACTTTCTTTATTCGATCATTTCCTTCATCCTGGTCATCTACGTTTCCTTTAACCTATAGGACATAATCAAGGGACGTCGTAAAAACTCATATATTGTTTCATATTTTCATAAATATTATTAGATTTTTGTTAAAATTTTAAGTTTTTGGATGTTCCAAAGTTCACGAAACTAACCTCGTTAGTTGTCATTACTTTCCTTATGCAGACTTTCTTTCCCTATAACCAGTTTAAAAACATCCTGTCGCCCTACCTTCACATTGAAATCCTCTAATACAGAAATAGAATTTTCATATGGTATCGCGGGACTTGGTCAAATACCCGTGATACTTCTTCTGAAACAGCGTCTTTTATACCGTCATCCTTATCACCTGTTGGAACATTTACATTTTGGTCAGGCGATATTTTGGGTATGGCGATATTTTGGGGCGCGAGGTTTTGGCCCGGCGAGATTTTGGCCCGCGAGGTTTTGGGTGGCGGGGTTTTGGCCAGGCGAGGTTTTGGCCCCGCGAGATTTTGGCCCGCGACGTTTTGGGAGGCGAGGTTTTGGCCAGGCGAGGTTTTGGCCAGGCGGGGTTTTGGCCCGGCGAGATTTTGTCCCGCGAGGTTTTGGGCGGCGAGGTTTTGGCCAGGCGAGGTTTCGGCCTGGCGAGATTTTGGGCCGCGAGGTTTTGGGAGGCGAGGTTTTGGCCAGGCGAGGTTTTGGTCCGCGAGGTTCTGGCCGCGAGGTTTTGTACCCAAACCAGTTTAGCCACCTTGCTATTTAAAAATTTTGAGTTGGACCCCTTCTGGGACCCTCCGAGGGACCCTGGGTCAACTTTGTTTCCCTCAATACGTGGTACTTTTGAAATGATGAAATACGTGTTTTTCGGTTTGACATATATTTCACCGTTTCCGAGTTTTAAGGGTGGCAAAAGACTTTATGGACACCCTGTATATATATATATATATAAAGCTTTGAACATTTTATATTGGAGAAAATTATGAAAAAAAAATATGGCTCACGCAGTGTGTATTAGGAATAGGATTGTCAATCTACATGCGGGGCTGTAATGGTGTATACGTAATTATGTCAGGAATGTACGGCGTATACAAACCTCTAATGTTTGGAAAGTATCTTATAGTAGAGTTACCACCCATCCGGTTTTGTCCCGGACAGTCCGGGAATTAAACAATTCGTCCGGGGTCTGGAGTAACATCTACTCCAGACGCCAAATGTTCGGGAATATGAAGATTTATAAATCTACATTTCACATCTGTATCACAATGGGTAAGCCGTAGTGGTTCAAACAAGGACTACAAACATTTTCGTAATTATTGTCCATTAGTTCCATGCTTCAGAAATTTTAAATATCGTTAGTCTTTTTTAAAAAAAACATCAAAGAACTGTTTTTATTTCATTCGGAGATTTATTATGTGGTTGACACAATTAACGCAAGCTCCAAATATGTTATTTTCTTTCCAGTTTGTGCCAGAAGAAAACCTACTTTCCGTTATTGATAGTCATTGACAGAAACAATGAGGCGGTAATTTTTGTCATTATTTTTCCAAACACGGAATCCCTTTGATAAGAAATGATGTCAGTATTAAGCTGTCAAAATAAATCTGTAAATGTAAAAAATATAATTACTCATGTAACGTTTGAAGTGACTTGAATAGAAGTGAGGGTGACCACCTGAGATGGATAGTTTGTTCGGGTGTTCCTGAGTTTGTGTAAAGGTAAAGTACGACAGAAAGTGTTAACAAGCAATGGTTGGAAGATTGGAGCCTTTCTATTTCAACTGTGCCCTTTCTGACGCTACTATCGAAGTGTGTTTTCCCGTACCTCACTCGAAAGAGGAGGAATAAGTTGCTGCTTCCGAGATCTTTCAATTGTTGGATGCGGAAGCGTTGCCACAATGAATGATTTCACGGACTTCACTGTGCTCTGCTTTGTTATCCACTTCAAGTAGCCTACGATCTTCATTCGTCAAGACCAAACGACTGAATGACAAATTGGCAACACAGCTGAGGTCATTCCCTTCTTTTCCCTACGCAAAGCACAGGGTGGCGAGGGTAAGGCCGAAGTATAGTTCGCATAGTTTCCGAGGGCAAAGGTGGAATAGGCAGACTCTAATAAGTAGTGTTGTGTAAAATGTCAAAAGTTAAGCGAATTTTTGAGAGTTATAGTGACGATAGTGAGAGTGAGATTCCTTCAACTTATTCTTGAATAAGGAAAAGGATGTGTTCGTGAAATGAAGAATGAGAAAAATCATAAATATCCTGCTTGGTTCCGTATGGAAGACTATTTTCAAAACGCAAAGTGCAAGGTATGTTTAAGTAAATTTCTAATCAAATATGATGGTCTGAAATCCGTGAAAGCGCATGAATTTTCCGTGAATCATAAAATAAAGGGATGGAATGCTACAAAAAGTAAAGTGTTAACTAATTTCTTTGTACAGAAGAATACTATTGAAGAAAATAAGGTGACTGCAGCTGAAGTTGCCAAAGTATTTCATCACAATCAGCACCATCTCTCATATATCTCAATGGAGTGTAACTTTAAACTTCCTCGGAAGTTCTTCCCAGATTAATAAATAGCTTGTAAATTGTCCTATGGTCAACAGAAGTTTGAATGTTTTAGTGCCTCATTTGGTGGAAATCGTTCATGAAATTTGGGTATCTCCTATTTTTCAATTTCAAGTGATACATCTAACAGAAAGAATGAAGAGCTTTTCCCTCTTTGAATACAATTTTATTCTAAAGATGCAATTTGTACTTCTAGATTTTTACGAAGACAGCAATGAAACTTCCAATGCAATTGCAGATCGCATAAGAGCTATTTTAAAAAGCAACAATTTTTATATCAGATGTATCTGCATACACGGCAGACAATGCAGTTGTTAATTATGGGAAACACCAATCGGTTTACCAAACTTAAAGAAAGACAATCCTGGCTTGATCGCTACAAACTTCAACTGCCATGTTATACACAATGCAGCTAATCAAGTCGGTAAAGCTCTTGGTGCCATGGATGTTGAAACACTTCTTATTAAAATATAGCCTATAATTAATTCTCAATTTCAGCAAAAAATGTCGGGAGTTAAAGGAATTCTGTGAACTTGTTGAGTAAGAATGGCAAGATATTTTGCTTCATGTACCAATTAAGTGGCTTTCTCTTTATCCTGCTCTGACTCAACTGTTGGAAAAATGACCCGCCATTGAATCTCATTTTCTTTAGTTTTGGGTGAAGAAGAGCTTATTTGGAAATTTGTTTTCAGTGGCTTTGAAAGCGATAATTCACTAGCTCCAGAAGAAGCATATCTGTATTTCTACCACAATGTTTTGGGCATTTTCTCTAGCAGAATTCTGTTGCTTGACAGGCCCACAACCAGAGGGGCTAGGAGGCCAGGCCCCCTTAAATTTTTCGCGGCCCCTCCAGACCTCAATCCAAAATGCTATTATTAATATAAAAAACACAATTTAGATATTTGTAAGAGACTTTTTAATGACTTGGCCCCCCTAACATATTTATGCCTTCCCAAACGTCTGTACCTGGTTTCGGTCCTGTCGCTTGAAGAAAATAACTGTTCTTCCCCTGAGTTGTTTGAAATAATGGAAGGTTTGAACTTTAGCAAAGGTTGAACTATGAATTTTATGGTTTTAGAGTTAACCTGCGTTTCAGGGAACTTCTACCTAAAGAAAACAATAACTTGAAGATAAATTTAATTGATTCTACTAACACTATCAACTACTTACAGCAGTGGTTTGATTTCAGTGATATAAATCATTTCTATTGCTTTAGCAAATTTAAGTTAACAACTATGCTGTAGTAGTCACATCTTGAGGAAGCAGTGACTAAATTAAATTTAACCGAAGAGAGAAATGTGGATGCGCTGTACTATGAATTTGTTGCGGTTAGAAGAGGTCTCGCTGATATCATCTGCAGGGGAAAAGATATTCCATGTGAAGCGAAGTTGAATCTCTTGCTTGAGAAATGTGAAAATGAAAATCCGCCAAACTTGTACAAGCTGCTTTAATTTTTATTATGTGTTCCCGTAAGAACGCTTTCAACGAATGTGTCTTTTCTGCATATGGGAACTATTTGGTCCGAAAGTCGTAATCGCCTAGACGTTTGTGTTGTGAAAGCAGAGGTGCAGGCAGCGTAAACTTAATTTTTCTCAGAACTGCTAAGAATTTTGACTATTTAGTGACAAAACCCTTGCTTATTGAAACCTGCGAACCTATAACAGAAATTATTCATTCAAATATAATCAAACTTAAACGGAAGTTAACATTAAAGTATAAATATGAGCTTAGAGATCATATTTAAAGTTACTTAGTAAGCGTTTTAGTAATGTTTCATACTATGTGTATGTCTAACGTAACTTAATTTCATCCTATGTAGCTACAAGTTTGATTTCGATAAACTGGACTCGCAAAGTAAAAGAGACTACGAAAAATATGATACTTTAAAACAGAGCAACTCTGAGGTCGCATGTTAAAAGGGGAATACGTAAAAAAAAATACTTTTTTTCAAGAAAGAAATAGTTGCTCTCCTGAAAAGCATTTTTGGCTTTTTCCCTTGTGCACTGCAACTCCAGAATCGCTCTCTTTAAAAGTACAATATCTCACTTATTCTCCTTTATCATGTTACGTTAATAACAAATAAAAACACGTTTTTAATATTGAGAGTCTACCCTTGCATGTGAGTTGTAAAAGAGATGCATTATGACTAGTTTTGTATGTCTATCTCTTAACTTGACATCAATTCTCGATATGTCCGGGATTTCTCCAGATGAAAGGTGGTAACCCTATCGTATAGCCACCTAAAATTTAGGAAGTACGCGGGTATACGCTTCATTGGAACAAACAACTGCTTTTCATGTACTGTATTTCAAAACTAAAAATCTCACTAAACAGCTGTACGTCAGGTTGTTGCCGCGAATGATGTCTAAATTCTTTTTAAATGTTTGCGTTTTCGGGGTGTGGGAATCGAGTTTTCCGAGAGTCCCTTCTATAATGGAAACCAGCATTCTGAACCTGCAGTGTTTTTTCCAAAAGATGTCAGAAGTGTTGTCCCTACCTTCCGAAAGCTGACCTCTGGTACTACTATATGAAGCCAAGCTGTTCTCAAATGTTTTTGGAGCCGCGGTGGCTCAGTGGTAGAGCGTTCACCTCTGGTGTTTGGGGTCCCGGGTTTGATCCCCGCCCTCGCCAAGTGAACTTTGTGGTGGACAAACACCGTGTGCGTGGGTTTCCTCTGGGTTCTCCAGTTCCCTCCCACTTTCTTCATTCTACCATATCATTCATCATCACCGTCTCCTTTAGCCTAACCGGCACAACAGTGGGACGTAAAACTCAAAGATTTCATTTCATTTTTTCTCAAAGAAAAACAAAGATCGTCATAAAAACAAGGGTAGTTAAGAAGTTCATTCTCTATCAATGCAACTGAAGAAGCGATCTCTAGAAGTTCCGATAGCCATGCGTGTTAAGTAGTCTATTTCTTTGTGTGTTGATGCAATACTTTTTAACCTGGTTCGAATCCCACTCGATGCTTTTATTTTTTTTATTTTGTAATTTTCCAGTCATTCTTGCCGTACATTTTTATATTATATGTATTACACAGAGGCGATGGACAATTTTCTAATTTATCCAAAAATAAGGTGTACAGGTGTAGAACCTTTTCTATACATCCCAGTGTGAGTTCCCCTTAGTGCAAATAACTTCTTGCATAGATTCATAAAATATTCGAAAAAACAATGTAAATAACTCAGGAGATCTAGCGTTCAGGAAATCAGTATCAGATCTCATGACTCCATCACTACCAAAACGCAATTATTATTATTATTATTATTATTATTATTATTATTATTATTATTATTATTATACAGGTCTTTGACGTGGGAGACCCGGGCTCGATTCCCGGCGGGAGCTCATGTGGTTCGGGGCCTACTTTAAGCTGTAGCTTTACTTCTCATATAGTCTCGCTGCTGAAAGGGACGCTAAACTCAAATATACTATTATTATATGCGTTTTTGGTGTGGGAGACGTGGGTTCGATTCCCGGCGGGAGTTCATGTTGTTCGGAGCCTACGTTAAGCTGTAGGTAGGTTCAATACTTCATCAGAGGATGTTGTAACTTCTGATAAAAAATGCCTATAATTTCTATAGCACACCAAAGGTTTTGATTTTGCAATACTGTCATCGATAACATCAATGTTTTCTGGGTCAGTTTTATTGAAGGTGCACTACAGCGAAGTTCATTAACAATGAACCTTTGACCTTTTAGAAATCTGCAACTCAAATTCTCACAGTATCATTAGAAGTTGCGCGGTTCCTCAACAATTCACATATATCTAGATGGATTTTTGAGGTGCTATCCTTCTAGTAGAGGTACCCAATAAAGGCTCGGTAATGCGCACCACAGAGCCGGTTAGGTTGCTATGAGCTATCCGCTCTGTTTGACTCGGCTCAGATGAACCATCCTCTCGATTCGGCTCGGTTGAGGAGCGCCATAGGCTCGGTAGACGTGATATATGAGCGGTCTTTCTGAGCTCGGCTCTGTGATGAACAAGCCGCGAGCCGACCAATTTAAACCAATTGCACAATTCGAGTCAGCACGTTTCATTCAACGCATTCAAATGGACCAAGTTTGGTCGCTATAGAGGTTAGATCGGTTGTTGTTTTTATGGAAGTGACTGTACATCCGGCTTGGTGAGTCTTCTTGTATCTGACTTCTCCTTAGAGAAATCCTTGGTTCGGCTGGGAAGGGGATTGTTGCAAAACAAAGTTCTTGTAAAGTCAGATATACAAGAAATTTATCGAGTAGGAAATTTACACCTATCTTGAATAATTAATGGATTTACGCAGTGTTCAGTAGCTTTTATCGGTTCAGATGAGTAGGGCCATGGTGTTTATCGGACATTAAAAAGACAAACAAACAAATCGCACTCAAATTATGCCAAATATTGTATATTCATAAATACAATAGGGGCCCACATGAGTTTTTGGGGGGCCCCTTGCCCCCCCAGGATCGGCGCCCTTGCCTACATGTCATTCCAGCAGCGAAAGCATATACATTTTTTGGGGAAGAGGTTAATATATATATATACTTACTTTAAAAAGAGCAGACAAAATGCATACTTTACTGTGAAATGCAAATTGACAGACAAAGCTTTTATGTAATATTTTAACCAAACTTTTAAGTTCAGTTACGCATGTAGATGCCATGACATATATTATAATGCATGATGCCAAGTAAACTGAATTTGCGACAAGAGCTTAAGTAACGAATACGTTTCTGGAAAACTAGTTAATAGTTGTAGGTAGATACAATTTTTTATCATGTAGCTGTAGAGCAGCTACTTTTGAAGAATAGCTTTCCGATCACTGCTCATACTAAAATAATGTTGGCAAATGGTGAATATACTATATACTTGTTGCCTTCTACGTATGCCTCTCGGGTTTATTCTAGGCGATCTTGCTTTCCTTGATTTCAACAAGTGATAGAAGGAAATTTATCACCTCTTGCCAGTTGGTTTGCTGTATGCTCAGAAAACTCTTAAAGTCAATGATATGATTTAGAGTACTCAGGTAATAACCAAAGAAAATGCAAGAAAACCATGGCCCTACTCACCTGAACCGATGAAAACTACTAAGCATTGCTTAAATCCATTAATTCTTCACGATAGCTATGCAAAAGCTTTATCGAGTAGAAATAATGGTGTCAACCGGCTCGGCTCAGCTTGGTTCAACTGAGCCAACAGCTCGTTGGAATAAACCATTTGCTCGGATCGACTCGGATCAGGTGAGCCATTGGCTAGAACCGGGATTGTTGAGATAAGCCACCTGCTTGGTTCGGCTCAGCTAGGCTCAGATAAGCCATCGGCTCGAGCCTGCTCGGTTGGGGTGAGCCATCAACTCGGTACGGCTCAACTCAGGAAAGTCATTGCCTCGAGCCGGCACGGTTGGATGAGCTGTTGGCACGTCTCACTTCTCAGTTCGGCTCAGTGGTGACTGAGCCGGGAGCCGAGCTGCTCTAGCTGATGAAACCTGAAAAACACCGATTTGAAAGCGGTAGAGAACACACCTCATCTCCACTCGTAAAATATTCGTGACAGATTGTTCGGGGTAAGATGATGGCCAATGTTTCATGAAAATGAAGGCCTTCTTGTGAGATAGACTCTAGCAAACGGTGATACTATTGAGAGCTATTAAGACGTTTAAGTGAAAAAAGGTGAGATCGTCGTGAAAACCTATCTAAAATGGTTCTCATACACCAAGATAACAACATACAGTCAATAGGTGTAACCAGCGCCGTAATTTTGATTTTTTCTGGAGGGGGGGGCAAGCATTAAGACGCGTATTAGAGTCCCATAGAAAAGTTGTTTTTCTAATTCTTGGCTCCCCTCTTTCCATCTTTCTCTTACTCTTTATGGACCCCCGGAGCCTGTGGGCTCTCCCGCACAACAAGGTCTGCGGTTCCATTAGTTGCGCCCCTGAGCCCGTGTCATACATGACAAATTAATAAGGGGATAATATTGACAAATCCCAAAGCCATACATATTAGTCTATTTTAGGAATGGCCCAAATTTTCCGGAATCCGGATTCCTGAAATTTTGTTTTCCGGAATCGAAAAATTTACTTTCCGGAATTCGGAAAAAGATACGGAATTCGGAAAAATTCCGGAATTCAGAAAAATTCCGACATTCGGAAAAAAATCCGGAATTTTCCGATTTTACTTTCCGGATTCTGGAAAGTAGAAATTCTGGAATTGGCCATCCCTAGCTAGTAACTGTTAAAAGAAAAACAAAATACTGTAATGAATAGACCTATATATACTTGTATTAGTTTCTTGTAGTTGGATATGTCTTTATCACTTACGTAGACAATTGCTACTGCACTTATTTACTGCTTTATGAGGAAGGTCTTATTTTCACACACAAAATAGTCGCCGGTATGTCTCAAACATTATCGTGTTCCCACCTGCAGCTGCTCCAAAGCGCTGCAAAGTACTTTTTAACCAGACGAAAGGCAGTGAAGGAAAAGAAATCTCAACAAATATTATAATAACGTTCGCTTATTGTCAACATATTGTACCTATGTACAGTAAATTCAAATTTATAATTTTTGTCTTTACGAAGTATACAATGTAATTGTTCAATAATTAACATAAGCAGGCATTCATTAATTTATATTAATATAATAATTAATAAAACTAATAAACGGGTGATTGATGACTCAGTGGTAGAGTTTTCCTCTATGGTATTCTAACTCAGGACATGCGGGTTTTGGATGGCTAATTTTGTGTTCGAAAATTTTTCCGGTTGTACTCTTGGTTCCCTTTCTTGTATTTGTTCCATCATCACTCATTAACGAATTTAGTTTATCAAAACTCTATAGCCATATATTCATTCTGTCCATCAGTGAAACGCAGTCTCAAGAACCATCTGATGGATTACCATCAATTTTGGCCACGATGTACAGAGTCAATAGTTAAGAATCGACTTCCCTGATGAATGTAATATTCAACCCGGAAGCGGTACAAATCAACCATTTCCGGTTTTAACGTTAATCATTATATAGTAAATATGGTAATAGATAGCGAGAAGCGGTTTCTAGTAATCGACATAGGCCTAGGCCTATATAACATTCATGTAGATAGAATGTTACCCAATTTGTGCATCTGCTGAAAATAATGAGCTTAGGTATTCAGAGAGCATTTTCCGCTTTAGAAAATGTGTACTTGGTAAAGAATGTAGAGAATTAGCTGAGTCAGGAACGTAGCTAGAATATGGTAATAGGAAGGGGGGGGGTTCTGTCACGAAATACTGTGGTTATTTACCAGGGGCTCAATCATTCTAAACTATTTTATTGGCAACATATATTGGTTCGTTTAGCCAAGATTTCTAATGGGGGGATGATATGAAATACTGTGGTTACACACCAGGGGTTCGGTCAATCTAAATATTTTACTGACAACATACCCATATTGATTGGTTTGGACAATGAAATGAGGATATGTTAGTAAGTATTTTAATAAGAAGCCATGAAGAAATCTCGAGTAAAAGAATATTAAAAAGTATTGAAAAAGATATAGTCTTCCGAGGTCATTCAAACGGTGTCGAGAATTTTGCGCCTGGGAAGTTTGCGCCCTACCTCAAGAACAGGGAAAATTGCGCCTGCGGTGTACCCCCACCGGGAAGTTTGAGCCCTGCGAAATAAAAGAACCTATTCGAGCTTACTCATTTGCTCGGAGGGGCTGACATTACAGCATAAACAATCTTCCCCCCACAGCCATGCCATTTGTGATTTATTTTCATTGTGGCTATATAAGGGGAGAATAAACTTCAATATAAGCCAAGAGAACACAACAGATCAACGCAATCACTGCTTCTTCCAGAAATGATTTTGGGGAAACACTGGCTTCCCCAGAGCTCTCAGAGTGCCTCCTCGGAGGAGACCAAAATAATACACCTATAATACAATAATAAATAGAATAGGTTTAGTACCACCAGTGACCCCCCTCCGGAATACTAAGTGTGTCCCCCGGAACATTTTTTCTGAAAGAACGACTGAACGCAGTTGTGTTTGAAGTGTAATTCCAGCAAGTAAACACGTTGCACTGTACATAGTTTTCTTGATAATATTACTGAACTGATTTTACATTCACTTTACATTTTCTTTTCTATATTTTGTGTCCTGAAAAGCCAAACAACTCGCAAGGATTGTGAACAGAGATATCTGGGTAGAGCCAAACAGCCTTTTGTAGATTAAATTATACTCTTTGATTGTATTAATAAATAATTATATATCAGTCATTTATACTTTTATTGTAAATTTTGTAGTATAGTGAAAAATTGTATGTGTATGGATTGCCCTTTAGTGAACTAAAATTGTATTTTTTCATTTGTTCGGAATATTATAACGGATGGAGTAACTCACTGAGACGATGAGAGGCAAGCCTAGTTCAAGTGTGAGTGGAAGTTACTTTACACAATGCAAAAATAAGTTGAATTGTAGGGTGCTAACATCCCAGTGCAAATATATAGCCGGCGCATTTCCCCCTCTTTTTGGGGGAGGGCGCAAAAATATTGCGAGCGCATTTTTTCCTATTTTTGTGATAGGGCGCAAATTTCCCGGGCGCAAAATTCTCGCATTCAAGGAAAATATAATGTCTGTGAAGTTGACAAGCCACTTATGTCAGACTCCAATTTCGACTTTAAACGTCGCTAGTGCTACGTTAGTGTTCGATAGTGACGCAAATCGTTAGTACTCCACAGATAACGTGTGCTTTTTAAATAATGGATATAAGTCTTCTAACTGCATGCCAACACGCCCACTTCTAAGAATCATCTCAAAAATGAGGTTAATCGATAGAGCAAGTAAGTGTTCATTAGTACCATTAACATTAGCGTTAATGCCTCCATCGTACGGCCCTTGGAGTAATAATATGACTTTAAGAACTTTATACATCAGGCTCACCTTATTAAAATTAGCCAAACGAACATGATAACACCACTTTCCTTGCTAGTCCCAATGCGTCCCTATATTCTCGCGAACATAATGCGCATTGTGGATGTCCCCTGACGTGCCCAAGTTAATTACTTTTTTTTTTTTTTTTTTTTTGCAACTATTGTTTATCTGTTATTTATTGCTATTCTGCAGAGTAGTCCTTACATTAATATGCCATTGTCCTTGATAATCATTGCGTATTTACAAGCAGTTTGTTATTACTGTTAGAAGATATCAAAAAACAACTGATAAAATATACTACTTAAGGGTTCATATTTTTCTTTTACAGTACATAAACGGTTAATAATAATAATAATAATAATAATAATAATAATAATAATAATAATAATAATAATAATAATAATACTATTCCAGCATAAAAGTTAACAATTGCATCACACTAGCAACAAGCGACGCATATTTTAACTTCATAAAAATTCGTATCTCACGATTTTCTGGAAAACTACCTATGATAACATCTTCATTCTGTTAAGTTGTTTATCTCAGTGTGATATATGTTTTACCTCTGGACAATATCACAGTAAAACAAAAATTAAATATTAGGAGCACATCGTACTTTTGGACTACATCTCATTAACCATGGAAAGATTGATTAGTGTATACTTTAGGATGTTTCAGCTTAACTTGCATCATGCATTCTTAGGATTACAAAAAGGAAATTTGTTCGTTTGCATTTGAACAAAATTCTTAGGATTACAAAAAGAAAAAATATTTTTTTCCGAATTCCGGAATTTTTCTAAATTTCGGATTTTTTCCGAATTCCGGAATTTTTTCTGAATTCCGGATTTTTCCGAAATCCGGAACTTTTCCAAAATCCGGAATTTTTCGATTTTACTTTCCGGATTCCGGAAAGTAAAAGTTCCGGAATTGGCCATCCCTAGTCTATTTCTAGGGCACCTGATAGTAGACAGTTTTTACTGAAATGGGACCTAGACTCATTTTTGTTTCATTTACCATTTGTGTGCTGTTTTGTTCATATAATGTAGTGAACCTGTTTGATGCAACATTTATAATTTCATGTTCGTACCGTATATGGAGTAAAAAAAATGTCTTAAAATGGGTCCCCATTGAACGGCGGGGAGCTTCCCCGGGGCGGCATTTGCCCGATGCCCCCACAAGTTATGGCCCTGGGTGTAATAACAAACTGGGAGGAAATAAAATGTGTCACCAAATTTAGTACCCTCAAACATTGTTTCTATTCCCTACTTAATAATAATAATAATAATAATAATTGATTTTGAGTTTAGGGCCCCTTTCAGCAGCGAGTCTATATGAAAATGAAACCTACAACTTAACTTACGCCACGAACCACATGAGCTCCCGCCGGGAATCGAAACGGGTCTCCCGCACAAAGACGCTTATAATAATAGTATATTTGATTTTGAGTTTAGCGCCCCTTTTCAGTAGCGATGCTATTTATATATGAAAAGTGAACCTTCAGCTTAACGTAGACCCCGAACCACATGAGCTCCCGCTGTGAATCGATCCGGGTCTCCCACGCTAAAGCGTATAATAATAATAATAATAATAATAATAATAATAATAATAATAATAATAATAATAATAAAAACTGCGTTCTGGTAGTGATGAAGGAGGTATTCAGGCTGATAGTGATCTCCTGGACACTAGAACTCCGGATTTATTTTCAGGTTTACGAAAATCTTACGGATCGATGCAAGAAGTAATTTGCACTAAGAAGGAATCGCAATGGGATATATGGAAAAGATTTTATACCTGTACACCTTCTTATTTTTGGATAAACTAGAAAGTTGTCCATCACCTCCGTGTAATACATATACTATAAAAGTGTACGGCAAAAATATATGAAAAATTACAAAATGAAAAAAAAGTAAGAGCATCGAGTGGGACTCAAACGAGGTTCGAAAGTACTAAATCCACACAGAAACAAAAACTTAGCACGCATTCCTATCGAAGTAACTATGAAGTTCCGTTCCTATTTTATGGATAAGGAACGAATTTCTTAACAACTCTTCCTCCCTTTAAAGAAAAAAAATATTGTGGTCGAAAAGCGTGTGTGCTTTACTTACAACCAAGTTTTCTATATTTACCAAGTGCTATGATGTTCTAAATGTATCATTAAATGAAGTTATAAAAAGAGAACTGAGTATTTCAAACAGCAAACTGTGAGCTGTGTTGGGAAGCTCATTCTTTTTCTTTTCCTTTGACTTCCCCTACCTTTACGTCCAGTCGTTCTTTCAGAAAAATGTTCCGGGGGGCACTTCTGGTACTATTTTATTTATTATTATATTATAGACGTATTAATTTGGTCTCGTCCGTGGGGCACTCTCAGAGCTTCGGGGGCCAGTGCCCCCCAAAAGACATGTCTGGAAGAAACACTGATTACGTCGACTGCGCTGTTGCCAAACCTACAATTTTAAGGGACTTAGAAAAAAATGGGCATACAATTATATTTTGGAGAAGTGTATCCTCATCCGCAAAAAAAAGTTCGCATATACTGTAACTTCCACATTTTCATTAATAACTCGCTTTTCTGACTATATTATCGCTTCTTTGTGCTTTCCTTAACAAAGCAGTGTAATAATGCATAATTATTTATTATTTTAGAGAAAAAATAAAGCAAAATAAGAAAATTATAAGCAAAAAACCTTTAATCTTATGAAACCTTAGTGGGTCAAATAATTACACGAAGAATATCCCGTGGGAAAAAAGAGGGAAAATGACACAGGTATTAGGAGACACTTACTAACATGTGAAGCTATTGAACAGAAACATGAACTGAAGAGTCAACTACGTATTTCTGCGTTTAATATGCAATTCACACTTCATGCACAGTTCCAATATGCAAAATCAGTCAATATCTTCAGTTGAAATTACTGATATAGGGAGAAAATTACTATTTAAAATTTCAGGTGTGAACGTGCGCTTGGAGCGATATATGAGCATTATTACAGCATATTCCTTCATGAATTGTCTCGGTGGTCAAGCGTGTTTAGTAGTGTTCTTGAAAGTCTAACATCGTAGGGCGGCAGTTCGAATCTGCCTCCCGGCAGTTTTGATTTTTTTCAACATATGGAAACATTTCTTTAAATATAAAGTTCTGCTTTGAAGTGCTTGAAAAAAAAAATCAGATGAACTATCATGTTTCAAAGCCTGTTACATTTGTTCACCCTGTCATCATTTATATACGAAGACGCTAAAATGAGGAACGTTAACATTTTTATAATGGGAACAACTTTCTGATTTGAATACCAACCTTAAATCACACGTCCAAAATGAAAATTATTCATGTTCTGATACCTATTGTAATATACAGGTGTGTATATATAGAGAAAGAAAGAGAGAGAGAGAAAGTATGTGAGAGAGATAGAAAACAATATATGCTGTAATTTTAATTACAACGTAAAAAGTTATTGCAATTCATAATCTGGATTTTTACAAAGCGATTTGAACGCTTGAAGCGACTTAATATTCATAAAGCATCTTTTTCTTGAAGTGTCGCAAATAGTCCGATGCTTTGTAATATGTGCCAAAGAAATAAATGCATGTTTTTAACAGGATAGTATCGTCTACCTTTTGCTTCAATTGATGGTATAAAATAATGTTGAGTTGATTTTAACGTCCCTTTCAGCATCGAGGCTATATGAGACGTTTACCTACTGATTAGCGTGAAATCCGAACCACATGAGCTCACACCGGGAATCGAACAGGGTCTCTTACGTCAAAGGTGCGTATGCTAACCGCTTAGCTACGAAGGAACTCGGTATGAAACTAGAATAGCACACATTACCCCATATTATTTCACCGAAAGATTTCTGTTTTATGATCAGTTAAAATAGCATTTCTGGACACCGTAGCGAAAAATGTATTTGCTTTTTCAAGTAGTGTACGAAAAATACAAAGAATAAACAGTAGAAACGAAACCAAGAAATGAATTCAAAGTAAAGTGCTTTGCCTCTCTCGAAAAAATCACTCAATGTATTACAAGTGCATATCTCGTGCATTTCCAGTAGAATTATTAAAACGCGATGGCTTTATAACTTGGCTGTGTGGTCTAGTGGCTAGCATGTGTGTCTGTGGTGTACAGGGTATCGGGTTTGATTCCCGGTGGGAGAACTTTTGGAATTTTAAATGTTCTCGACGTGTCTGTGTTTGTGTCCCTATCATTCAAGGTTACTGTAAAACGTGTATAACCGAGTAGGAAATATACAGAAAGTACTGATAAGGGGAAAGTAGACTTTGGTAAGTGAACTTCGGGGCCGCCTTTCGCGACGTAAATTAAGAAGAAAATAAGTGGGTTTAGCGAGGCGCTTGAAATTACAGTAATGATTGACGGTTCGGTTCCCAGTCCGGTTTTCTTTCAATATAAAGATATTTTATTTTTTCTAAATACAACGTTACATTTTTAACATTTGAATTGGTTATAAAAACAAAATCAGATAAACTGTCAGCTTTCAAACCTCTGTCACTTTTATTCACCATCTGTTTGTATACGAAGATGACGCTATGGAAATGCTAGCACCACCAAAGTTCAAATAGATTTCTAAGTTAATATCAAATTGAAAACACACGCCCAAAATGAGAATATATGTTTCTGCTTTATATGTATAGTTCAATTATACCAAACAAAATCCGCTATCCCCATTCCCTTTGGCGGTAGGGGTAACTTTAAAATTTTAAAGTGGGACCCCCATTTCTTATTGGACATTTCGATTTTCCAGAAAAAAGTGACTGATTTCACCCAGAATTGAAAACAATTCCTTCACGGATGGCACTTTAATCGATACGGGAAAAGGAGGGGTAGCAAAACGTTATGAAAATGTTTTTTATCAGATCCGTGCTCTGTGGTCATACAGTTAGCATACTGGACGGCACAGTCAGAGATCCTGATTTCAATTCCTAGTAACCCTAGGGGAACACCAAATGAGTACATAACAAGTAGTGACTATTTTCATGAATATATGCATCATATAAAAATCGCTTAAAGTTTGATACTAATATATTATTATTATTATTATTATTATTATTATTATTATTATTATTATTATTATTATTATTATTATTATTATTATGTTACATATTACTTGAGCTTATAATTAGGAAGACCTAGGCGCAGATGGGAGGACAATATTAAGATGGATCTCGCAGAAATAGGAATACAAAGTAGAAACTGGATCCAGTTAGCTAAGGATAGAAGTCAGTGGAGAGCTTTTGTGAATGCGGCATTGAACCTCCGGGTTCCATAGGCCATAGAATTAGTTAGTTAGTTAGGAGGGTAAGTGTGCCTAAAGTCAGCCGTCTCCAGTAGTCAGCCATTTTTCAGTAAAAAGCATATTAAATATACATACAGTAGCTTGTTATCAAACAAATAATCAACTACAACTTAAATCAGAGCTCCTGTATTCAACCTCATTTGTTCTGGCCTGGTGTGACTCCTCGTGGCAGAAAAGAAAAATTATCATTTGAGGTCTGCTGATGCAAGTGAGCAAAGTGCGCATTTTGTTAATAAAAAAATAAGGAAGAAGCTTTACTTCAAAGTTAAGTTAAAATTATATTATTGTAAAATAGTACGAGTTATTGCTTTCTTCTATGCATGAATGTATCGTAGCTTATCAAAAATTCTTGGTTTATGATACAAACCAAGATATTGCGTAGAAATAAGGGGGGCTGACTACAAGTTGCATTTTTGATAACGTTTTCCGGTAGTCAGTCATTAGGGGCTGACTACTGGAAATGACTCTTCACTTCAATTTCCAATGGTCAGCCCCCCATTACTTTCAACGGACGACTACTGGATACATATACTCCAGTAGTCATCCACTTATCATTCATTCAATTTAAATGACACATGACATACAACTAAGACACTTAACTAATACGTAGAAGACTTTTCTAACGATTTAATGAAAAAGTAACTGTTATGATGTCACTAATTGCATCATACAAGTATAATACAGTTATAAAGTACGGGACAAAATTAAACGATCGAAAATGCCATTAAAACTTATGACGATGTTGGTCGTTTATTTTTGTCCCGTACTTTAATATCAGTCTGGTATTGTAACCATTTCAATTCTTGTATTTTTCTAGAACTGAGGGAAAAAAGGTTAAGGATTTATGGCTGGTCTGAATTATTTCTCTAAAATTTAAAAAGGACAGGTAATGAGTATTTATTTTACCCTAAGCATACGCCCTACATAAGCTTTGGGGGCCCGGGCCCCCCGGCCCTAGCAGGATCGCGCCCTTGACCCTGATCATAGCTTAGTCTTTTAATCTAAGGTAGCTATGAGGAAGTAAGGGTTATCCATATCTAATTGATTTATTTTTTTAAATTACTCCGCACAATGTCGCGTTTCTGCACGTTTTTAATTCCAAGGCTGCAATTGCTCTTCAACTATTATTATTATTATTATTATTATTATTATTATTATTATTATTATCTGCTCTGTTCCTAGAGTTGCCTGATTGCCGAAACAATACAGAATAATCATAAATATTTACATTCTAACTCACTATGAGCGTGAGGAAAATATGTCTAACAGTTTAAGAACGCGTGATTTAGCGTTTCTTTCAACCAGTCCAAAGACATCTACTGGAATACACTCAGTGTCAGATGTTTTTGCAATCAGGTGCGTTGAGGATACTCTATCCAAAGAGTCTTCTTATTCTACACTAATGAACACATATAAGGCTATTGTTCTGTCCGAAGAGGATCGATCTGCTATCAGTAGATACTTGCTAGTGAAATGCTCTATATCTTAGTCCTGGAACATACCAAATTTTAGCAATTGGCCGTCTAGAGCCTACAAATATATCTTCGATATCAGAAATAGACGTTACGTCTGACTCAAACCAGGAAAACAACATATCCGTTATGGCATCTTGTACTGAAGCGACGCAAGGTGAAAGGTCTGCTTCTGTTTCTACAGTCAGTAGAGCCAGAAATAACTCCATATGATCTCAGAAGAAATTCAAAGAAAACCTTCGTAAAATACTTCCATATCATCTGGCTTTGATTAGCATCTTTTCTGGCTAGCTCCAATCAAAAACAAAACTACCAAACATGTGCCCAGAGAAAAAGTTCAAAGTACAGTATCCTCCCAAGCATGGAGAAATTATCAGATGGTAAAGAATGAAAAGAAAAGAAAACTAGAAGAGGAATGTCTAAAATGAAAAAGGGAGAGAATACAAAAGAAAGGAAAAATTTTAAGTCAAACAAAAAGAAAAGGATTGTCAAGCCAAGTAGCACTAGTAGTTAAAAAGACGAGACGCAAGAAGTGGTTGAAATGCCGTCTAAGGCCTGAAGAAGAATTCATAAGTGATATTGAGAACGATACACTTAAATATATTGGGTGTCACTTTTGTGATCACTGGTACCACTTAAAATGCACGTGCCTCAGTGTATTATCGTACGAGGAACCTGCTAAACAAGTGCTTATGTGTCCTGAATGTGCTTAATGAACTTCATATTAAAGGGTTAATGTCATAGCTAAATATAAATATCAATGTAAATATAAATAGGCCTATATATTAGTTTTAAATAGGCTAGTCTAGGCCGAGGCACATTTTTCTTAGTTTATGGTAAATATCATACAAGAAGTCCTTTTTCCTGTATCGCATTATATTTTCCACCAGGCCTGCTTCTAGCCACAGAGGTTTGGGGGGGTATAGATATGTTAGGGGGGGCAAGTCATTAAAAATCTCTTACACATATCTAAATTGTGTTTTTTGTGTTGAGGTCTGGAGGGGCCACGAAACGTTTAGGAGGGCCAGGCCCCCTAGCTCCCTCTAGTTGCGGGCCTGTTTTCCACGTAGTTTTTCTTTGTAGGAACTCTGAGTGCAATATATTTGTCCCTTAATTTGCTACTGAGGAATTGGTCTCTAAAATTCCATTAAAAAAGTCAATTCTATAGTGTGGCTGAGAACTGGTTAAAGTAATGGCCGACCTTTGGTTTTCATAGGCCGACTACTGTTTTTTTCAGGGTTTCTGGTATTTTCTTTTTCCTGTGTAATTATGTATAAAAGATTTCCTATGCGAGCTACACAAACGTAAAATTTAAACACTGTTCTTTCTAATGACATATGCAGTAAAAGTTATTAGTAAAAAATGATTTTTTTATACTTTAACAAAGTTGAAAATCTCCTTAAATGGTCGACTACTGGCACATTTACCCTATTACTTGAGATGCAAACTATAGTTGCAATTTTTGAAGGAATGTTGCCTAACTGGAAAGTAGAACTTTACATATTGTTTTGTCTGTGAAACATATGCTTGTTTAGCTTTATTTGAAAGTTTTAATTTTGCCAAAAATATTGAACGTTGGAAAACCGCAATAACATTTCCTTATAGGGGCCAAAAAAAAAAAGAGAGCTGATATTTCTAAAGAAGGCAATCGTAACAAAAACGGATAGGAGATAAACAAATCGAAAATGTTATGTTGAAAACATTTTCATTGATTTTGTCTTCTGCCTCAGGCACTGACAAGGTCAGACAAATATCGTCTATTACGTTTAAAATTGCCTAAAGGAAAGTTGAACAGAATACCACAGATCTTATCACTCAGTAATCAGTTGTGAAGTGCTCCCTTGTAGTCAAACAACATATATCGAAATAACGTGTTTTCTGCCTCTTAGCAAATAAAAACTACGATCTTACTAGCTCTTGGAGTAACCAACTGCGCATGTCGTTTAATAGCTTCAACTGAAAGGGGTGCTCATTCAACGTGCAACTCGTGAAAAGGGTAGAAGTCAGAAATGGCTGAGAATAGAAAAGAGCGTGTTCTTGCTTTAGTGCAAGAAGGCTATTGCGCTGCACAAGCCGTGAAAGGTGTGGAGTTTTACCAAGAACAGCACAGAAGTGGATAAAGCGTTTTCGAGAGACTGGAGAAACTATGCGGCGCCGAGGTAGTGGTAGGCGTCGTGTGAGAACACCTGAGCAGGATGCCCAGCTTGTTGCTACTGCGCGACTTAATCCCAACATGACCGCCAGACAACTTCGGCACGCATCAGCTTTTCCAGGCTCTCGAGATACTGCTGTACGGCGTCTTAGGGAAGCTAATCTTCACGCCCGTCGTGCTGCGGTGAAAGAATTCCTCTCGGAAGAGCATATAAGACGACGGCTTCAGTTTGCGGAAGAAAATGTGAACCGTGATTGGAGACATGTTGTCTTCACAGACGAATGCACATTTTCTTCCTCAAATAATGGCCCAGTAGTCGTGTATCGTCCGAGAGGCTCCAGGCATGATCCCAGATACGTTTTCCACAAACGTCACTGTGGACGCGTATCTGTATCTGCTTGGGGTTTCATGACATCACAGTGTCTTGGAGTACTCCATAGGGTAGAGGGGCGTCTTACAGGTGAGCAATATTTACATATCCTTCGGGATGTTATGTTGCCATCTGTGCGTTTTATCTACCCCGATGGAGTAATCCAGTTTCAGCACGACAGGTCTCCGGTTCATATGTGTCAATTAGTTCAGAATTGGCTCTCGCAGCAGGCTGATTTAGAGGTCCTAGATTGGCCACCGCGTGGAGCCGATATGAATATAATTGAGACAGTATGGGCAGAGGTCAAAAGGGTGATGAAGGAGAACTGGCCTAACCCGCCTCCATCCACAAAAAACCAATTATGGGAAATCGTTGAAAACAGCTGGGAGGAAGTCTCCCGTAGTGAACGCTTTCTCCGCAGACTTACCGAAAGCATGCCCAGAAGGCTCCAGGCAGTCATCGATGTAGAAGGTCATTGGACCTCCTATTAAACACTTATATATAAACAGCCCTTTTCAGGGCTACGTATTCCCTTCCATTCTTTTTTTTTTTTTTTTTTTTGAATGCCAATGAAAATGTATCTACGTCACTTTCACCGTTAAACAATGAAAATGAAAAAAAAACATAATAGCAGTGGACAAGACTCGATCGTGCGAACTTGTGTATTGTAATCTCTCACTTATCCCCTGAGCTACGAAGTAACACGTAGATTTCTTGAAAAAGATATTAGTAGTTCATAACAACACACTCCCTTTTTATGTAATTCATGTGCCCCTTGCTGCTATCGATGGCGTAAAAACAAAATGCTACACATTACCCCATATCATTTCACCAGTAGATTGCTGTTTTCTGATCAGTTAAAACTGGATAGCTAAGCGAAAAATGTATGTATTCTTTTTCATGTATTCTACGAAAAACCTAAAGAGTAAACAAAATCGAGACAAGCAACTTTCTCGAACAAACCACTCAATGTATCAGTGTCATTGCAAACAACGTCTCGCTGATGTAATGAGTAACAACATGTAGTAAAGATCATGGGGTCTTCAGATCAAATACAGCTTGTCATATGGTTTTGTTTTCTTCAGCACAATAGAATTTTTTAAAAAAATATCCAGTCATGTGAGAAAAACAAATTTTGCAGAAATATAACATTTCGTTTTGAGAGGCGTATTAGCACGAAGAAATAGTTTTATTTCTTGCAATCCAAACCGTGAAGAATGAGCTAATGAATAGCGTTTATGGGTCTTTCAATAAGCACCATCCAGTGTGTTGTCGTCGGCAACGTTACGTTTTTCCTTTTTTTCTCGTTTTCGCGCATCACATTCTGTTTTTCAATTACTTCTAATGCTAAATTTTAATCCGCTGTTACTTCGTTCGTCGTTTTCACTTCCACCTACAATATTAGATTTAGGCATAGCTGACTATCTTCTAATTTGTATCGAAGTTTTGTCAAGTTTCTAGTGAACGTCAGCTAACCATTTTCTTCCAAGTACTAAATGTATTCAAATATTTATTTCAAACGGCTGATTTGATTTCCCGTGATGATCGGACAGACAAACACGACGTCACTTTTACATATTGACCGCCTTAGTTGGAACTTGCCCCATTTCCCCCTCAAAAGTGGATTTTTAAGGACAACGGAAGATGGGCTCACATATTTTAAAATAAGGTGTTTATATCCATCTGTTCCTCTTACGACATATGTGTTAATGAATCCGACTGGACCAAATGCTAAATACCGTATATTTAAAAGATAATTTCAAGTGCTTCATCCGTTTTGCTGTGAAGACAAGACACAATCTCGATGCCATCATTCTTAAATATTGAGCAAAAACGATACAAATTGCCCCTCTTCTCCATTTAGTACCGAAATTTCTAAACACGGTCGGACACGTGCACACTCGTTTTAAATAAGGAATTTATGTATCATATTTCATCTCACAAACGTGAGAGATTCTATTTTTGGCATACATTTTAACCCCCTCTCTTCTGTTTGGATACGCATTTCAATAAAAATGGCGTGACAACAACCCAGTCCGAGGTAGGTGTTAACTATGTTAATAAAATTCATTTCAAACGGTTCAGCCATTTTTCGTTATGATAAACAACGTGTTTTTAATTTATATACTATGCAAATATAGGTTAATAATATTGTTCTGTCTTGTTCTTTATTTATTTAAGTTATTTATTGATATAAAATTGAGGTGTTACGTTTAATGTTTAACAATACCTAGCATTTACCATGTTATCAACCGTGAAGTAGCGAATTTTGTGTCTAATATTTATATTATATTCAATTTAATGTGTCACGCTAGTAGCAAATTAAGCATAAATGCGAAAACATTGTTCACTTTCAGTTCTCAAGAGAATTTCTTTCCTGTCTTTCTATTATTTTGTCAATAGCTTACAAAACACTGGCATCAGACTTTTGCAATTATATTTTTTAACGTTTTCCCCATAAACTCCCCTGAAAATTTAACCTGAATCGCCCCTTACCGGGAATCGAACCCGAGACTACAAGAACCAAAAACACTCGCGCTAGCCACTAGACTTTTTTTTTATTCCACGTTAATTAGTAAGCCCACGTTTCATATAGCCTCGCTGTTGAAAGTGTTACGTGAATATAGACTAGACCAAAATTAATTATTGGTGTCCATTTCAGGATCACTCAGTATTATGTTTTTAAGTGTTAGAGTGTTACAAAATCCAACACTTTTCAGTGCCTTATTAAACAACTTATTTTTTTTAAAAAAAAGTCTTGAATGTGTATTCACGGATACAATAAGAATAAAAATCACTATTAGAAACAAACATTTGCAGTAAAAGGAAAAGCAGAAACTATTTGTGTAATAAAAATGTATATCTTTGTCAAAATATTTGTGACTTGGTGTAATCTATATTCACGTAACATTCCTCCACTAAAAACATGCTACCGAGTGATCCTGAAATGAACACCAGTAAAAAATTTTGGTCTAGTCTATATTCACATAACAAAAGGAACAAGAAACTAAAAATCAACTCAACACTACTTTTATACCACCAATAGCAGCAAGGGGCAGACGATACTATCCCGAAAAAATGCATTTATTCCTTTGACCCGCATTGCAAAGCATCGGACAGAGCTCCTCTGTGGCTAAGCGGTTAGCGTACGCGCCTTTGGCGCGGGAGACCCGGGTTCGATTCCCGGTGGGAGCTCATGTGGTTCGGATTCCACGTTAATCAGTAGGTCCACGTCTCATATAGCCTCGCTGCTTAAAAGGGACGCTAAACTGAAATTCAACTCAATTCAAAGCATCGGACAATTTGCAACATCAATTACAAAAGCTTGAAGAGAAAGAATCTTTATGGACAATAAGTTTCTTACATACAATATTCAATTATAAAATGCCTACTACTTATCTTTCTTATTTAATTTATGGGGCGCGATGGTTCACTGGTAGAGCGCTTACCTTTGGTGCATGCGGTCTCTGGTTTTATTCCGTTCAAGTAAGCTTGTGGTGGACAACATTATGTCCGTGACTTTTCTCAAAGCATTTCCTTTTCCTTCCACTTTCTCATTCCACCAATTCTTATATCATTTTTCTTACTTTAATTATCTTCTCCCTTAGCCTAAAATAGCAGGATTCTAGAACACTGGTCCGTATACCAATTGAGTGGTGATGAAGAAAGCAATCAACCTGGTTAACCTGCCTTCACTCGCTATCGCTTGCTCGACATTACTATATGAATTGTATATTGAGATTTGATAAAGAAAAGAACCAAACTGGTTACTAATCCAAATTCTCCTCTATGTGAGGACCAGCAATCTAGAACCTTCCCGCCTAAAGGGCGTAATAGTGGGATGTTAAATATTTCATTTCATTTTCTAATTTAATTTAGCTCTTCCACATAATATTTTATCTGAAATAATAATAAGATATTATCAAGTGCTCGCAAAGCTGGGAGCGATCTCGGAATCTACCGTAATGTGCGGTAATCTTATTAAATATGTTTCACTACTAGATCAGTTGTTGAATGTTTCATAATGCTATACTAAATTCCATAAAAATAAGTAAAATTGATGAGATTGACAATTTAAACCGCACAGTATTGCAAAGCTGGCGGTGTAAATATTTACTCCATTACGCAAACTCTGTTTCAAATACAACCATTATTATACAGCTCATTTTCATAAACTTGTTCTTATAGCAACTATATCATTTCCTATTTAAATTCAATTTATAGATAATTTTGAGTTACATATCAGCTGATACTCATGCTATAAACTATACAATAAGTTAACATTCGATGTAAATAAATAAGAAATGTATAATGTTACAGATTCTGGAATTGCAATTTAATTCAATTTTAAACTGTATACATTTTCTATATGATTGTTTCATTTACTTTATAAAAATCCAGATTATGATTTACACTAACTGTTTTAATTAAAAATACAAGCTTATACAGGGTGCGGGGAAAGTCCCGGAACGGTCCAATATCTCGCGAAATATACAGATCAGCAAAACAAAAATAACACGTGTTAAACAGTTTTGAAAAATCTATCCAATGATACCAAACGCAACTCTCCATTCCCACACGGGGGGTAACTTTAAAATTTTAAATGGAAATCCCCATATTTTGTTGCACATTTGGATTCTTCAGAATAAGTAACAGTGATTTGACCCAAAATTGAAAGCAGTGCCTTCACGGATAGCACTTGAATCGACACATAAAAAATGGAGGCGGCAAATCTTTATGAAAATGTGGCCTCTCAGTGTCGAGCTCTGGGCCATGCGGTTAGCGTACGGGACTGCGGCATGAAAGGTCATGAGTTCGATTTCCACGCAGAGTAAAATTTTCATATGATTTTTTTACCCACATAACGAATTCATACATTTTAACGTCCATAAAATAATGCATTTGTCCATATTTATTAATTTGCAAGAAAATACAAATGGTGACAAAAATGGCTTATTTTTGTTGTAAATAACCCTACTACTAAGAACTACTTCATAAAGCTACTTTGCAAAACAATTATCGATATTGTATTCCATGTAACTTCATCTTCGCACACACTGTTTTCAATTTTTGATCAAATCACTATCACTTTTTCTGGAGAATCCACATATGAAATAAGAAATAGGGGTTCCCATTTAAAATTTTAAAGTTATCCCCCGTAGTCCCCAAGGAGGTAGGGATAGGTGATTGTGTTTTCTATCATTGGATAGCTTCTTTAAAACTATTTAACATGTGTTATTTTTGTTTTGGTGATATTTATACTGCGCGAGATATTGGACCGTTCCGGGAATTTTTCCGCACCCTGTATACAGTATTTTATTTCTCTCTTTCGCACTCTCACTCTCTATATTACAACTGAGTGTTGCAATAGGTATCAAGAACATGAATAATTTTCATTTTGGACGTATGGTTTAAGATTGGTATTCAGATCACAAATCTGTTCTCATTATAACGGATGTGGTATTAACGTTAATAAGGATCGTTAACGTTCCACATTTTAGTGTCTTCGTATATAGCCTAATTGATGAACATAGTGAATAAATGTGACTGAGCTTTGAAAAGTGATTGTTCATCTGGTCTTGTGTTTTTAAGCACTTCAAATTAGACATTTATATTTTAAAAAATATTTCACTATATTAAAAAAAAAGCGTTCCGTACTCAGGCTCGAACTGCCACCCTTCGGTTCTGGAATCTCAACAGCATTGCTAAACCCGCTTGGCCACGCAGGCATGTTACGCAATAACGCGTTCTGATATTAGAAATAGACTCGCTCCAAGCGCAAGTTTACACTTGGAGTTTTAAATAGCCATTTTCTGTTTTTTTCAGTAATTTCAACTGAAGATATTGATTGATTTCCCATATTGGAACTTCACGTGAAGTGTGAATTGTATGTTCATCTCAAAAATACATTATTTTCTGTTTCTTCAATTTTACGTATTTGTGAGTGCTCCTAATACCTGTGCACTGTATGGAGTGAATTTCCCTCGGGATATTCTTCGCGTAATTATCTGACAGACTAAAGTTTCATAACAATCACAGTTTTTTGCTTATAATTTTCTTATTTTGCTTTATTTTTTCACAAAAATCATAAATAATTATTCATTACTACACTGATTTGTTAAGGAAAGCACGAAGAAGCGATAATATATTAAGAAAACTGAGTTATTAATGAAAATGTGGAAGTTGCAGTATATGCGAACTTTTTTTTGCGGATGACGATACATACGACAACGTGAATAGTGTTATTGACCTTCTCATACACAAGGTTCGTTACACTCAAAATTTTATAATTATTGGAGATGGTCATGCAACCATTTTCTTCATCTTTGGACCACTTCATATGGATTGACCCTATGGTGGTAAAGGTTCACGAGCATTGCACAAATTCGAATCTAATATGAAATATTATGATGCACAGACTTTTGTTTCCAGGCCATCAAAGTTGGGTTTGAACTCTGTAAAATCAAGAAATTTCACTAAAAGCGATTGATGGAACGCATCCGATCTTGACCAAATTTAGCATGGAACGCATCCGATCTTAACCTTTATATGCTTAGAACAGTTGACTTTTTCGATACCGGGGGGCGCGGTGGCTCAGTGGTAGAGCGTTCACCTCCGGTGCTTGGGGTCCCTGGTTCGATCCCAGCTCGCGCCGTGTGGACTTTGTGGTGAACAATCACCGTGCTCGTGGGTTTTCTCGGGGTTCTCCCGTTTCCTCCCACTTTCTTCATTCCACCATTTCACTCATCTCTCATTATCACCGTCTCCTTTAGCCTAACCGGCATAACCGTGGGACGTAAAACTTAAAGATTTCATTTCATTTTTTTTCGATACCTGGGTAGTATTACTAGTGATGATGTGAAGTGTGAGCGTGAAATAAAAGCAAGAATAGGAATGGCGAAATAAACCTTTAGGAGGAAGAAAATACTATTTTGTAGGACCTTGAATAAAGAGTTCAGAAAAAGATTTATAAAATGCTTCATGTAGAGTATTGTGCTGTATGAGCCAGCAACATGAACATTACGCAAAAATGAAGAAAAAAGACTGGAAGCTTTCAAAATATGTATGTGGAGAAGAATGGAGAGAATTAGCTGGGTCGAGCGGAAAACGAATGGTGGGGAGAAAAGAATAATTTTAGATATTATTAAGAAGAGAAAGAGAAGCTGGTTGGGACATTGCCTAAGAGGGAACTGTGTCATTAGGGACGTGCTAGAGAGTATGGCGACAGGAAAGAGAGGGAGGGGACGAAGGAGACTACAATTAATGGATTATATAAAAACAGAGAAATCGTACGTGAAGACAAAGAGGTTATCGGATGACCGTGGAGCATGGAAGCTTCTCCGTTGCAACAAGGTACATGCCAATAATGACAAAAAGTGATGATGATGATGATGCATATGAAATATTTTGTTCAGATCTTTGGTCCTCGAGTTATTTGTCATCAAAGTTTAGGTTTCGACTTACTTCAGTCCAAACCCCAAGTTTGATAGCCAATACCTCAAGAACTTAGTGCCTTCACACCACTATGTTTCATACGTATATTAAGCTCATTAAGTTTACCAACATTTCAAATTTGGTCAAGCGGAGATGTTTAGTTCCCGAGTTCTTGTCTACCAAATCTCGGTCTTGGAGTTAACAGACCTGTTAAACGAAGTAAGCGCAGTTTGTATTTATAAAGACTTGTTAAAAAATCAATGAAGGACGATTTTTTTCCGCTATATGGAAATTCACTGGTTTAATGTTGTCATTTATTAACAAACATTCATAGTTCCGTTAAACTTTGAAGAAAAATATTTTGCATACATTAGTGATTAAAGAAATTGAGTGAAAATAAGTCTGATTTCTATGTGAATATCTTTATAAAACTCTGCTAGAATTAATGATTCTGTCCTTTGCTATAAAATCTCAATATTATTATGTGCAGGTACAACAGAATTCTCCAATTTGATTGCAACGCGGAACAAGACAGACAGTAATTTTATTGTTAGTTGTGCCTTTCAGTTCGGTTCCAACTAGGCCCGGGCTGGGATACTAAGAAGGGCAGTGGAAAATTCTACTGAAAGGGCTCCCATACAAACGTGAATACTTATTATATATAGGCGCCATTTTATATATTAAATTTAAAAATAAAAAAAAAATGTCGTAGTAATGTAAATAGATAAACTGTGGGAATTTCTTTACTAAAGAAACACTTTTTAGTTCTTGTAATATATATATATATATATATATATATATATATATATATATATATATATATATATATATATATATATATATTTGTCAGACAAAATGAAACTAAATACACCAACAAATCAACATAGCTGTATTTTAGGAATACAATAGGTACTGATTATCCGAACACTGCTCTAAAACACAAAAACAATCATAATGCGTGGATATGTAGATGAATATTAAGACTGTGAAAAAAATCATGTTAGAAACAGAGTCTATTGTGTCAATGTAGTAGGCCTATTTCATGAATGTATTACACGTTTGATTGTCCAAACTATTCTTAATTTCTCACAATGTTTCGCTTTATAAATACGTAATTTTATACATTTTTTAAAAGTGATTGTACTCTTTACCTATTCTCTGCCAAATGTATGAATTTATCTAGTAAAACTGGTATACAGAAGAATTAAAAAATTATCTATCATGTGATATTTCGAAGGGCGCATTATATAAAGAGCGCCCTGTACTCTCCACAGGTTCTTTACCAACAGCCAGTATATTAACTAGCTGAAATACCTATTCTTCGCATGGGTCAGATAAAATACGTACACAAACTGAACAACGAAAGAAAAAAAATATCGGTCATCTTCTACTACTTTTACATATGCCGGTAACGCCCCCTGGTTCGAAATTTGAAAAAGAAAACGCATCTGGACCCCAGCCGATGGTGGCTGTATTTGGAAATCAACGCCTGTGGGAATGTCACTATTGATGTCAGCGACCGCGAAAACTATGGATTTGACACTAATATTTTGAATTATTTTTACATGGGTGACCCCCGGCCCGCAGCCGAACGTGGTGAATTTGGAAGTTAATGCGATCGGAGTTTCACCATTGATCTAGCGACCGCGGAAACTATGAATTCGACTCATTATTATCATATCGGTCATTATTCTACTACTTTTACGTGTCCCGGTAAACGCTCCCCTGAGACCCCCCTGGTTCGAATTTAAAAACAAAAATGCTTCAACTCGGTCTGGGGTGTAGACCAAGGTACCCGTGACCAGAATTTGGTAACTCTCGGTCCACTCATCTGATTCCCAGGCCGTACACAGACAAACACAAACTCTTTATTTCACTTAGATTATACAAAATTGGTATACAGAAGAACAACTAAAACCACTTATCTTTAATGTGATGTTTTGAAGGGTTCTTTATGTAAAGGGCGCACTTCATGGGTTCTTTACCAACAGTAACTATGCATTTATTGTACAGAACTGTGGTATACACAGTGGTGCCCCCCCTTATGTCCATGACGCACCTCCCCAAATTGTCTATCCGTAGGTGTTCTTCCATGAAAAAATCTTCTTTTCGATTAATTTTTACACCCCCTCAAACATATTTATATAGATTCTTACCCCCCCAAATATTTCAATGACACACTTTGCGTCATAGCCCCCCCTCTGTGGGCACCCCTGGTATACAGAAGAATAAATAAAACCGTTTATGTTTGCGCACCGCAAGGGCGTCTGATGCAAATGGCGCACTATACTTTTCACAGGATCTTTACCAATAACAACTGTAGGAATTTATTATATAAGAACTTGTACTGTGTGTTGTTTCGGAGGGCGCACTGGAACATATTTCGGTGGGCCAGCAAATGCCTGGTTCCAACTGCTATAGAATAACTATTTTGACAACGATAGCTTGTATAAAACTTTTGTATAATTCAATTTGAAGTCACTTACTTTTATTATTTTTTAAAAATATATTTGTCTGGCCAGTCTGGAAAGGAATGGGAAAAACGTCTCTTACAATTATTATAATTTTTAGCACAACACAGATGTTCTACCTCGGAAGGTTTATCTCCTTTTCCTTGCGCAAAGGGATGGGAATGTCGAAGAGACGTAAAATATTACCCACTGCAATACTTGGGCTAATGGCTAGTTTGTACTAACAATAGATGGAGAGCAGACCATTGGTCTAATATATTGACAGGAATAATATTGGTGATGTTTCGTCTAATTGAAGTAAAACTAAAAATTACATTTTCCGTTAAGAAGGGGCACGTGCTTCCTATTTCCCCTTCTATATCCGCCATTGATCTTTTTAAACAATATAGCTGTCACTTTTCTCTCTCCCTCTCTGTCACATACAGAAGAAAAGATTATAAATGGATCCATGCCAACTTAAGTAAACTCTTGTCAATTATTGCAATCTTGCACTTGACCTTGCTCGATCAGCTGTGGAAAAAACTATGCCAATGAAAGAGCTGACAGTGCATTGAGTGTAAACTTCCACATCCTGTGCTAGGATCAACAACAGTTCGGTTGGTAACAATTATAATATTTCTTTTATATATTTTTAGCTAAAAGTAACCAAGAAGGTATCTAAGAAACGAAATAAAATAGAGTTTACCTACAAGATTATTTTTTCTGCAATATAAGTAACTTACGTATTAGAATTGACGTGTGTATTCGGTTGAGAAAAGCAGAAAATTACGCAAGTAGTTTGCAATCCTAAACATAGTTAAGGTTATTTTAATAATAGTAATCACTAATAAACTTAATAAACTATCCAAACAACTACTCATCATAATCTTCGTGCTAAAATGAAGTCAAATTCCTCAAAGAAAAAAAAAGCTGGATGACCTTTAGGCACCAGAAATGTCCATGGATTATAAATAAATATCAGTGTAGGCCTACTGTGTGCTGTTGCGTAAATTTTGAAATGTTCAATAAACATATTCTCTCTCTCTCTCTCTCTCTCTCTCTCTCTCTCTCTCTCTCTCTATATATATATATATATATATATATATATATATATATATATATATATATATATATGTGTGTGTGTGTGTGTGTGTGTGTGTGTGTGTGTGTGTGTACAGCCGATTATTTTTAATTCTAAGTTCAAGGGGACACGAAAAAAGTTCGAATTATCCAAAATATACATTGTTAAATACCTAAAATGGAGCAAACAAATCTACTATATCAACGATGAGAAACAATTATATACAGTAGTACTTACCTTTTAGGGAAAATAATGTATTATTTGTGTGATACAATACAGCAAACGACATTTACTCGCATATAAATTATGTCACACGTACTACGGATAACGTATTAAGTACAGTACCACATATACTACATTCACACATAAGACCACATAAACGAGAAACAACCTTAATTAAATCACAACCTTCAAAAGGCGTTCTCGATCTATGGACAGTGGCTTGTCCATGCAGAGCAGCTAGGCTGTGGCTCAAACCATATGGTCTGAGTGGAGAGTACCGTCTACAGCAGTGAGAGGGTGTTTGGTAGTTCTGGGAATCGGACTGGGTGGCGTGGTGGTTGGCGCATCGGCACGGTATGCCGGAGATCCCTGGTTCGGGTCCCGCTTCAGTGAAATACCTTTTCCACTCTGTGTATATTAAAGGTGAAGAGCAATTTATTTTATAAATTCCTCTTTCTCCCCTTTGGAATTTAATTTTCGAAAACTCTGAAACACATTACCGGTATCTCTTATTTTTAATGAAGAGTTCATATACTGAGTTAAACCTTTCCACTTACAGGAATTCGTGAGATACACTATTCTTGGGGAAGTTTTGAAGCCTTCCTTAGAATGAGTATTCTAAAAATTCTACCTTATCCCTTATCTTCGTGGCAAAAAGGATATTCTCTCCAAATGTTACGTTGACACCTATAGTAGTATGGCCTAGGCGATAATGAGTCACTAATTTCTAGTCTTTATATAATAGTGTGGTGTAAGGTCCCACTAAGGAAGGATTTTTGAAAATTCGACGGAGAAGGGGGAAAGAGGGCTGGCAATTATAATCTTAAAATGTCCATATCTCGGAATCTGAATGTTAAAGATGAAATTTGGTATACTGACCTCTCATTTAAAATAATTAGACATATCTTTCAGCATTTTTTTTTTAAATATTTGATTTTGAAGGGGAGAAAAGGGGGAGGAGGGGAAAAAGTGTGAGAATTACAATTATTAAAATAAGATGTTCATCTCTCGGAATCTCTTAAGGTTAGAAATGAAATTCGGTATTCATTAGAAATGGAATTCTCATTTTAGACACGTGTTCTAGCCGAAGGCTAATTGTTTCTATGGGCCTTGACGCAAGTCGGCTGAGAACCTAAAGGACTCGGTTAAATTGTTTCCAAGCGGGACCCACAATTTCTAAGTTGGGCCCTGAGTAGAGACCTATTTAGTCAATCAAATGGAACAATAATAAAAATACCCAGAAAAATACGTATTTATATATACTGTCACGAAAAGAAAGAAGAAAAATGGAAAATATTGCAGTTGGTTGAGGGGGTTCGGTTGTTTTATATGCACAGTTTGCTTGCGTTTATACTCCTCTTTATTTCTTATACATTTAGGAATGATTTTAATCAATAGAAATTGACAAGATACAATTAATCTGTTCTCGCAGACATTTGCTTAAACACAGTATTATTTTGAAATCAAATGAAATCTTAAGTTTTACGTCCCACGGTTATGCCGGTTAGACTAAAGGAGACGTTGATGATGAGAAATGAATGAAATGGCGGAATGAAGAAAGTGGGAGGAAACGGTAGAACCCCGAGAAAACCCACGAGCACGGTGTTTGTCCACCACAAAGTCCACACGGCGTGAGCTGGGATCGAACCAGGTTCCCCAAGCACCGGATGTGAACGCTCTACCACTGAGCTGGCGTTGTCTCTGTCAGAAATAGAGATGCAAGGGCTCGAAAAAAAACCGGCTTTTGTGAAAAAAAAACTCGTTTTTTTCTGCTTCGTTTTTTTGCTTGGGAAATTTTGGGCTTTTCTCAAAATTCTGCTTTAAATTGATAAAGCAGACTTTGTTTCGCTTCTCTATAACACAAAACGTCATTTAATTAGTGGTTGATGCTGATAATAATATAAAACCTCGAAAATAAGCCATGAATTTCGAAAAAATATTTCAAACAATTTTACTTCAACATATTTACATTATGAATTCCAAAGGATTAACCAATGTATATAATAATTTTTTTTTAACCTCATATATACAAAAGTAAGCAGAGTTGGCAAGAACCATGGTTGTTTTTGATTTAGATTTTTTGCTTTATGTATTTATATTACATATTCACAGAAAGAAGTTTGTTTCGCCTTGGTGTTATTATGCAACAGCGGGGTTATGCCGGAAGAACTCCCATAAGCTTAAAGAAGTCCGGTCAGTAAATTTCTTAAATTGAGAATCTCCCGCCCTAGCCATCGGGAAAATCCCGTCATTACTTGAAATGTAAGACAATAACGGGAAAATCTTGTTATTCCTTTGCATGTAAAATTTAAAGGTCAACGTATCATAATCAGTACGCTAAAACTGAGGTTTTAAATTACAAATTTAGTATGTAGATATCATTAAAAGTCCAATCCAAGCTAATGTTGGAAGCTACGTAGGCAATCGATAAATTTTGCCAATTTCTATCAATATATTTAAGCAATCTTGGCTTCTTTATAAAACAACAGGCATTTAGGCATGCAGAAATATACATTTTGGTTTCGTTTCGCATGTTTAGGCTTAACATCCTTACGAAATACCGAGGTTATCAACGAGAAGACTTTCGCTTAAACTGATATCCGAACCGCTATTTGGTTTACGCATGAAAGAAGGGTTGTGGTTCGACCGAGAATTGAACATGGGACACCTTGATTAAAAGGTGAAAGGGAAATAAAACTATTGCAGGTGGTTTGATATCTGGAAACGTCACCATGAATTTCACACGATTCGCATTTTTCATTCTTTTTATTTATTTATTTACTTTTTTTTTGGTTTAAACCAGTTATTTAAAAAAAAAGGTGTAAACCAGCCAACCCTAAAAGTAAACACTTCTTTTAAAAAAATACACAAATAACTAGCAAAATAGTATGTAGTATTTTTACTTCAAAATATTCCATACCCTCTTTTTGAAATAAAATAAAATTAAAATAAAACATAAGAGAAATACTTAGATTTATATTATACACTTAAAGGCTGCACATCTAGAGCTTTTGGTTCTGTATATTCCTGAAATTCTACAGTTAAGTTTTATATAACCACTATCACGGTTTACCCAATCCTCAAGTTTTCTGAATTTTTAAGAAGAGGGATTCAATATATCATTACGGAACTCCCCACTCCAAAAAAAGGACTACGGAATATATTTAAGTTAAGCTAAATACAACTGCACAACAAACATGACTGAGTGATTAGCTTTTGCGCTTCTATCGGTAAGTCCGGGATTCAACCAGCATTCGACCATTCTGACAAAGCTTTTCTTCATTTCATCTGTGAATTAGGGATGGTACCGAGACCGAGACGTACTTTTATATACCGAGACGAGACCGAGACCGAGACGGACTTTTAAATACCGAGACGAGACCGAGACCGAGACAGACCTCTATAAATCGAGACGAGACCGATACGAGACTTAGGTCAGTCTCGAAAGTCTCGGTCTCGTCTCGAATATTGATATTGATAAATACTAAAATTGTCTTCACTCAAAATTTGTTTCGTTGCTGTGTTAGATAGTATGAGAACGGTTTACTGATGTACTGTGGCGTATTTAGGGGGTGGTTATCGGGCTCAAACCCCTCCCGAAATAAATTTGTGATAATTTTTTGCATTGCACGTTCAACGCAAATCTTTCTCACTCGTTCCTCAAGCCTCTCCCGAAACAAAATCCACTGCTGATGCGAATAGAATTCTCTCTTTCTTTCCCTATCTCCCTCCCTCCCTCTCTCTCTCTCTCTCTCTCTCTCTCTATATATATATATATATATATATATATATATATATATATATATATATATATATATATATATATATATATATATATATATATATATATATGATGTGAATGGGGTGAATGATACCTCGTTCGACATATCTTTAAAAACTAAATAGCGCTGTTGCAAAACATTGTTCATATGGGTCACCGTTTTCAAAATGAACACCAAGACATGGTATCTGCATCAAGTAAAACGTCCAGTATTAGCCTACTAATATGAAAACACCAGAACAAATATTCGAATAGGAAACCACAGAGGATATTTATCATTCTATAGCTCAGGAATGTTGCAACAGTCGAAAAGATGATTAGAGTGAAAGTGTCATAATGGAAAGAAAGAAACCTAACTCCTAGAAAATAATCGCTCCAACCTCTCTCCGTAAGTGAGTGAAGCGCGAAGGATCGGTGAAATTGCAAATGAGAGCCTTAGTTTTTGCAAATTGTATTTACGAAACAAAGTTATTTGAAATGTGTTTTTCTAAGAGATAAATGTCTCTGTAATGGGATAAAGTATGTAAAATTATTGTTAAATGGTACCTTCCATTTTGATTGTAGGTAATAGTTTGATGCAAAAATGAATCAACTGAAATGCGAAACCAATTTGTCGAACAATGCAATTTTAGAAGAATGTTTACAAACGTTGGTTTTGTTCAACAGTCATCTGCATGATATTGGTTCGCTTCTTTTCCTTCTATGTCTTCTTGCATGTGATAGAATATGAGTTTCACAGATGTCCACAATTACATTCCGAATAACTTTCAACGGTAATTTCAGTTGTGATCCTTAGTAACGAAACGGTACATACTGTTGCAGATATGTCCCAAAAATCTTGCACGCAATGCGTTAAATTATCAGAGGCGAAGGGACGGGTAAAATGTTGTTAAACTTGAATTTCACTTTATTTTTATTCACCTTATTTCACTTTATTTTTATTCATTATAGTACCAGTCATTTGTATACACAAGTGTTTCAGACAAACCATATCTATTGCAAATAAAAAGTGAGGTTCTCATTTGAGATGTTACATTCATTCCCGCTTCACTTACTTACGGACAGAGATCGGAAAGATCATTTTCTATCATTTCCTCTTTTGCATCAATTCAATTATACTTTAATAATCATTTTCTACGTTGCATTATATTCGAGCCGTGGAATGATAAATACCCTCTGTGCTTTCCTATACGAGTTTTATTCTGTTCATTTATCTCCAACTATTTTCATATTAAGGGTCTAGTGGTACTGGACGTTTTATCTGATACAGGCACCATGTCTTGGCGGCCATTTTGGAAATACCCCATGGCATTTCCTATTTGAGTTTTTGTTCGGTTCATTATGTTCAACCGTTTTCGAGATATCCCCGTTGAAAGATTAAAATTGGCCATCCTATATATATATATATATATATATATATATATATATATATATATATATATATATAGCCGCGGACACAGTATATGATCAAGGGAGGGGCTAAACCATGGTTTGCCGCTTTATCCAGTGTAAAGAAAGTAGGATTGAAGCCCATTTTATCCAGTGCATACCTGAGCGTTAAGGGGGGCTATGGTCCCTATAGCCCTCCCCTAGGATCTGATTGATATATATATATATATATATATATATATATATATATATATATATATATATATATATATATATATATATATATATATATATTAAAAATGCTGAAATTTTGTACCAAGTTGGGAAATTCTTCTTGATACTCTGCAATAGGGCGGAGCGAAAAATCACTTTTTTATATATCGAAGACGCAATAGTGCGGAAAAGTTGCCAATTGATATTGATAACATACTGTAAAAATTTCGTTTCTGAAATCAAATATCTTCCAGTGGCGAATCGCCAAAAAAGATTTTGTATCTTTATAGGGTATGCAAACCCGCCGTACACATCACTTTTTTGTGTTTCTACAATAAATGAACGAATTACTACCTATATTTCTTAACGTAAGCAGTCTATAAAATCGAAGAAATAATTTCTAGATGATTTAGGCAGATTTGGAACCATAAAATAGCCCATTTTAGCAAAATATAGTATTGCATATCATATAGTGTACTTGTGGTTTCCTATAAGGTTCTAGCATTAAATTAATATGCCGATAAATGTGTTCATTGTTCGTTATAATTTTTCCTTCAACACTCTTTTTCCTTTTAAAAATTTTCGTACTGCTTTATAGAATTTAATTTCCTCCCTTGAATATGAATTCAATTTGGATTAGTCCAATTGATAGTAGTAGTATTAAAAAGAAACAACGTTAGTACTCGATAACTGTTCGAGTGTGGAAGACGATCTTTTCAAGGTAATTTTACGGTGTTAACATTTCGTTTCAGTGTTTACTTCGTTGTGCGTAGTTGGTAAGTGTATAAACAGTTTGTTTTTGTACTGTAAATTAAACTTCATGTAATGTGTGTGAGATCTGTATTTTATATCAATATTGAAACTCTAACCATGGCGAAGATAAGAACAAGATTAATAACGACTCACCCCGTGCTTGGACATTCAGCTGAACTTTCAGATGTGTAGTTGCCCACAAAATTAGATGTAATGAAGCATTATTTTCAATTGGTAGAGCTGGAAAAGTGTGAGAAAGGGCATGATCCATCTGTAAAGAAGTTGATGAGAGACGTTGCTCAATGTGTAAAATCTGTTTAGGGCAAAGCTTCCATCCCTACTTTGTCGTTAGAACGTGTAGTTCAGTTTCTACTTGCTTTGCACGGAAAGTATATAAGAAGTTTGTTAAATCTGAGAAGAAAACGAAAGCTTCTGCTAGCTTCCAGAAAAACTGGATATATTTAAACAAGATTACACGAAGTCTTTTGATATATGTTCCTGAACTTTCCATGTGCTTATGTGAATTAAGAAAGAAAATACCTAGGAAGGAGTGGACATTTCTGCAAGATCAGAGAACAACACAAGTAGCCAGAATAGAGGGAGCTGACTACGAGGAGACTTTAAAACTAATCATACAAACTAAAAGTAAATCACGAGAGACCACCTGCCAACAGTCTGCTTACACATCACAAACGAGTATTTCTAATGAACTCCAGACATCATCTTCTGATAGTGATGAGTTAGGTGTTGATTATTAATTTGCAAAACAACAGAATATTAGAGAGAAAAGAAGCAAGTAGCAACGACATGTCCTTATACTTCTTGGTATGCTGGCAGACCGATTTCGAACATCTGATCGTGCAACTGCTTTTGATAGCAACAGCTACATTGCAATCTTTTGGAATAATTGATCCACAAAATGCTGGCTATATGACAGACTGCCCAAAAGCCCGGCGAGAAAAGTAAAATATAGGACAAAAGAAAGTGCTAATGGCCAAAGGAAAGGATCTTAGAGACTTGTACCTTGATGGTCTTAAAGATCAAACTCTATGCAGGAAAGAGACTGGAGGTCGTTGATTTTCAGTAAAGAGATACGCTATTTGTAAAGATGGAGCTAAACACGTGTGGTTAATGAGAACTTCTTCAAGGTACATATCACAAAAGGAACGGCAATTGATTCAAGAAGTGCATAATCCAAAATAACTGCTATTTCGCACACCCGGAGAATTTATATTGCCTTCTATGGTTGACGATGAAAGACTTCACGTCAGAAAAGAGGCATAGAGAAAGATAGTCAACGTAATGGGAAAAGCTAGGAATGAGAAGAGTAGATAATATGACAGTAGTATCAGTAGGAAGACGAAACGAGGAAGACCAGCTAAAGAAGACAATGAGTCACTTGTAAAAAAATGTATGCTACCAAAGCTCAATTTCAATGCAAATGATTATACAGACCTTATTAATTGGGAATCAGTTGAAGTGAAGCATCCTCCAGCGTTGTCTTGTTTTCCAACAAAGAACTTGAAATCTACAATAATAACCGTGAACATCCAGTCATAAAAAGAGCTTTAAAATATTCCTGTCACATTACGAGTACAGAACGCTGCGTGAAACTTGTAACAGAAGCATCTGCAGCAGTTTGTGGCAGTAATGGTTTTATCAGACTTAAACTAAAAATACCGATTTGTAAACACAAAAGTAGAAACAAAGGCAAACTGTGCTCTGCAAATAGCCAAAGATCTAAATTTGAACATACGTGTATCAATGGTACGATGAGCATGGTAGGGACCTGACCGGCACCCACGTCCTCGTCGTGGGTCCTGGCTCGTTTCGCTGAAACAAGCAGAGAGGTGCAGAAAAAATATGTATTTTGTATTAAGTAGGTTGTTATTTTGATCAAATTGACTAGTGTGAGATCCAAAATGCGCCTAAATCATGCAGAAAACATTTCTTAAATTTTATATATTACTTAACTTAAGAAATGTAGATTATACTTTTGTTCATTTACCGTAGAAAGGCAAAAGAGTGATGTGTACGGCGGGTTTGCATACCATATAAAGACACAAAATATTTTTTGGAGATGCGCCACCCGAAGATATTCGATTTTAGCGACGAAATTTTTACAGTATTTTATCAACATCAATTGACAACTTTTCCGCACTATTGCGTTTTCGATATATAAAAAAGTTATTTTTCGCTCCGCCCTACTCTGCAATATCACTGGATAAACAAGCAATGTTGCTGAAGCAAAATAAAATTGTATTTTCTCAAATTGCGCTACGTAAAGTATTACATATTTAGTTATTTAACAAAACCACAATAGCCCATACATTATTTATGTAGCTTGGAAATCTCTAATAACTCAAAGGCATGGACGGTGCAATGCGCATCAACTGTACCTTAGCGTCAAATACTGTGATCATGATATAATATATTTCGAATGAATGAAGGAACAAAGTTACAAGAAACGGAAAATTTAAATGTTTCTAAAGACTTTACTTCGAAAACGCGCTGACATATCAGGTCTCATCATGCAGATGCTTCCAAAAGACTTAAATGCTTATAACGCCATTTACAACAATTGTTATTTCAAATCGTTTCAGAAATACCAAACACATTGGTAGTGATTGTTATACTGCTTAAAATGACGCATTTTTATTAAATTTTTATAATGGTTATTGCTTTCCTTTGCTTCTATAACATTACAACAGTTTTCGGTGGTTTTAATTACAAGTCGCAGTTACATTATTTTAAGCAGTGTTGCCCACTTAAATAGATAGCTAAATATTATTCTAAATATGTGCAAATAACGTAGATAAACTGCAAAATATGATTATAGTGGAATCCGAACCACTTCGGTCGTTCAACTTTACCTCTACCGGAAATCGAACTCGGGACCACGCGAACCGAAATCAAGAGTTCTAGCCGCTAGACCAAATGGGGGTCCTCACATTGTGTTGATTTAAATCATTCAGTCAGTGTTGTCAGATCCGATTATTAAAAAGTAGCGTGTCTGTACTCCGAAAGTAGCGAATTCAAACTATTTGTAGCCCAAATATATAGAAATGAATACAGATGGTGCTAATGAAATAATTTAATATGAGCTGGAAAGTGTGCTGGACGTATTGCAAGAAGAAATTATGATCGACGGACGAAAACAATTCTAGCCTGGATACCACGAGGCAAAAACAGCCTAGGAAACCTCCGCATACAAGAAGGTGTGACGAAATCAAGAGCCACTGGAGGAGTAACCTGGAAAGGAATTGCCCGTTAGATAGTTGTAAAGAAGACTTGGAAAGACCTTCATCCAGCAATGGATTGATAATGGTTGATTATGATGATTGTGATGATTTTATTATATCTGGACCTCGGAGGTAAACTAAACCAAGTCATAATTTCGTAATTTTACAGAAGGGAAAAACTGGTTCCTCAACTAAGACTAAATATATAACTTTTACTAGGTAAGGTAGGGTAAAAATGGATCCAAAATTTAATGAAAATCATAGAGCGAAAAAAGTATTTTTGACTATTTAATCCATCATGTTGCAGCAAAACTATGAAAATTAATACAAAAGAAAACTAGAAAGTTAAGAATCACTTGTTTTGGCGAGTGAGAAAAAATAGATACAGATAACTCGAATTACCTATATACTTATATAATATGTATGTCCATGTTTTGCGACTAATATTTAATCAATATAAAATTTCAACGTAATGAACGCAATATTAGTTTTCTCGAATAAATATTGCGTGCAACGTTGAGAGCTCAGGAATAAGATTAATCTTATGTTACGGCACTGGATATGTGCTTACGTAATGCATTACTACCTTATGAACTAGTATAAGAACAGAATGCACTTAAAATGAGACGCGAACTATGCGAAACATCGGACTTTGAATCTAACTTGTTTTGTGATCCAACTCGAGACCTCACATAGCAAAGATGATTGTAGTAGCTCCCACCACAAGGTCCAGGACGTTTGTGTTATAAAGTGTCAATTAAACACGGAAATGTGAAACGGTAATAAAGCATTTCATCAATTTCAAACAAAATACGTATATTGTAGTAATACTTTATCCTATTTGTTAAGATAATGAACGTTATATTCTGTTTTTAAAATGACAGTCAAAGCAGAATGTATTGAATAATGAGAAATTGTAAAGTTTCAATTTCGGTACGATTAAATACATTCGTGCTGCTATGTGTTGCGTTATCCGTTAGTAGGTATTGAACAATTCTGATTCAAAGGAAGGAAATAAACTACTGTATAGTACTGGAGTTAATTTAACAGAGTTTAATTGTATAGGCAGTTCTGAGGCTATATGAGACAAAGTCTATTGCTGAAAGTGAAATATGGGTTCTATTAGGGTTTTAGGGTGATATACCCACTGATCATTGAACCTGGAATACCCGCATGGAAAGCATTAGCACTAGCAAATTAGCTATGAAGAGGTACACCTTATCATAATTCTAAGTCAAAATGAAAGGAAAAATAACCGGAAAAGACAGACTGTACGAGAATAATACTTTCACTATTTTAATTTCACACTATTTATTTCGAGACTTTCGAGACTTTCGAGACGAGACCGAGATTTGGTACTCGAGACCGAGACCTGTAGAAGGCCCATGCCCTTCTCCATCATCTGCATATCGAAATGCAGATGAGGGGCACATTAAAATATTGATATGTAAATATATATATTTTGTGGAAAAATTAATTGCGTATATTCTAGCATATTCAATGCATATTAATTAGATATTATGAGTAAAGATGTGTAAAACACCGAACATAGTACGTAAATATTAATACAATATTGTATTATATTTTATTTATTTAATTGTGTTTATTCCTATTATAGACTTGTTTACAGTGTATTCACGGGTTGCATCTAATTACCGAGTCTTTGTATACTGTATATTAAAAAGGGGATGAAGGAAGAATTATATTAATATTCATATACGATGGATAAATTAAAGGAGATATAGGCAGATTCTATAGGAATCATGCATGCATTTCAGGATGTTGGAAGACAGAGCTAGCGTGGACAGAAGTTTTTTTTTCTTCCCGACTTCTTGTCGCCGAGACTTCAAGATGTGAGGTCTTCACAACTCACCATATATAGAAATCACCAGAAGAAGGAAAAATAAGACTCCTTATACACAGGAAGTAGCCCACAAACTTCCTTAGTGGAACCACGCTGAAGTGGATACACTTGGTAGAAACACATCATTTGTATTGTTTCAAAAGTCATAAAACTTTTCGCTTCTACATGCGAAATTTTAGTTTTCTATAGGTGTGCTTTTCTATGTAGCGAGCTCTAGCGTCACTTCCACCCCCTCTTCACCCAGGACCGGTAATCGTCAGCCAGCGAACCTTTAGCTTGTTCCCAAGATGCAACACCATTTTAAAATGTTTACTTTGTTTTGACTTATTTTCTATGTGTAATATTAATATTAACGTACTATGATCAAAAACGTTCTTGGAAATACCGTCAAAAATCCTGATTTATTTTATCATCGCGATCCCTACTCGTACAAGACGTTTGGATCTTGTAATTATCTAAAAGTAAGAATAAATAAATATGTTCCTCTATCTCTCTCCATGTAAACATGGTTGCCGTTAGCAGCAGACAGCTTGAAGGACAGCCGCAGGAAATTGGGCTGACTTCTGCTTCTGGGAGAGATGACAGTGTATGAATAACATATCAATGTATTGTATAAATATTGTTCTTTATTTCTGTGTATTTTAATATGTAATTTTCTCTTCCACAAGTGTGAAATAAGTATGATAAACATATTGTTTATAGAAACTCTCATGGATTTCTGCTAGGTGCAGAAAGTTTCAAACTTATCCGTCATGTGCATAAAGCAGCACCTGTCAAAGAGGTGAAGGGTTGATTTTGCCACCAGAAGCAGCTGAACTGGTGTTTTGCAGAAAAGACCACCCGGAAGATAGCCTGAAGGGACAAAACCTTTTGTCAGAGGATCTTGAGGAAGGGAGTTTCTGCGTTTCCTGGTTTTTGTCAATAGATATACTTGTTTTCGGGAGAAAACAAGGAGAGTTCGTTCTTAGATTCAGTGCTTTGAACATGTAAGCTATCGTCTCTTGCATTATCAGTGGCGGCTAAACCCAGGAGCGTGTGGACATAGTTCCCCGTGGATTCCTGTGAGCCATATTATAACTCGTGTGTGTAGTGAACTTAACTTCTACATATCACTTCGAGTGTTAAAAAGAATGTGTTACACAAAAGTGCTTAACTGCAGTGTTTGCATCAAAGACTTACACTTAACTGCTGCTAATAATGGAGCTTAACCATTAAAGTCGTTTACTATAACTTTTACTTTTCATAATAAGTGCTAACCGCCACGTTCAGATAAGAGCATATCTTATCCAAATCCCTACCAGTAAATATGGGGAAGCATTTTCTTTTTAATCATGCCAGTGACACTGCAAAATTAGCACATCTCTAGTAGAGATTGTTAACAAGGCCTGTATCGCCTATTACACAGAGCCTTCCTTGGACTTATGTACAAGGCTACCAGTATCAGTTTGAATGGCTTCATGGACATTCTAGATACCTACATTGGGATACATCATTATCCAGTCGTTTAACGTAGTGAAGAACACTTACCTTTCCATGGTGGAATAAGAATGTGGAAGGACTTGTTATGTGGATATAGAACTGTGCGTGCTTCAACCATCTGTTTTAACTACAGGAACAGTGCTACGAACTAGAAATGCTATTTATATATTTAACCAATTTTGTTTCTTCAATTAATTGGTGATACCATATAATAATTTGTGTGAATTGATAACTCCTCTGAGACTGTTCAGAGACTATAAACTCTTCGAGAAATGAGGTGTTAAGATATCTGTATATATATACATATATTTTTTATTTTAACTTGCAAAGGTCAAACAGACCCTACTTTTATCAACTTATCATCCTCCCCACTTTTGTTATTTTGAATATAGAAAGGAAGTGTTAAATGGTGTATATATATATATATATATATATATATATATATATATATATAGATATATGATATATAAAGTTGTGTAAGTGTAAATAGTGGTGCACTACGAAAGGAAATTAATGTTCTGTTATATTGGAAATAAAACCTACTTGTCTATCCAGAATCTGTGTTCAACTCAATTGCTGCAGGGTGAGTACCTACTGCTAATGAGAATGTTTTGTTTTCAGGAGGGTGATACAAGGAACTATTTTCCCTTGTTTTGTGTATGACTGACTGGCTCTCTGCATGGAGCCCAGAGAGAATATTAATGCCCTAGGAACTATAATAACAATCATGAGTATAGTGAGCTCAAATACAGACTGCTACCTGTAAGTTGTAAAGTATAAAGATTTTTTTTAACCTATTTGGAATTTATAAACTGACTCACTATAGTAGCGTCATTGACCATGGTTGTTATGCAGCTAACCCTGAGATCTGCTGTTCCATTATTCTAAAATTGTTATGCTCTACCGACCTATTAAATGGAGTGGCGGCTCTTACAGGAGAGAACCTTTTTCTCCAAGAGGGAAGACATCATTTTTAGATGTGTGTAATTCGCATCTTATTCAAATATCTCTGTCAATTTGAATATTCCCAGCCACTCCACTTCATTTATTTTATTTTATTTTGTGGTGGTGTTCTTAGGTAACAGTTTGTGGCTCTAGCTACCTGCACCTCACAAAAAAGTGGCGCCCAGCGTGGGGCTGGATTTTCACGTGCTGTTTAGCCACTCACAGAAAAAGTGTCTACCCAGCTACGGGTATCGATACTTCACGCTCTTGTGCCAACAAAAATTGGCCTGTAGCGAAAAAGGGCATTGAGTATACTCAATATACTTCCTGGTCAGCATACGATTAAAATTTTCGGTATATGTTTTTTTCTCTGCCCAAAATTTCCAAGAACGAAGGTGTCTTGTGTTTGAAATTTATTTGTGTTCTGAATTTATTTGTGTTGAATTTGTGTTGAATATTTCGAATTGTGTGAGAGAATTCAGTTTGTTTAGAACTTAGGGGGGAAGAAAATTTTGTAATACCGTTGTTGATTTTTAATGGTCTTAACGCGAGCCCAAGCTCGAAAAGTTAAAATCATGGACGGAGAGTTCGTGAATGAAGAGTTCGGTCAGAGAGCTGACGAGCTCTCAGATGAGGTACTTGTTGAAGTACATAGTGAAAACGTGCGCACCATCAGCGTAGTGGGAGACGCTGAAGTGGTGGAAACGGTCCCACCAGTCACCGGTAGGGAACCGGAAGTACCATTGCGGGAGGAAAGGGAGGAAACTACGGAAACTCCAGAACAAATTGTTAGCCCAGCCGTTAATGTAGGTAGCTCTTTGGAAAACATTAGTACCATAAATTTCGCAGCCATGTTAAGTGAGATTTTGGAGGGACAGCGGAAATTAAAGGAAGAGTTAAAGGAAGAACTAGAAGAAAGTAGAAAGAGCCTAAAGGAAGATTTAGAAATTAAAATAGTATAAAACTCCCACAGTTTAGAAAGAAAACTAGAAAAGAAATTAGAAGAAAACTCAAAGGGTTTAGAGAAATTAGATAGAAGTCTTGAACAAGTCCATAATGAAACAAGACATAATAGTGAAAGGCTTGAACAGGCTATAGAGTCGGTCAATGCTCGTCTTGAAGTCCGGTTAGAGTCCATGACGTCGAGACTAGAGCACAGCGAACGTGAATTGACCGAGCGGCTCGAGATCACCACCGTAGAGCTCAGGGGGGAGATCGAAGGAGCTCGCGAAGAACTAAACTCACGCGTTCAGGAAACCACCAAGAAGTTAGACGAAAACTACTCTGATCTCACTGACAGTATTCAACAGGTCTCGTCTCGTGTCGAACAGACCACGATACAACTTAATAATCAGGTCAGGCGAGTGGAAGTGAGTTTCGCTTCCCAACTAGCAAGGCTCAGGGGGGAAATCGAACAGGAAACGCCACTCGAGGAGATTCGCTCAGAGTGTAACGGTAGCATCCAACAGATGCAGGATACCGTACAGGATGTTTGCACGCAATTGGAGAAGAAAATGGAGGAGTGGAAGAACTCCATTCAGAAAGAGACAAGCGAGGTGATTGAGGGGAGACTCGCCAACATCTCTGTCGCCGCCAACCAAGAACTTCCTCCATCTCCACCAAACACCTCGAGTCGCGACCTGTCCGGTTCTCAACCTGGGAACCATGCACTTTCCCACGAGACAGACCCTGTTCCATCGACGTCTCGCTCATGCACTCATGAGACGAGACAAAGCATTGCGACTGCGTTAGGACTGATACACCGAGATGTCACCCTGCCTGTGTATACGGGAACTGAGACAGAGACGGAAACTTTTAACTTTCTCCAAGATCTCGACCGGTATTTCGAGGTTACCGGAGTACCAAACGAGATGAGACTTAGCTTCATCCCGCGTGCCGTCCGTAACACCTGTTACCAATGGTTCCAGGTGAACCGAAGCAAAATTAACTGTTATGAAGATTTTGTATACGAATTTAGGAATTGCTATCTTAGCGAAGAGCGGCTGGCTACTCTAAGAGCAAATATTTTAACTTCCCATTTTGACAGCAGGATACACAAATCCCCGGCAGAGTATCTGTTAGATTTACTGCATAAAAACAGTATTTTGGAACCCCGCATGTCAGATGCGACGTTACTTAAGGTACTTCCGCGACATTTTCCCAACTGGCTATTTAGGGCAATAGTCTCTTCTCGCCCTAAATCCATTGCAGAATTGTTAAATTTGGTCCAAGAGCTGCAGTCGTCGATGACTAATCGCGACCAGTTCTACCAAACAAACCAGAGGAAAGGGGTAAACATGCTCCAAGTGAGCATGGAAAATGAGGACAATAACCCCTCTGGCCATAGCGGTAAGCACGCTGTTCGAAAGAAAAACAGAACGAGAGAAAACCAGCGTCCTTATCAGAGACAGAGACATTCCAACACGAATCAAAACAACCACCAGCGCTCCCCGCTTCGCAACCAGAGCAGCGGAAGTGGGTCGTCTGGCTGGTCACGTGGGGGGAACTCCCACTCCACCCACAACAACGGTCGTGTAGCCCGCGGTAGGAGGGGTGGAATGCGCAGCACGGATAGACAACGAGGAAATTCCTTCCGTCAAGAGGACGAGGAAATACAATTACTCGAACGTTATGACCGGGCGCCCCCTTCTACCAGCCAAAACATAAACAATACCAGGACTAACCAATCCTCTTCTCTTTCGTCACGAGAATGAGGATTGTCCGCATGTGCTTGGAACAACGGTAGGATGGAGTTGGAGAAAACGAGTACACCCGAGTTGTCAAATGTAAATTCCAAGTATGTGCGACATTTAGAAGATAACGTAGAAAATAGACATTTTGAGGAAAACTCTTGTGAAACCGCAGTAAAAGAAATTTTCGTAACTCAAGAAGAAAAAGAAGAAGAAAATTGTAATTTTTGTTTAGCAATAAAGTCAAAGAAGCATTTTAGTGAAGGCATGTTAGAAAACAAATTAACATTATTGTGTAGGAATGGAGAAAACATTGATTTAGATAGGGCTATCTATGAAGAGGCGAACGGAATTTTTAAGAATTTATTTGATTCTAGTAATGATGAACTACCTGCGAATAACGTCATCTCACTGCCAGAGATAAAAGTAGTTTTGTTTGGAAAGGAAGTCAATTCTTTATTGGATACAGGGGCAACTTGCTCCGCAATTTCGAAAGAAATTTGGGACACTGTCTCAAATAGCCACCCCACACCCGCATTTTTGAGTGCTAAGAATATACGGGTTACGTCTGCTTTTGGAAGTAAATCAGCGACAATCATAGGCCAAACGCTGTTAGTCATTCAGATACATGGGAAGGAATTTCATACACTAGGCATTATAATTTCAGGTCTGAACAGATCTTTGATTCTAGGGTCCAACTTCTTTACCGAATCTCGTGCCGTGTTAGACTATGACACCGGCCTTCTGCATCTCAAACATCCTTATGATGTAGAAGTGAAGTTTAGATCAGTAGATTGCGAGACTGAGGATCTAGTAGTTCGTTGTTTGGAGTTGAGTGGAGAGTGCGAGAAACCGTTCAGTTTTATAGATGAAGTTGATAATTTTGAGTGTAATTTTTCCCCGTCAGACGAAAGACGGAAGGCCATACGGGTTAGTGCACAGAATGAGCCTAAGACCTGCAGAGAAAAGGCAGCTCGTGCCCCGAACTTGGATGATGGTAGATTCCCAAGTGCCCAACAAATGGCAGTTCATGTATTCCCACCAGAAGAGTGGATGAAAGTGAACACACGTGCCTCCCACTCAGAGATAGAGGAGTTTGTATCGAACTACTCAGATCTCTCAGCCTCTCAAAGAGAAAGTTTGAAAGCTGTTCTTCTTAAGCACCAAGCGCTTTTTGATGTCAAGCCAGGTTGCATAGCTAACTACGAGCATGAGATCGGAGTAACGGACGAACGTCCAATAAAAACAAAATTATATCCTTACCCAAAGAGATTCAGGAATTTGGTATCGAATGAAATTTCGCGTTGTTTGGCCTGGGGGGTGATCAAGAAGATGCCTACAGCATATATAAACCCTCTGGTAGTGACACCAAAGAGTGACGGACGTATTCGGGTCTGTATAGATGGCCGAGCTCTGGCCAAAATTTCAGGTGATCTTTCCGACAGACCAATGCCACCCCTATCAGTTCTCCAAGACATCTGTGACAATTCTTGGTTCAGCTGTGTCGATGCAACCGAGATGTTTTTACAGATCAAAGTAAAAGAAAGCGACCAGAAATATTTAGGATTCCTACATGAAGGCATTTCGTATGTTTTCCAGAAACTTCCATTTGGTACGAAACAAAGCCTTGCTTCTTGCGTCAGAGCATTAGATATGCTGATTGGATCAGAAGCTAGAGAGTACTGCGGCGCATACGTGGATGACCTGATTCTAGCCGACAGGAGCTTCGATGATCACATAGTACACCTCGACAGAGTGTTGGGTTTACTTACTGCGGGCGGCCTAACTCTCAGGCTGAAAAAGTGCAATTTTGCCAGAAAAAGCTTGAACATACTTGGATTCCATCTTTCGCAATCCGGTATAGGTAAAGATCCGGCGAAAGTGAGACAGGTGTTGGATTTTAGAACACCCCGGAATGTAAAGGAACTGCGTTCCTTCATTGGGTACTGCCAGTACTATAGGTGTTTTAGTAGAAAGTACTCAGAAGTTCTTCATCCGTTGTTCCAACTCCTAAAGAAGAATGTGAGGTTCAAGTGGGAACCAGAACATCAGGCAGCGATGGATAGGATCAAGCAGATCTTCCAGGAGGAAGTAGTGCTAAAAACCGTCCTGCCTGACAAACAGTTGATTCTTGAGTGTGATGCGTGTGACATAGCATGTTCATCTCTGTTGTACCAGCGTGATGATAATGATGATATTCGTGTCATTGCATTTACATCACGTGTGTTTAACGCAGCACAGAGAAATTATTCTGTAACGGAGAAGGAATTTTATGGACTAATAGATGGGGTTGTTAAGTTTAAGCAGTATTTAGTTGGTACTAAGTTCATAATACGCAGCGACCACCTTGCTCTGAAATTTATTCTCTACTGTAGGTTAACAAACCAGCGCATCACCAGGTGGGCGATGTTGCTCTCGAATTTCAACTTTGAGTTCCAGTTTGTTAAGTCAAACGAGAATCTGAGTGATTACCACTCTAGGTACCCTCCTCACACAGAAGAAGACCTCAGTGTTGCACGGAAGCCTATCCTCCAGGAGTCGCTGATGTCCATCCTGACGGAGATCCCTTGTGAGTTGAGGAAGATGATAGCCATACTACCGGAGATGCAGTCTTCAGATCCTGTCTACGGCAATATCAAGCGAGATGTCGAAGAGAAGACGGACTCACCAAAGGTGAATGGTGCTTGTCACCGTTTTGAAGTTTTGAACGGGCGCTTATGCAAGCGTGACCGGGAAGGAGTCCGAATATGCATCCCAGAAGTGTTAGTAGTTCCACTGCTCGATTACTACCATTCAGATCGAGGGCACATGTCGGCTAGTAAACTACTACCACTTCTATCAGAATTTTTCGTATGGCCGAAGATGAGAGCAAGTGTGAGGCGATTTTGTGCTTCCTGCGAATTATGCCAGAAAAGCAACCCTCCCCAGTGTTATCGTCCGGGACCACTGAATCCCGTAGTTGTTGAGAAGCCAGGCTACTTGGCCTGCGCCGACTGGTTGGGTCCTCTAACCAAAGGAATTGGGGGAGTCCATTATATATTAGTTTTCTATGACGCATTTTCGAAGCTCATTGGTTTGTATGCGTGTAGAAAGGCCAACGCTACCACTGCAATTAGGAAACTGAAAGAGTACCTAAAAGTTAACCCTAGTGTGGAACTAGTCTTGACAGACAGAGGGTCACCTTTCCAGTCTAACCGCTGGAAAAATGAGTTAGCAGATCTTGGTATCAGGCACATCACTTCAACGCCATATTATCCTCAGGGTGAGATGGCCGAGGTAGCTGTCAAGGCGACAGTAGGTTTGCTACGTAAATTGTGCCATGATAACCAAAGATTGTGGCCCAAATACTTGGATAAAATTGAGAAGTGCTTAAATTCGGCCAAAAACCTGACCACTGGCGTGTCAGTCTTTGAGTGCCATTTTGGGCAGTCTATATCTAGAGACATAGCAAGGCTATTTGAGATCCCAGAAGTGGACCAACGCCATGACGTGCAGTTTTATGTTGAAATTGCTCGTAAGAACCATAAAAGGAATGCTGCTGCACGAAAACGTAACTTCGACAAGTCACACCGTACTGTAGAGTACAAAGTGGGTGACCTTGTTCTATCTAGAGTTTTCCCCAAGTCGGATGCTCTAGCAGGTGTGTCGAAGCTCTTACTCTTGTACTCGGGACCATGGCAGATTGTCGCCGCCACTGGTCGGAACATGTACACACTAGGGGATCCAGCGACAAAAGAAGTCAAAATGACTAGAAATGCTTTTCTTTTAAAGCCATACCTTTCTAGAGAAGACAAGGATCACAGTGGTACTGGTCAATAGAGATGAAACAGGTCACACATCGATGCATCAATTTTCCCGGATTTGACAACATGTGTAAATAGTGTTAGTGTTAGTGTATATTCAGTGAACTAGTGTATCAGTTTATTAGTGTATGTATGGGAACTTATGTCATTTATGTTATGTAATATTAGGGAATACTGAATTCTCGATATTTAGCTTTTGAGTATTGATATTTCATTTATTATGTTTATTGTGTGTATTACTTTGATTTTTTTTAACCTTGGATGCTTGTGTACTTGTATTTTCAGGAACGAAAATGTGCCCTCTTTATGATCTACGTCCTGTACTAGAGGGTACAGCACCTAGAATCATAGGGGGGAAAACTGTAGAAGGCCCATGCCCTTCTCCATCATCTGCATATCGAAATGCAGATGAGGGGCACATTAAAATATTGATATGTAAATATATATATTTTGTGGAAAAATTAATTGCGTATATTCTAGCATATTCAATGCATATTAATTAGATATTATGAGTAAAGATGTGTAAAACACCGAACATAGTACGTAAATATTAATACAATATTGTATTATATTTTATTTATTTAATTGTGTTTATTCCTATTATAGACTTGTTTACAGTGTATTCACGGGTTGCATCTAATTACCGAGTCTTTGTATACTGTATATTAAAAAGGGGATGAAGGAAGAATTATATTAATATTCATATACGATGGATAAATTAAAGGAGATATAGGCAGATTCTATAGGAATCATGCATGCATTTCAGGATGTTGGAAGACAGAGCTAGCGTGGACAGAAGTTTTTTTTTCTTCCCGACTTCTTGTCGCCGAGACTTCAAGATGTGAGGTCTTCACAACTCACCATATATAGAAATCACCAGAAGAAGGAAAAATAAGACTCCTTATACACAGGAAGTAGCCCACAAACTTCCTTAGTGGAACCACGCTGAAGTGGATACACTTGGTAGAAACACATCATTTGTATTGTTTCAAAAGTCATAAAACTTTTCGCTTCTACATGCGAAATTTTAGTTTTCTATAGGTGTGATTTTCTATGTAGCGAGCTCTAGCGTCACTTCCACCCCCTCTTCACCCAGGACCGGTAATCGTCAGCCAGCGAACCTTTAGCTTGTTCCCAAGATGCAACACCATTTTAAAATGTTTACTTTGTTTTGACTTATTTTCTATGTGTAATATTAATATTAACGTACTATGATCAAAAACGTTCTTGGAAATACCGTCAAAAATCCTGATTTATTTTATCATCGCGATCCCTACTCGTACAAGACGTTTGGATCTTGTAATTATCTAAAAGTAAGAATAAATAAATATGTTCCTCTATCTCTCTCCATGTAAACATGGTTGCCGTTAGCAGCAGACAGCTTGAAGGACAGCCGCAGGAAATTGGGCTGACTTCTGCTTCTGGGAGAGATGACAGTGTATGAATAACATATCAATGTATTGTATAAATATTGTTCTTTATTTCTGTGTATTTTAATATGTAATTTTCTCTTCCACAAGTGTGAAATAAGTATGATAAACATATTGTTTATAGAAACTCTCATGGATTTCTGCTAGGTGCAGAAAGTTTCAAACTTATCCGTCATGTGCATAAAGCAGCACCTGTCAAAGAGGTGAAGGGTTGATTTTGCCACCAGAAGCAGCTGAACTGGTGTTTTGCAGAAAAGACCACCCGGAAGATAGCCTGAAGGGACAAAACCTTTTGTCAGAGGATCTTGAGGAAGGGAGTTTCTGCGTTTCCTGGTTTTTGTCAATAGATATACTTGTTTTCGGGAGAAAACAAGGAGAGTTCGTTCTTAGATTCAGTGCTTTGAACATGTAAGCTATCGTCTCTTGCATTATCAGTGGCGGCTAAACCCAGGAGCGTGTGGACATAGTTCCCCGTGGATTCCTGTGAGCCATATTATAACTCGTGTGTGTAGTGAACTTAACTTCTACATATCACTTCGAGTGTTAAAAAGAATGTGTTACACAAAAGTGCTTAACTGCAGTGTTTGCATCAAAGACTTACACTTAACTGCTGCTAATAATGGAGCTTAACCATTAAAGTCGTTTACTATAACTTTTACTTTTCATAATAAGTGCTAACCGCCACGTTCAGATAAGAGCATATCTTATCCAAATCCCTACCAGTAAATATGGGGAAGCATTTTCTTTTTAATCATGCCAGTGACACTGCAAAATTAGCACATCTCTAGTAGAGATTGTTAACAAGGCCTGTATCGCCTATTACACAGAGCCTTCCTTGGACTTATGTACAAGGCTACCAGTATCAGTTTGAATGGCTTCATGGACATTCTAGATACCTACATTGGGATACATCATTATCCAGTCGTTTAACGTAGTGAAGAACACTTACCTTTCCATGGTGGAATAAGAATGTGGAAGGACTTGTTATGTGGATATAGAACTGTGCGTGCTTCAACCATCTGTTTTAACTACAGGAACAGTGCTACGAACTAGAAATGCTATTTATATATTTAACCAATTTTGTTTCTTCAATTAATTGGTGATACCATATAATAATTTGTGTGAATTGATAACTCCTCTGAGACTGTTCAGAGACTATAAACTCTTCGAGAAATGAGGAGTTAAGATATCTGTATATATATATATTTTTTTTATTTTAACTTGCAAAGGTCAAACAGACCCTACTTTTATCAACTTATCATCCTCCCCACTTTTGTTATTTTGAATATAGAAAGGAAGTGTTAAATGGTGCCTATATATATATATATATATATATATATATATATATATATATATATATATATATATATATATATGTATATATATATATATATATATATATATATATATATATATATATATATGATATATAAAGTTGTGTAAGTGTAAATAGTGGTGCACTACGAAAGGAAATTAATGTTCTGTTATATTGGAAATAAAACCTACTTGTCTATCCAGAATCTGTGTTCAACTCAATTGCTGCAGGGTGAGTACCTACTGCTAATGAGAATGTTTTGTTTTCAGGAGGGTGATACAAGGAACTATTTTCCCTTGTTTTGTGTATGACTGACTGGCTCTCTGCATGGAGCCCAGAGAGAATATTAATGCCCTAGGAACTATAATAACAATCATGAGTATAGTGAGCTCAAATACAGGCTGCTACCTGTAAGTTGTAAAGTATAAAGATTTTTTTTTTAACCTATTTGGAAATTATAAACTGACTCACTATAGTAGCGTCATTGACCATGGTTGTTATGCAGCTAACCCTGAGATCTGCTGTTCCATTATTCTAAAATTGTTATGCTCTACCGACCTATTAAATGGAGTGGCGGCTCTTACAGGAGAGAACCTTTTTCTCCAAGAGGGAAGGCATCATTTTTAGATGTGTGTAATTCGCATCTTATTCAAATATCTCTGTCAATTTGAATATTCCCAGCCACTCCACTTCATTTATTTTATTTTATTTTGTGGTGGTGTTCTTACGTAACAGTTTGTGGCTCTAGCTACCTGCACCTCACAGACCGAGATCGAGACATGCATCTGTTGACCGAGACGAGACCGAGACCGAGACTGTGATTTTTTAGTCGAGACGAGACCGAGACCGAGACCGTTATTTATCAACCGAGACGAGACCGAGACTGTACAAAGTCTCGTCTCGTCTCGTCTCGATACCATCCCTACTGTGAATGTAGAAATAGTGTGCGTGTACTGTGAGTTGGCCGACTTCCTTTCTTATTGTTTTTAAATCGTTATTATTACTAATTACCGGCAGTGACGGCTTTGCGAAGGTTAGGGGATAGGGATGCGCACGAGACGAGTCGAGACAGGATTTTTCTGACAAAATTCGAGTCGAGACACGGCTCTTCCAATAGAAAAATATACATTTTTCGAGTCGAGACATCACTTTTACAACACATTTTCTAGACGAGACAGTCACAAATCTTGTCTCGTGCGCATCCCTATTAGGGGGGCAGTCTTTCGGACTGAAGCCCGTTCCCCAAAGTTACGGAATGTCTGCAACAAACGAAATATCTATTAGTTATGCCTTTACTTATAAACTTTAAGCTCCCGTCAAATAAAAATTACGAATGTTTAGAAAAACCAAACATTAGTAAGAAAAACCCTTCCGAAAATACTTTTCTAAATCCGCCACTGATGCTCAGTATAAAATGATTTTTAAGGTTGTATCCGGAAGCTTATTGCTGAACATATAAACGAAACGAAATATTAGTTATGCCTGTACTCATAAACTGCAAGCACCTCCCAAATAAAATTAGGACTTTTTAGGAAACGAAACTATCAGAAAAACCCCTCCTAAAGTACTTCTCTAAATCCGCTACTGATTATTTGTATAAATTGGTATTCAAGGTTGTCCGGAAAATTATTGCTAAATCACTTCACAGCTACAGTATAAACAGGCAAGTTTAACTTTTGCGCTAGAAGCTAGAGTACTAAAAGCTCTTAGAAATGAAACACGGATGACAAACTAAAATGGTCTAAAGAAGAAAAAAGATGTCGATAACTCAAAAGTTAAAATAAAGCTAAATAGCGACTAAAATTGCCCTCAAATACTACATTCTTCATGTTAGCTTTAATTCGTAAAACATGTGCTCCATCCATCTTGATGGTGAATTTCAGAGCGAAATATCGCATTTAGGTCATGGAATTCTTATCTAACTATAGAATATACTATAGGAAAGCTATTTAGATAGAAAAATCACGAAAATGAAAAAAGCCAAAATTTCCAAAATTCTCGTTTTTTTTCCCAAAAAGCCGGCTTTTTATGTGAAAAAAACCATCGATTCAAAAAAGCCGGCTTTTTTGCATCTCTGGTCAGAAAATAAGAAACTGGGTAAAATAAATAACGACAGGAAACACCCAAGGCGTTGCCCCTGTAAATTTTCGACGCAGTTAGCATGCCCGTTCTTGCATAAACTTGGGTTTAAATGTCATCGAGATTGGCCGTAACAGCTTAGCGATCCTGAAAACAGTAACCGATGCTGGATCCCGATACATTGGTCAGTAATCACTGTCATCTTAGACATTTTATTTTTCATTCCTTCTCACTCCCATACAGATGCAACTGAATTTGAAATTCGGACTGTGACGGTATCTGGAGGGTGACTATTCATCTCAGTGACCCTGTAAACTATGGATTTGACACTAACATCTGTCGTTCTCGATTATTTTTGTACTTTTCCCTCTCTCACCTTCCCACTAGTTGTGTTAGGTCGTCTTACCCCCAAAGTATTTCGAGATTGTAAATCCAGAGTTATGTTGAATTTGTATTTCCAAGATGTACACAAAGTCGCTTTCCCCCAAACAACTATTCCTTCACATACTGGGGAAAACGACTTTGTGTGCACAATGTATACGGTATAGATTTACGTTGTACTTTTCTTAGCAATGAGTTCTTCGGATGGGGCACTGTCTTTATATACAAGTTCCTTGGAAGCAACACCCCCATGGAAATGAAATCCTTAAGGGCACATGTTCTTTTGTTCCCATATAGTTGCGCCAATGCCTCTGTTTCCACTTGATAGGCATTTGGATGAACTAAATGTAATGAGTTGAAATTTGTATTTAACATATTGTAAGTACAGGAAAATACTAGTGATTTAATGCTAGAATTCTTGGTAGCCTTACACTCGACTGTTTTCAAAAATATATATTGTGTACTCACTACTTTATACATTCGGTCCTCTCTAAATTAAAGGAATGTAGATGTTGGATTGTAGAAATGTTAGGTGGGTATATACCGTTTACTCCTGTATACACTTCATTATATCCCTCAAAATAAGTTACCTGACAAGGTTTCAGCTTAAATTTATAATCATAAATTGATTATTTTTGGCTTTCACAGACGCAAATGTCAAACTACATGTGAAATTCTCTAACTGGAAGCTGAACGTAATTTATTCTGTAATTCTATTCTGTCAAGAAGTGAGTGGCGTAAGCATTAGTGTGTGTGCAGAACACATATTCTTTCTTTTAACTTTTCATTTGTCCTTGTTAGTTTATGATAGTATAACCAGTAATCAATTTACCGATTGAGGGAAAAATTCTCCCTTCATTCGTTTTAGAAATCCTTCATTATAAGTTCACACTGTGGGGATGCGGTGACTAAATAGTAGAGCACTAACTTCTGGTTCACGGAGTCTCTGGTTTGATCTCAGCTCACACCAAGAGGAATTTAAGGTGGACATACACCATGTGCCTGGGTTTTCTCCGTCTTCTCCCGTTTCCTCGAATTTATATCATTCCATCATTATCATCCATCTTATTGTCCGTTTACTTTTGCCTCGGAGCATAATCATAGAACGTTAAACAAAAGTAAGAAAGAAATAGAAATTACACACTGCGTTTTATTTTAATATTTAACAAGTTTGTTCCATTATTTCGAACTGATTCATGTTCTCAATAGCTATTAACAAAATTAGTGGTGGGCACACAAACCGGTTTTTCGGCTTCCGGCCTTTAGGAAAACCGAAACCGTTTTTTAATTTTAAAAAACTGGTTTTCGCTAAACCGGTTATCGATATTCTCCAAAAAATTCGATTTTTCACCGAAACCGGTTTCGGTTTTCTCGAAAACCAGTTCAGTTTTTCATCAAATCCGGTTTCAGTTTTTCTAAAAGTAGTTCTATACGTTTCAAAATAAATCAGCAAATCTTGGACAAACCCCAAGCGTCTTTTTTTCTGTTTTCTGGAAAACAAGGATTTGTAACTTACGCGCTTTACGCTCTCAGGTACAGATATATTGATTTTACGGTATTGTAACATACGTCTAGAACATATATGAAAGAAACTCAAAAACATGTGTAAATTCTCATAAAACGGAAGTGCAAACCAAAGCCGATATGCTTAAAAACCAATATGTTTTAAAACAAAATTGCTTTCGTTGCAAACGGATCCGGTTTTCGGAGAACAACGAAACTCTACTCCGGTGAGAAATCGATCTGAGTTTTTGAGAAAACCGAAGCCAGTTTCTGTGCAAACTGAGCCGGTTTTTGGAGAAAACCGAAACCGGTTTTGGAGAAAACCTGCATTTTTTCGGATTTAGATTTTTCTAGAAACTGGTTTCCGGTTTTATAAAAACCGGTTTTGCTCATCCCTAGTAACAATCTTTACAAAATTTTGACAGTCCAAATCTCAACTTTGATGGCCTATTACTCAGGAACCAAAAACTTGTACAGGAAAATATTTCATATGCCTACTATACAAGTCAATGTCTATATTTGCGCCAAATTTGGTTTAGATCGCGTGAGTTTTGGAGATTGTGGACATTATATATACTGCCCTTGAGATTGGTCTTTTAAAATTGAAATGAAATAAAAGGTTAAAATCGTTACAATTATAATTCAATGGTGATGAATACAATAGAATGTGATAAATGATGAAAATACTTTGCTTTAGAATGAACAATCTAATCAATATCTTTCATACTTACTGTAAAACAAAATAACTAGGAGAATCAGATTCCATTCTTCGTATCATTCTTTGTATCAAGAAAATAAGGTTTATGAAAAATATTTGAAACACAACTTTTTTATACTTTTCTTATTAGGTGTTGATGCTAGTTAGATTTTACAGTAGTTATGTAAACACTCACCCCAGTTTCCTCCCTTAAGGTTCACATTTCGTAAAACAACCTTATCTTCAGCCTAGAGTACACGAATTTAGCTAGTCAAAATTTCGAAGTTCTACATCTAATAGCTTCGGAGATCTGGAAAACAGCAATAACATTTTCCAGACCCCCGTTTTGTGCTGTTAGGAGTTGCAAGTCTGACTTATCTCCAGAATAGGACACAAGGATATTATATCTACAAAATTTCAATTTTCTATTTCCAATAGTTTCCGCGCGGTGGCTCAGTGGTAGAGCGTTCACCTCCAGTGCTTGAGGTCCCTGGTTCGATCCAAGCTCGCGCCGTGTGGACTTTGTGGTGGACAAACGCCGTGCTTGTGGGTTTTCTCGGGATTCTCCCGTTTCTTTCCACTTTCTTCATTCCACCATTTCACTCATCTCTCAACATCACCGTCTCCTTTAGCCTAACCTGTATAACCGTGGGACGTAAAACGTAAAAGATTCCATTTCATTTTCCGTTTCCTCCCACATTCTCATTCCAACAATTTTTCCATCATTCATTTTTCTTAATGGAGACCTGGATTCGATTCACGTTAATTAGTAGGTTCACGTCTCATATAGTCTCGTTGCTGAACGGGACGTTAAAATCAACTCAACTTTCCTTAATCATCGTCTCCTTTAGTTCAAGGGCACAAGCCGTGACTTCCATAACAGCACAAGTCCAGCTGAAGAGATATTGAGAAAATCAATAAAAATTGAATATCTGTTGGAAATGTGAACTTGGAAATCATTTTTTTCGTACTTAGTGACATTTGTTATTCAGCAAAGTATAAGTATGAAAAAAGTATGATTTTCAAGTTTACATTTACAAAAATATTCAGTTTTTATTGAGTTTCTCAATATCTCTTTAGCTGGACTTGTGCTGTTATGGAAGTCACGGCTTCAATTGTTCGACGTTGAACTGAAAGATTTCAAAGAGCAATTTAAATAGGTTTCAATTTGGGAAAATCTTTTAGTTGCGTCTTTGAAGAAGCTGAATTATAGTGATGATTCTAGAGTCCCTTTTGGGTCTTTCTATACGCGGAAGGAAAAAGTGCTGGTAATCCAGGTTGAGCACAATTGGAGAAATCGGCGACGGAAATTTTATAAGGACGGGGAAAACTACCTCAGGCTACCTTTGAAATCACTGGTGTCCAATTATGTTTGTCACTCAGTCTTCTTTCATCAACCAATGGTCAGTTTTCCAAATATTTTCTTATATTGTATAAGTAATATAGCACCTTGTTAAGAAAAGCATGATTCTGTTGGATAAGGGAGTTAAGAAAAAGTTAGTATAACCGTTTATATCTGGTCCTGGACAGGCGTACACATAGGCGGGTTTTAGGGAGCAACTTGCTTCCATGAGAATATCGGAGGGGGGCACCATTTTTCATTAAAAATGGTAAATGAATCTCGAGATTGGTAAATTTGGAAGAAAAAAAGAATCATTTAAGAGTCAGAATGGTAAATTTGGAGGAATAATGGTAAATTTAGGAGGAGAAGGGTAAGTTTGAGGGAAGAAGAATGATAAATTCAAGGAAAATTTCTATACTCGACGGGTTGCGCCCAAGCTTTTGAAAGTGATGAGCCCACCTTCTCCTGAATGAAGGTTTATTATTTTTTTTTTAACGTGACTCTATATATCATATTTATTTGAGAAGTCATCTTAAACCACTGAATTACTTTTCGTGTTCTGCAACAACGTGTTTGTTATATCATTTGTTGTAAATGAATTCTCATGAGAAAAGCGTGCTAAGCAGTTTGATAAAGCTTCATAATTGCATGCAATAAATTCTCACACACATGTGATAGTTACCTTTAAAAAAAAGAAAAGAAAAACTTCGAACTTTATACATTTGACGTCTGCAAGAAAATTTCAGTAAGACTAAGTATTTGCCTTGGTTCTAGTAACATTAAACTTTGGACAGATAATATGAAAATATTCTGCTCTCATTCTCGTGTAAATGGAGAAAACAGAAATAATAAATGTCACTTTGCAAGATCATGTTATCAAGCGGCTTTTGAACTTTTAAGTACTTATCTGTTCGTAATATTATTGAAATAACCATAATCAATCAAGTATTTACTTCTACAGGAATTGGAACTTGGAACTCGTATGTTATTCACATTGAACTTTCTTTATAGAATATTTAAAAGAGATAACGAAGTTGACTGACCAGTTTCTGGAAATTTGATGCAAATAATCGATGTTTTCTTTTAATGATATGTAAATGTGAACAAGTTACCACGAACAAACGCTAGTGCTGGGGAATAGAAAGTTTAGAGGGCGAGCACCATATTTTTAACTATTATTCGGTTTGTATACATTGTCGCCCAAAAGTAGGTATACACCCCTGCATTCATCAAGTATAACATTCTAGTTTATTGGTGTATTTGGTTCGGCTCTTCCGAGCTTAAGATGTAAGTAAAAACACATCAAGAACAAATAATAAAGAAACTAAGTCTACCTGATGGATAACGATAAGAAATGATATACAATGCAATGAGCTGATCAGTACGGTACTGTATACCTACTTCTGGGCCACCCTGTGTATATATATAAACAGAAATATGTAAAAGGTCTTGACCCTATATATTCATCCTGCAAATTTGAAATAAATATGATGAATTTGAAGATTTGTTCTTAAATATTTTAAGTTCTTTAATTAATCCTGGAGTCCCACTCAATAAACTGAATTCAGTTGCATTTCCTGAAACAAATTTTCTGATTTGTGTTTAATTAGGTCGTTATGGTCCAACTATCTTAAATCATGTTTCGCAAGTATTTTTCTTCCTTTCTTAATATTAAGTAGGCCTATGCATTTTATAACTTTGAGATATTATTATTATCTTTATATATATATATATATATATATATATATATATATATATATATATATATATATATATATATATACAATTTATGTATGTATTTTGCACCGTAACTCTGGAAGGCCTTGACCCATTTTAACCAAACTTAATACACATATTACTTACAGTCTGGAAAAGAGCACCTTGAGCAGTTGGGGTAAAACCACTTGACACACCTAGGGGGAGGAGAAGGGAAGAGGCATACAAAAATGATCGAAACCGACCGATATTAGTGCCAAATCCATAGTTTTCGAGATCCATGAGCTAATTGGTAACAGTTTCGATGTCCTTTAAGTCCAAGTTGTGAGAGTTCTTGTGAAGGTAAGACCCCTTGCACATCTTGGAGGAGTAGGAGGGGATACATGTAAGAATGATAAAGAATGACTGATATTGGTATCGAACCCATAGTTTTCGGAGTTCCTAAGTTGATTGCCAACAGTATTTAAGTATACATTTAACTCACATTAGTACACCCTGGGTAGTGGGAATTGGTTGGCGTGTATAAATTATGGAAAGCAACCGATATTAATGTGAAATCCATAGTTCCCGGTATCCCGAAATTCAATAATCACAATCTCGATAGCGTTTAAGTTCAATTTCAGCCCCTATCGGCATGGGGAAGAAGGGATGAAAAATAAAATGTCTAAAATAACTTAGGTTGGTGTCGAATCCATAGTTTGGGTTCATTAAGATATTCGTTTGCAATAGCGATGACATTTAATCCGAAGTTTAGGCATGGACGAGCATGTCAACTGGATTGGAAATATACAGGAGCAACACCAAAAGGTGATATTCGGACTTTTGTTATATTTGGATGTATGTGTATAAATGCATATTTCAGCGTAACTCCGAAACGTCTGGAGGAATTTTAACCAAACATGGTAGACAAATGATGTTCAATTTGGAAAAAATACTGTGCGAATGAGACACCCAACGTTATGTAATTTGGAAGGAGTGACATGTAAAAGTAATGCAGAACAACTAATGTTAGTGTGCAATCCACAGTTTTCGGGGTCGTTGAAATAAATATATACTCCCAATGACGTTTACGTCCAAGTTCATCCCCATCACAGGGTGAGAGGTGAGAAGTTTATGACTGAAATTTGTATGGAATTCATAGTTTTCTGGCCGGGGAAACATTTGACCCGTTTGAAATGACTTTTGGAAGATATTTAGTATCCACTTCAAGCTGGGCTTTTTAATCATATCGATTTGATTAAAGACATATTTTGTGGCGGTAAGATGTTTCAATATTTATGTCAAAAATAAAGCATATTCTGTATTTTTTCATTAAACTTTCATTGAAATAAATATTTTAAGTGGAAGGGAAAAAACGAAATGAAATTTTTGAGTTTTACGTCCCACGATTATGCCGGTTAGGCTAAAGGAGACGGTGGTGATGAGAGATAAATGAAATGGTGGAATGAAGAAAGTGGAAGGAAACGGGAGAACTCCGAGAAAACCCACGAGCACGGTGTTTGCCCACCACAAAGTTCACTTGGCTTAAGGGGAAGGGTATTCAAATATTTCCCTCAAACCTATTCTTCCTGTGCGAAGAACGGGTATTTCAGCTAATAATAATAATAATTCATAAGTATTCTCTCGCGGCGGGAGGTCATGTAGTTCGAATTATTTCTTAACTTGTATGTTTAGCCTTATGTAGGCTCGCAGCTGATAGGGATGCTAAGCTTAAGTTCAATCCAATTTCTAAATATTCTCATAACGTTAAATGTCTATGTATTACCTTCTTTTCTAAATAGAAAACAAGTGAAACCAATATCTAATTTTGACATTAATTGCATCCATTAGTACGTAAAGCTCATAACCGAAAAAATAAGAAGTGTTTTAATTTATGAGGGCAGCAACAAATTTTATACTTTATTGTGTCACTTATATAAATCATTCCTACTTTCGCAGTTCATTGTTTTTATCTAGGATTATGAGCCCTAGGATTTCGACTTGGGATATTCCAAATACGAGATCAGCAAGTATTAGCAACCCAATTATTTTCACTGAAGACGGGTATGTTACAAGTTAGATTGGATAAGCTTTTTTTTAAAAAAAAAAAAAAAAAAAATAAGCATAAAATGTGTGAATAGCGTTTTATCCTTATAATAGGCTAAAGGAGACCGTGATGATAAGTAATGAATAAAATGGTGGAATTAAGAAAGTGGGAGGAAACGGGAGAACCCCGAGGAAACCCACGCGCACGGTGTTTGTCCACCACAAATTTCAATTGGCGAGGGCTGGGATCGAACCCGGGACCTCAAGCAGAAAAGGTGAATGCTCTACCACTGAGCCACCGCGGCCACCACACCAGATCAGAATAGGAGAACAAGCGTCCGTCCCCGGTGACGATGGCAGCCTCCAGCAGACAAATTGTAATATGATATAGGTTAAATAATATAAAATTGCCCTTTTCGTATACGAAAATTTGCTCTCTCTCGATTTTTTTCTGTCCCTTCGCTTACTCCCAACCAATTAATTAAAACTGGCGTCGTCACTGTCAAGAATCTTTCAGCGAGTCCCGGTGTCAATTTTATCCGAATTTAAAATATTTTTACTGAATATTTTGTAGATTAAGAAATAGTTACTGACTCAATGAAACAATCAATGCAATTTAGTTCACTATTGTTGACTACGTAGGTTTTGTAGAAATGACCTCCAAACGTCTATTTGAACGAAATGTGAAATATCTTAATATGAAGGGTGCTCAATACATAGCCTCATATATTAATATCTAGACCTTATCAAATATGAATTGAAGTAACCTGTGATATTTTTCGACATAATATCCTGCCATTGCGTTGTTTTTTTTTTTCATCTGGCTATGAACCTCTTTACTCAGTAATCGTAAGATTATTTTCCTCGTTCCTTTATCAATAGAGAATTTCTGAACTAGTCCTTGTCCATAATACAACTAATAATGCTAAAAGACTCACAAATAATAGCAACAATAATACAACGTGTTTAAAAAAAAAACTATCTTAACGGTAACTCATCGACAAACTGTAAACAACCCCTGAAAAATGAAATGAAACATTTCAGTTTAACGTCGCACATTATGCTCTTTAGGCTGAGAGAGACAATGATGAAGGCAAGTGAATGATGATGGAAGATATGGTGGAATGAGAATGTGGAAGAAAATTAGAGTATTCCGAGAAAACCGACAGACACGATACGATGGTGTCCACCACAAAGTTACTTGGCTGGGGATCGAACCAGAGATCCTACGTACCAGAGGCAAGCTGTTTACTGCTGAGTCACCGTGCCCCCCACAATCTCTGAGAGACGCGGGCAACCAGTTAGGAATAACTGACTTAGAAAATCGTACTTACCGTTTCCGAGCGAAGGAAACTCTACGAATTTCACATTCTGACCGTTTGTACTTCTTGTATATTGGTTTGTCACACACAATATTTATTAGACCGATACATCTGTCAGAATCATAGTGTTTCCTCCAAAGTAGGGACACGGTGACCTAGTGATAGAGCGCTTACTTCTGACGCGATATGGACCTGGTTCGATCCAGATTATAAAACGTACGGATACCATCGTACCCGTGAGTTTTCTCCGGATTATCCTGTTTTCTCCTACATTCTCATTTCACGAGTTATTTTCCAATAATTAGCTTCCATATATTATTTGTCTTCATTATTGGATCGGATTTGAGTTTAGCATCCCTTCGGTAGCAAAGTTATATGAAACATGGAGATACGTATTAGCATGAGATCCGAACCCCTTGCGCTCTCGCCGGGAATTGGAGCTGGGTCTCCTATGTCAAAGTCGCGTACGCTACCCACATAGCCATGGGTGGTCCTTCTGTCTTCATTAGCCTAGAAGGCAAAACATTTAAACGTTATGGACTTCATAAAATCTCAGTTTTTTTCGATAGCCAATTGTGTACTGAGACAAAGATCAATCAAATATTTGATCTTTCCTTTCCCGAATTCTATAATGATGTTCTTGTAACTTGGACTACATTCTGAGATTTCTGCTAGTTGAAACATCGTATTTAATTGTAGTTAATGCGTCTTAGTCAACATTTGATAAAATATCCCAGGGATTATTCAAGTTCTTTGGAATGATCCTTGCGCCGCCCCTGTACCACGTCGAATTGGGCATCAATGGAAGCCGCGGCTAAAAATAATAGACATTCTCTTTCCCGCGACTTCGATCCGACATTTTGTTCTCGAGTTATGGCTTTTTTTTCGTTTTTCCGACAGACTTTCGGCTGGTCATATCGCCAAAACGGAGCATTTGTGCACCCTGATTGGTCTATATTTTTGCCTTATCTTGGTGTGAGGACTCAGCTCCCGAAACGTTGTTGGTGTTGTTTTGAAACACCCTGTATATTTTTTCCTGATTCTGATTAGCTCCTGTTTGCCAATCATCTTCCAGTATTCCCAAAACAAACCAAAAGTGAACTAAATTCACTAAATCGTCTTCCCCCCTATGCTTTCTTGTTACATAGTACTTATTATATATTTATATTGTAGTTGATAGAGATTGCCAATATTGATTGAAATATCTGGTTAAAATACTAGTAGAAGAATTTCCTATTTAGTGCAGAAATTTCCTCCTTGCAACTTACCGCCATTTTAGGTGAGGTGGGATTAGACAAGATGGGAATTCTCATCTCGCTAAAATGGCTGACATTCTTATCTTGGAGACATCAGTGGCTGATAAATTGTTAGGAGAGATGGGATGGAATCAGTTTAGATTAAGCGCTTTGAGATTTACAGAAAGTGATATTATTGATTGGAGCAAGTACAATGCGTTCAATTTACAATTTCCTCCGAGATATATTGATTTTTATAACATTCCTGATATTGATTGAAATGTTTGTCTTTATTTCATTGTTGTTCCACTTCAATACTATAATTGCAGATGACGAATGTGAGGGAGTGTGTAGAAGGGAACATGAGAAAGAAAGAGTGTATGGAACGTAGTGAACGTCTATGCTGGTTTTAAATTGAACGCACTGTATATACTTTTATCGAGTTAAATTATGATTTTAGTGTTCAAATATAATGTATCGTATTTACATTCAACTTGCGTTCAGAGTTCGAAAAAGGGTCAGAAAATCTGGTTAAACGCTGTTCCTGTTATTTTCATGAACCCACATCAAAAAGTAGAGAAAGCGTGTGACTCATAGCATCTCTCCACTTGTAGGATTGATTTTGTTCCTTTGGATTATACAGTTGATATTTCTTTTGAGCAAAAGATAGTGCAGACAAGCACAGTTTAAATTAGGTTTTAATTACAGGGTGTCGTCCCACTTGCGACATTCCTATTAGCGACAGGAACTGTTAACTGTCCTATGAGCGACCGATTCGATCTGTTAACTGCTCTATGAGTCACCGATTCGTTCATACTAAGATAATGGAAGAAGACAAGGTTCTCTCTTCTTTAACTTGTTTCATGTTCATGCGATTTAGAACCTAACAAAATGTACTATGAAAAATTTCGCTCTACCTGAATTTAATACGTGAGACTACTCTCATTACACTAACAATATTTTATACGTTTTTCCTAATATTATATTTTTGAATTACTTTCTATGAATACACTGACTATATCAAGGGGAAAACTAACTAAATATTTAGAGCTTTTGTCTATGATTCTAATATAATTTAAAATTTCATGTTAAAATGATGCGGAGTATAAGTTTAGATTGAATATGTTTATGGCATAAGAAAGAAATCAGAAAGAGGTAGGGGCGCCCGAAGAAAATTTTCTAGGAAGGGGCATCTTCATTGTTGCTGTACCATGTCTGGTATATCAGGTATTTAATATACGTGGTTTGCTATATTACGTATACATTTTCGTGAGCCAGGGGGGTGATCCCTGCCTTCCCATCGGGCGCCCATGGAAAGAGGGTGTTCACCACTTGAGGATATCAAAGAAATCTTTAAAAAATGTATTCGAAGAAATTATTACACAAGTTACAAATCTCTCGCAGGACTTAACAGTTCGTCTAGTTATAAGGGATTATTTCAGATTGCTATACGACAAGCTTTTATGTGTAAGTAAAAACAAGGAAGGAAGGCAAATTAAGCAATTAGTTTACGTTTTAGTAGCTTACAATAGGGAGGAAGGTAGTTTAAAGAGTTTATTTACCTTTTGGATTGTTTAGAGTTAACTGCATTGTAATTGGTGAGATTGGTTGAGAATAGCCAATCAGATGTAAAGGATCTCAAAAGCTGTCTTTTATCATTGACTTTTTTTTCATTTTGTTCAGTGTCTTTGGAAGTCTAAAAAGTAGATAGTTGGCGAAACTGTTACATGTTTAAGTTTTTCAAAATAAAATATATTACTGTGCTTAGTGAGTAATTAGATTTGAATCAAATTAAGTACAGAAAACAGAGCTTTTGAAGAAAGGGGATATTACAACTGGATTTTCAATAATTACATAGGAATATACTTTTCATGGAAATGTCCCTGTTGTCTCGCTAAGTTATTTGATATATTTTATGTCAAATCTAACTCAAAATTAAAATAAGTTTTATTTGCACTCACTGTAGAGGGAAAACATATTTGATGAACTGTATTACTGGCACATACATTTTTCATATCAAGGTTGTTCGGGCGCTAATAACGCCAGGGGCAAATATATTTCACGAGAGGGAATCATATCATCTTCCATCATCTCAATCTAAATGAATCGGTCGCTCATAGGACAGATAACAGTTCCTGTCGCTAATAGGACTGTCGCTTCTGGGACTAATTCTAATTACAGACGTTAAATAATGGTAATTGTGCTTTGGATAGTTATTCAAATCGCAGATTCCATTAGATCAAGAATTACTGATTGAGTAGGATTGTCCCCTTTGTCATGGTTTAAAGCTATCTCCGTCAGTATGCAACAAAAGTGTACAACATAACATTAGTTATTGAACAAACCTGAATATTTGACATGTAATCGTAAACCGATCATGTTTCTGAAATTTTGTATTTTGCATGGTTTCATCTTACAAACTGGGCAACAAAGAGTGGTCTTATATAACCAAATGGTTAGCTTGTGTGCCTTCGGCTAAGTGTGGTCCCTGGTTTGCTTACCGGTGAGCGTACAGAAGTTTTGGTGTTGGTCAAGTATCGTGAAGCTGTTGGTGAGCCACTTGAATTAACATGTAGTGAACTATGATCTAGAAAGTCACAAATACGGACGATGAAGTCCGAAATGCTGACGACATATCATTGAAACATAAGTTGTACGGATATTTATATTTCGTGGAATTTATGCCAGGATGTTTGCTATAGCTTTAATGTAGATAAGAAGAATTTGTTTTCCTGTTACTCAACGAAATGCTCTATATTTTTTAGTTTAATGTCCCACGATTATGCACAAGTGTTAAGAGAGACGATGATGATGAGATAGATGATAATGATGGAATGATGAAAGTGGAAGAAAAGGATAGAAACCCAAGAAAATTCACGCACACAGTGTCTATGCATAACAAAGCACACTTGGCTGAAGCTGGGTTCGGACCAAAGACTCCACACGACAAAGATGAGCGCTCTACCACTAAGCTACTGCGTACAATTCATTAATTCGCGTGTTGAGTAGTTATTAGCGCAATTTCAATGTTTGCTATTTCTGAACGATATTTGAAGTCAAGAAAGTAGTTGGTTATGCTTATGTTTAAGTGTATTCAGTGGCATACACAGAATTTTATCAAGGGATCTTGAAACTCGGAAGTTCATATTGTTTCAGAATTTTTTGTAAGCCTACATATATTAATATAGCAAGAGTTTATTTTTGCATAATATATTTTTGAAGAGGAGGAGGTCAAACCTGGAGCCCTCACTACTTACATCACTGAGTGTACAATGTCATTTGGAAGCACGGAGACTCAGTGGTGAAGCGATTACTTCTTGTGTGGGGGGTCTCTGGTTCAATCCTCGGACAAGTGACTGTGTGATGGACAACATCGTATCCGTGGATTTTCTCAGGGTTCTTCCGTTTCCTTCCACATTTGTCCGATTATTCCATTATCATTCATTTGCCTTAATCATCCGTCTCCCTTAGAACTAAAGGGCATAATCGTAGGACGTAAAACTGAAAGATTTAATTTAATTTCAGTTTACAATGTCAGTAAAGCAAGAACTGCGTACGTTCTTTTCAAAATCACACTGCTCCTACCCTAATTAGCTTAGATTAATGGTTTATACGTAATTATGTTTGGGGTGAATTAGGATTTCAAATGACATGATAAGCGTATATCATAGCTTGCAAATTCGGGAGAAATTTGGAGATTTACCAGGAATTTTAAAGAAAATTAATTTTAGGCAAAATATTTAGGCGCTTCTAGCGGGAACAGGGTGCAAATACCTCCACGAAAGATTCCTTGAAAAAAACGCATGCCCCTCCCTACATGCGATAGTTTTCGAGTTTTAGGAATAGGGGTGAATGGTATGCAAATAAAAATAAATAACCACAAATTTAGTGTAAAATGGTGATAATAATAATAATAATAAAAACAATTTACAAAGCTCCTACTAGTACCCTAATTACCTTATATTCACATTTTTACACTGAATTAAGCTTTGAAATGGCATCACACGTATGTCTAATCGGATGGAATCTGGGACAATTTCCCGAAACGTGTATTTTTTTTTCTGGGAGCGGAACTTCAAGTACTGGTACCTATACAACAAGTACCTCATAAATATTTCCTGTTCTAGGTTATATCCTTGACAAGTTCTATTGCTGTATTGTTAGTCGATATGAAGATAGAATAGTTACCTGAAATATGTTATGGAATTTTGAAACTAAAACAGAAAAATAGAAGGAAGAGAAAGAAAAGCTTAGGAAAGAAAAGCTACTCGTACCCTAATTATCACAATTTTTGATTCGTACGTTATTGTCTTTAGAATGAAGCAGGCTTCCAAATATCACACAGAGGTTCGTATTTACACACAGGCTACATGGGCTTGAACCCAGAACGGAATATTAATAAAATGAGATTGAAACATGGCTGTCCAAGACAGGAAAATTTAAGGGATATCTATTTTGAAAACTGATTAACTGTACTTAAAATTTATCGACAAACACTCTTTTCGCTATACATAGACTAATTGAATACAAACAAATGAAAGGCCGGAAAATTTTCTTGGCACAGGAACGTAAGATAACTAAATAGGTCCTAAATATGAGCTACGATCTAAAAATTAAGAAACTTTCCCGAAATTTTAGTGAAGAAATTTGGGCAACCTTATCGCATTGGGGCCCCGGAGTCAGATACGTGCACAAAAGTAACCCCAAAAATGTGGTTAGCAGAAATTGGAGTGTAGCGTCCCTTTTAGCACTGAGACTACAGTGCTGACGCATAAGACTTGGACCTACAGCTCAACGTGGGATCCGAACCACATGAGCTTCTGCCGGGAATCGAACTGAAGACGAGTAGCTAGTTATAGTCGCAATGAAGCTCCCCTAAAATTGTTTGTCCTAGGCTATATACTGTGTTCGTCAAGTTTCATTGACACGGTTAATAAGCATAAAGATATAGAACGTTTCGAAACCAAGGACAATGATTTTTGTAGCAAATATAACTTTTGAAAGAGAGGGAAAGAGTGAGTGAGAGAGGGTATATTTTCATGTGTATATGGTAGTCTATAACCTTACGAATAAGATGCCTTAGTCTATAACCTTACGAATAAGATGCCTTAGTCTATAACCTTACGAATAAGATGCCTTGTGCATAACCTATATTTACAATGTAATTAACTACAAGTAATTACCAACCAAATGGCATCACCTCTCCATGTTACATACGAGATACAGCAGTTTTAAAATGGTTAAGTGTACTTATTCCAAAACCAAGAACTGCATACATTGCCATTACTATTTTTGAGATCCAAATTGCTAAAATTCGAACGAAAGATTAAATTATTTACTAAATGTTTACTACATGCAAAACAAATTCTTTCCTCGCATACTTTTTAAGTCCCTAGAATCTAGTTGTAAGGTTTAAAAGTTTAATAAAAAATGTAACAGAGAACAAGAATTAGTATAATTGAATTTTGCTTATACGTATAACTAACTTCCATACTATATTTGTATTCCTGGCTATCAAATGCTTTCCTTTCCCCTTAGTTGTTTTCACCATAGTCTATTTAGCACAGTTTACTTAAAGCAATGAAACGCAGATATGAATATTAAAAACAACTCTCAAACTTGTATTTATCTCTGTATCAGGCCTAAGTTTACAATTGTGATTGTGAAATGTGGCCTAGCCCTCTAACGTTTTCTTCCGATATCTGAACGATGTGTCTTAGTCCTATTATACGCAATAACTAGGATACACATAGCTAGAAAACAATAATAATAGTACTATTTTAACTATCAACTTTAAAAAAATGGTCCAAAATCCTGCTGGGCAAATCTCACTTAATCGAAACCTTGCCGCCCAAAATTTCGCGTGGACAAAATCTTGCGTAGCCAAAATCTAGCCGATCAAATCTCCCTGAGCCAAAACTTAGCTGAAATCACACGGAGAGAATAGGTTTATCAGAAACAGTTGAATCCCCTTGCCCTTAGAATATTTATTTCAATAAAAGTGTAATGATAAAAATACAGAAGATAGTCTAGGCTACTTTTGGAATAAATATTAAAACATCCTATCTTCACAGAATATGCCTTTAGTGAAATTGATATAAATAATAATAATAATAATAATAATAATAATAATAATAATAATAATAATAATAATAATAATAATAATAATAATAATAATAATAAACACTTTGAAGTAGGCACTATCTTCCAAAATAGGGTGACCAAATCGTCAACTAGAGAAAACGGGACAACTTTTTACTTTTGAATAGGTTGCTCCTCTAAATATATATTTTTGGCTCTCTGTTCTCTATTTCCCTCTCTGTATCTCTCACAAAAAAGGGCAAATTTACACTTTTTCGGTTTAAAACCTATTGAAATGGTTCTGGAATTAAACTTAGACTTAAATGCTTTGGGGAGTTTCACCAATCAACTTCACTGAGTGACCCCGAAAACTATGGATCTATACTAATATCGGTCACCTTTAATTACTTTTTATGTCAGCATTCTCCCAGTTTACCCTTGGGCTGAACTTGGTTTTAAACAGCATCGATTGCGTCGCTATTCATCTCAGTGATCCCGAAAACTATAGACTCTATGCTAATAAGGATCGTTTTCTATCATTGTGTATGTTACCCCCTTCCACTCTCCCTATGTTTGCTAGGGGATCTTAACCCTACTGAGGGCTCAACTTGAACTTAAAAGTCATCAGAACGGCCACCAGTCAACTTAGGAAACCCGAATACTATGGATTCGACAGTAATATCGATGGTTCTTTTCATTATTACTACCAATTAACTTGGCAATGCTGAAAAGTAATGATTTGACACTAATATCGATCGTTTTCGATATTTTTACATGTCATCATTTCACCCCCTCCCCGCTTACTAATATGGGCTGAACTTGAACTTAAAGAGCACCGGGAGTGTCACTATTTATCTAACCGACCCCAAAAACTATGGATTCGACACTAATATCGATTATTTTCAATTATTGTCATATATCAACATTCTCATCCCCCTCAGGAGTACTGATGGAGGCTGAATTTGGATTTAAACAGCATCGGAAGTGTCACTGTTCATCACAGCAACTTCGAAAACTACGTATTAGACACTAATATCGGTCGTTTCCTATCATTCTTATATGTATCCCCCTCCCACAAGATGTGCAATGGGAATTTTACCTCACTAGAGGGCTGAATTGGGACTTAGAAGGCATCGAAACTGTCACAGATCAGCTCTTGGACCCCAAAACTAGACCCATAGATTTGATAAAGGAACTAATACCGGTTATTTTCAATCATTTTTATATGACTCCTCCTCCACTTCCCCTAGGTTTGCAAAGGGGATCTTACCCTTAGCAGAGGGTTGAAGTTGGACTTAAGTACATCGAAATTGTCATCAATCAGCTCATGGACTCAGAAAACTATGTATCTTACAGTGATATCTGTCGTATTCGATCATTTTTTTTATGTGTTCACATTACCCTCCTCCTATGTGAGCTAGAGGTCTTGCCCCGTACTCCTTTTCAAACTGCAAGTATGTGTACCAAGTTTGGTTGAAATTGGTGCAGGCGTTCTATAAATATAACTTTAGGTAGGTTTAAGTAATCTAATCGTCGCCCCTCTTCTTTTAGGACAGACCATGAAGGTCCAAGGAATGTGTATGGAGATAAAGACTCCACATTGTTTTTACTTAGGAGCTCATGGACATAATGTAGTGGTGTAGTAATGTTGGAAGTGATTCCCAGATTCCTCCAAATACCCACTTTAATGAGATTGTGTGAAGTCCAGAGTCTCAGTGGAACGAGAGGAGAATGGAGAAAATTTTCCGCTCCTACCGGGAATCAAACCCATACTGTCAGTTTGAAGGTAGACACTGGTTCAATTCTCGGTGGAATTTAATATGGTTCAGATCTTCTGCTGAGCTACAGGTCCACGTTTCATATAGCCTCGGTGCTGAAAGGGATACCCACGAGACAACACGAGACAATGAATAAGGTTTTCTCATCTCGTCTCATAAGTTTTTTTTCTGGAATTCAAGTTTCGTTTCGATTCTCGAAGAATTATTTCTCGTCTTGTCTCGATTCTCTGAAGGACCGCGGTGGCTCAGTGGTAGAGCGTTCACCTCTGGCGTGTGGGATTCTTGGTTCAATCCCAGCTTGCGCGAAGTGAACTTTATGGTGGACAAACACCTTTTTCGTCGGTTTTCTCGAGGTTCTCCCACTTTCTTCATTCCCATTTCTTTATATCTCATCACCGTCTCCTTTAGCCTAGCCAGCATAGTCGTGAGACGTAAGACTCGAAGATTTCATTTCGATTCTCAGAAAGCTTTTCATACCTCGTCTTGAGTTGTTTCGGCTCGTTTTGTACATTTGTGTAGAAATTATGTCCTCATTGAATTCTAATTTCTTTTGAAGTTACTAGAATTCTTCCGCGTCACAAGAGGTCCCCGAATTGTGTGATTAACAACATTCAAACCATATTTATTATTGGAATACGTTTATTGTTTAATGATTTGTGTACCTTTAAATGTTGATAAATGTTCATTATATTTGTACAATTACTTTATCATTTTTTAAATAATATGAATCATGTAACTAAAATAGTGTTTGAGGTCTAAGGCTTGAGTGAACTAATGTTGTCCACGAGACACTAGCAGTTTCTCGTTTCGTGGGGAACTAGTTAAACTCTCAACCATCCTTTTGTTTTTGATAGGAAAATGTCCGATAGAATACTTTTCGCTTCGCTTGCTTTCTTAATGGTTCTATTTGGCAGGCATGAATGAGAGGAAAGCACGCATACATATGTTAGAGAAGTCTTATAAAGTTACAGTTCAACTTAGCGATTTAGTAACAAAACAATCTCATTATCACCGATATCCTCTTTATAATCTCAAGAAAACATATTATGTGAAACTTTATGCGCATAAATACAAAAATGAAATGAAATTTTTCGGTGTTACGTCCCATGTTATGCCGGCAAGGCTAAAGGAGACGGTAATGAGTAGAAATGAATGAAATGGTGGAATGAATAAAGTGGGAGGAAACAGGAGAACCCCGAAAAAACTACGCACACGGTGTTTGTCCACCACAAAGCTCATTTAGTGCGAGGTGAGATCGAACCAAGAACATCATGCACCAGAGATGAACGCTCTACCATTGAGCCACCGTGGCACCACGCACAAATAGTCTACATAATAATAATAATAATAATAATAATAATAATAATAATAATAATAATAATAATAATAATAATAATAATAATAATAATAATAATATACTCTCGTAATGTTCTCGCCTTTAGTGTGGAAGACCTGAATTCCATTCCCGGTTGGAGTTTATGTGATTTGGATTTGAATTATCATGCTTAAGTGCTAAAATAGGATGCAAAGCTTTTAAATATTCGAACATCCATTTCGTAGTATTTGAACGAAATCATGAGTGCAAATACGAACGAATTAGCAAAAATAAAATTTTATTTTATTATGTATAATAAATTATATATTTTCAGATAGATTCTTGGTATTTTCTGTTTTTTCTTCATTCAATAGAAACGGATTTGTACTTCCTGTATTTTAACTCATAAAGCATGTCATCATTCTGCTATCTATGATGTTTGATTTCCCAGATAGTGCTGAAACTTTGAATAAAACACTGCTGACGTCGCCGCTTGGCACAAGAAGGATACACCATAATAAGGGCAGGGGTCTTTTGCTGACTAAACTTTTCAACTGGTATAAAACGCTTCGACCTTGTCATAAGACACCATTCCGGGTTTCAGTCTTGAGCATCTGGAATCTGGACATCGGCAAGCATGTGGACTTCTCTTTTCCTGTGCCTCTTTGGTAAGTTCTTAGTGTTTGGATAAAACCCTACATAACTTTTTTTTATCTATCAGATTGATAAAATGAATCACATTTTACTCATATATATATATTTCCACTCGCGAATTGCTTTATTGGCCCACGGAAATTAGTCTTTACTCGTAGAATACATATGTGTTTGTTTTATGAAGATTAAGTAGAAGCTTTGAATTTTACATATACTTGGTAAATGTACAGATTAAACATGATTATTCTTTGTAATATCATAATCATAATTTCATTGAAATCCTACGGAATGGATGTTGAGATACACAGAAGCTTAGTATCCATTTTCAGCAACGAGCTATACGAGAAGTGAATCTATCTAAACGGGAGATCCAAATCACATGAACTCCAACTGGGAATGGAAGCCCGTTCTTCCATACCACAGGCGAGAATTATTACGAGGGTGGTCAAGTAAATAATATAGTTGTTATTAGTATTAGTAGTATTCAGCGGAAATACTGAGCAATCAAATTTTGTTGTGTAGACGTTGGTTGTTAATAATCTGTATAAAATGTTTTGGATTTGATTTTGGATGCAGGTCATACTGAATGAGTCGTGGAAAAGATGTTACTAGTGAGAGCAAGTAAATACTGAGATGATAGTTTAATTAGAGGTTCTGATCCTTTATTTTACATACACACACATGTTCTTGCAAATCGTACATTGTGCGACTTATACACCTTCAAACCTGAGGCTTCAGAGTTAGAATATGTATATATAAATGTATCTTTAGGGTAAAATGGTGTCAAGGCAACTGCATTTACTGTTGTTTTGACTTGAACTATTTGCATTTCTGAGAAATTGCTGTGATTGGCAAAAGTTCTGAAGGTTTTAATAATAATAATAATAATGTTTAATATTACGTATTATAAGGATGACGCTACTGTGCCTTATAAGATTGTAATGTTAGCACGTCCGTCCGTTACTCCACACAATAACCCTTGAACGAAAGCAAATTTTTGAATTCTGTTTTATGCAACAGGGAGCTAGAGTGATTAGTCTTGGCCGAGTTTGTTAACATCTTCACAGGCAACAGCGACTTCCACAGTCGCTATCCATATCTCATTTATGCACAAATATAGTTTCGCGTGACACTAATATGCATCCGTCGAAACTTGTAAGAATTATGGGTTGCATAAACATCTGGGTGAAAATACTCTTAATCTCTATTATTAAACGTAAGCCCATTCATTCATAAATGTACGTCTCGCGTGATCCTCTTTACTGTCTTCAGCAGAGTTTATTATTTATTATACTTAATATTGCAATGGTCGCTTCAACTAGGCATATTCATATATGCATAGCCTATATACAGATTTTACGTTTAATGTAACTAATATTCGTATTTATTATTTAGTTACACCTGTCACGTAGAGGCTTCTATTTGTTTATCGCTTTTCTTTTTACTTTATTAGAAATGATTAACCTTCCGCGTGTGATTTATTATTATTATTATTATTATTATTATTATTATTATTATTATTATTATTATTATTATTATTATTATTATTTCATAACGTATGTAGTTAAATTTACAATGAGCTTAATAGATTGAATTCACAATGACTTGTTGTTAATTACAAATGGAGGTCAATTCAGAACCTCAAGAATTATTCTTTACTTGAAGAAATGCAATCACTAGCATAGTTAGAATTTTTCCTTTATATTAGGAAATGAAATAGAAATCTTTCAATGTGTTACGTCCCACGGTTATGTCGGTTAGGCCAAAGGAGAGAGTGATTATGAGAAATGAATGAAATGATGGATGAAAAAGTGGGTGGAAACAGGAGAACCACGAGAAAACCCATGCACACGGTGTTTATCCAACACAAAGCTCACTTGGCGCGAGCTGGGATTGAACCACGGACTCCATGCACAAGAGGTGAATGCTCTACCACTGAGCCACCGTGGCCCCTCCTTTGGTTGACTGGATTTCTATAGCGCGATGACAGTAAAATTACGAATAGTCGGATCTTGTGGGTATTACTCTTACCTCCCTTTTTTACGCCACATAATCCTGTTATGGATTTGACTTATAAGTTTAATTCTGAAATTATGTTTGTCAGCATTTGTTCTCTTTTACTCTTTTCAGTGAAGGCAGTAGCGTACGCAGGAATTTGTTTCGGGGGGTCCAAACTCAATATGAGGGTATTTTATATTAAAATTTCTAAAATTGCCCCTAAAATTAGGCTAAATTTACACAAAAGTCGAAATTTCGGGGGGTCCGGACCCACCCCCTGCGTACGTCCCTGAGTGAAGGTATTAATGAAGGGCAAATGTGTAAAGAGAAAAGCATATTGAGAGATTAACCGAGAGATAAAAAGAATTCAATGTCACAATCCATGCGTTCTCTGATAAAATATTATCCCGTTAACCTGTTAACACACTACATGCCCTTCATTAATTTGTTATTAAATATCAACCCACATTAAGTAATAAAATAATTTACTGTATTCATTTAATTGTTCTTTTTACTTGTTTTAAGGGAAATAAATTTGCAATATATCAATAAGTGTTTTGTATCTAATCAGCATATTTGTTTAATAACGATAAATGAGTTGAAAAGAACATTGCACAATAAATTATTGCTTTCTTCATAAATACATTAAAAAACGCAGAATTTATGACGTATATAGGTATATGAGTTTTGTATTTTCTACTTGTTAATTTTATTATTTTCTTTCTCTTTCAGCTGGGGCTGTCTTGGCTGACAATGGTAAATAAAACACTATTGTATTTAATATTCAATTTAATTGATATAACCATATTTAGGATGGAAACTATATTCTTTTATTTTTCATTTGCTGTAAAGATTCAAATCTGATGCAAGTAATCTAAAATAACTACTCTCACCATTAAAACTCCCAAATAACTACTCTCTAGCATATTTGACCCATTAACAACAGATGTCGTTCATAGTGATTCAATTTGAACAATAATTTTAATGAATGTTCAAAATGTTTAGGGATTCCCACAATGACAAAAAAATCGTGCATATAACTCTAAAGTTATACCTTGTAATTGAATAAATACAAATAAAGTGTACAATTAGTTTAGTTAAATGAGAGATTGAAATAGTTATTTTGCACTTTTTTGCTATAAATCATGAAAAAAGAGGGAAAATATTCGTATCTTTGTTAACCTTAAAGAAAGAACGTCTTTGGAGTTATTGAAAGTGAGTCATCTATCGTGCTTTGCAATTTTGCATTTCATGTTCAGTTCAGCGTTCCGTTGTGAAGAAGGAGTATTTTCGAGTACATCAGCACGTGATGAACTCTAATTGGTTCTTATGATGCTTTTTGTGTGTGTTTCTTTCTCAAACATGAGAATATAACATTTCTGTTTTTATTTATATTAACTTCGAACTTTCAGATAACCTGATATAACGTATTATCACTCACAAACTTTATCCTAATTAAGCTCAGTTTGTATAAATGCTATTTTATTACTAAATGTTGTAAAGTAATGGTCGAATAGCGCATGTGGTTCAGGTTAGGTTAAAGCCATTTGGTGATCCTCCAACATTGTGAAATAATTGTAGAGTTATTTGATTTCAAAGGTATCAAACTCTGATATAGAAAGTCAGACAAGACGAAGTTGCTAGCCGATGCGCTGACCACGTATCATATAGTTGAACATGTGCATCCTCTCATATTATAATTATTTGTGATTCCTTGTGCCAGGGCATTTAATGCAAAATAAGAAACATAGAAAACAACATGAGGATGTAAATAACAAGTAGATCAGGTGAAATAGAAGGAAGAAAATATTCGACGCTAACTTTGGTCTGTGAATATACTTAAAAATGTACCACTTTTTTTTTTTTTTTTTTTTTTGGTCAACTTATGCGTACAGATAATCCGAGTTTTATGTTTGTACTTTCTTGCAAATAAAGTATTGAATCACATACTATTACGATATCTTAAAAGTTATTTCTTGGATCTCTTAAGATTTTACAAAGCAAACATTAGGATGCTTTTTACTAAAATTAAATGAACTTGCATGTTTACCATACTAAGAAGCTTCTCAATCCCCCTATTTTCTTTGCTTTTTTACGACAATTAAATTAAATCGCATAACAATTTCGAAAATCACTTTTTAAAATAAGTGTTGAATAGCTAAGGATTGTAAATAGTTGACAGACCTGATATATTTTAAAAGAGAAACAGCTTGAGTAGTTAAGTATCAGTATGCATTTTACCCATCAATTGAAAATACTAATTAACCTTGTACAATATTGATATTTACGCCTTTTATATAGAAATGCAAAAATTTGGTTTGTATTTTTTAAAGCAATCAACAATGCCTTCTAATAAATTGAAAGGAAAATGTATCCTATCCAAATTATACCTACCCGATATTGGTATAAGACATTCTCACACTTTTCATTTATTTATTTATTTTTAAAGTCGGTGATTGTTTGAACCCAACTTACGATGTTGAAGTAAAAGTTGGGGAAGTAGGAAAAGGCAATATCTTAACATAATAGTATATGTTCTGTTCAGGTACGAATTTACATTTTTCTATTCGATTCTGTAGGTTTCAAAAGTGGAAAAGAATACAAATATCACTGGACGGCGACATCTTTAGCATCCCACTACCAACTAGCCGACCAACACGTTGGAGTAGTATTGCGTGCGGAGCTTATCGTCCAGGCTGCCAGGGAAAATGAGCTGCTTCTTAAGCTTTCTAATCCGAAATACAGTGAAATCCATGCCAACTTATCAGATGGATGGGATTCACAGATTCCGGAGAAGGAGCTTTCCTACCAACCACTTCCTCTGAGCGGAAAACCAGTACAGCTGAAAATCCAAGACGGTGTGGTTGAACAGTTGTCAGCCTCTAAAGATGCCAGCACTTGGGAAACTAATATCTATAAGGGCATCGCCAGCCAGCTGCAATTAGACACAAAGGGAAAGAACAAGATCCGAAGTCCAGGCTCTCAACTTGATGCATCCAATACTGTTTACAACACCATGGAAGTAAGTGCAGGAATTTGATTTTCATATGTTATCTGTAAATACATCTTCCAATTTCTGGAGTACACATATTCTAATCAAGTAATGGAGATATGAATATTCTATAAAAATAATTCAGGGGAGAAGATTTGGAGAGAACTATCGCCAATGTATGTTGTTAGCCCGTTTACTCTTTCTAAATTCATGTTTGTATTAACATTTACTCCCCTTCTACTCTAAAAATGTTTTCTCTGAATTCTTAACTATCAATTTAAAAGCAGAATGGTAATAGTTTGTTTCCTATAAAAATTATGGCTAATTTGGATAATATTTAAATGGAATTATGAAATGTAAGTTATAGTGTACATTTGCAGTTAAATTTATTCAAACTTTGACTTTTTCGTAGTATGTAAAAACGATGTTTTTTTTTCAGGGCACTCTTTAATGTTCTTAATGTTTAATTACATGAAACAATGAAATGCTCTATGTTTCTTCTTCTTCTTCTTCTTCTTCTTCTTATTATTATTATTATTATTATTATTATTATTATTATTATTATTATTATTATTATTATTAGTAGTAGTAGTAGTAGTAGTAGTAGTAGTAGTAGTAGTAGTAGTAGTAGTAGTAGTAGTAGTAGTAGTAGTAGTAGTAGTAGTAGTAGTAGTAGCTTATACACTTGAGAAAGGAATTTTCGGTACCTACCAGCATTATCAGGTAACACTTCTCTGACACACAATACTTAGTGCTAGCATGGATTTGTTTAATTGCTTGGCTTTTAGTTTATTCATTGTTGAAAGTTTTGTTGAAAGTTCTATCCAGGAGACCAGAAATTATTGGAATAAAGAGTGTAAAGTTCTAAGAATATGTAAGGCAGGGAAATGAAAAAATCCAGCAGTAAGGAAAAAAAATAAATAGATTGAAATATTTTAGACTGGAATTTCTTTGAAATTTCTTTCATTGGTTTTCCGTCATTCCTTGAATAGCATATTTAGGGGAAAATATATATAATTGATTCCTTATATTAAATAACGATGAGGAAAGATCTAGAGCTATACTGAGCGAAATAAGTACGATTTTAACAAATACTCCAGAAACACGTGTGACTGCTATCTTTTGGCTTCGGACTAAACTGTTATGCACTGGTACCAGTAATCACTCATTTAATTTTAGACATAAGTTAACCGATACATATGTATCATTTTCGGGTTGACGGATAACCGATGAAACGAATTTCCGTGCATTTAGCTATTTATTTATGTTCTATATTTTCTAAGGCTAACAGGTTACACTTCATGAAAGCTGAGTAGCGAAAGCACATGAAGCATTACTCATAAACAAGTCAGCTGGAGACAGAGAAAATGTACTACAGGACAGTAGAGGCAGGCACAACGAGCAAGATCATTAGATAGGGGTTGCTGAGAAGACTGTAATGAAATTTATTATTTAATTCTGATCAGCTCTTACCAAACGAAAGAAATCTATTTCCGTGTCTGTAGCAAACGGTATATCGGCATGTAATTATCCTTTCAGCTGCTGCTGCTTGAAATCTATACAGTAGTAAGATAATCAACTTTATTCTTCGATTTTGATTTATGCGACGTTTTAAAACTTTTCAGGCTAATGTTGTCGGTAAATGCCAAGTTCAGTATAGCATTTCACCACTGCCAGAACACATGGTTTACAGCGAACCTGAACTACATCCAACACAAGAAGGCAAATACTTTCAAGTCACCAAATCCACTAACTTCAGCAACTGTGAGAATAGGCCAGGGTACAATTTTGGCATAACCGAAATATCAGATGCTCAAGCTGGAGACAATCAAATGAAAGACTTTTTGGTGGTAAGTAGCGTAGTAAATCAATGTATTATTCATCTTAACCTTAATATAATTTAATTTTAATTTTATGTTTATATTAAAATGTATATTTCAGCTTAGAGTGTAAGTAAATGCAGTTTCGAAACCATAAATTTTCACTAACGCCAAAAAGAGAAGTAATTTTCTTTAAATTTAATTCAATTACCGAGGTTTTTGTCATTTTAGATGACAGTACTTTCGAAATTTGCATTTAGATCTTTGTTTATTATTTCTTTAAAGTAATCATTACACCATCTGGCCTTACTTCCAGTTTCTATGTGAGTCTTACTGTATTGAGACTTTAAAATGCACGCACGTTACGGTAAAATCGCTACATTTAGCATCTTTTTTTACTGTAACACTACATGTATTTTAAAGTCTTGGCTCATTGAGATTCACCTTAAAAACTAACGTTGTAACATAGTTCTATTCAGAAATGTTAGACATTTTGAGACATTAAACATATATATAAAATCCAGGAAGAAAATAATCATAATAATAATTTAAAAAGTTGTGTTTCAATTTGTTACCAGTTCCTAACCATTTAGGCAAATACTGATTTATTTTTATGGTAATGTAAATTTGATTTTTCTTATCTTGGATGGATTTTGCCAGATACACATTAACATGTTCGTAAAAGAAATAGAAAATTAATAATTGACCAATTGTGGTTATGACGCTTTTCTCCTTTTTAAGCAGCAATTTTTTGTTGTTTAATAGTTTAATGTCTAGCATGCTGTTCAGCTTTCGTAAGTTTGTAGTTCCAGCTCTGTTTTCTTTTTCCTTTTTCCTTTTTCCTTTTTTTGTTTTTTTGCTTTTTTATGGATAAATCAACACAAGAAACAGCATATAAATTGTATGCGGTTTTCAGTGACTCAAACAATCTTGACCAAATATTATAGATTGGTAAAAACTGACTTCCTTACTACATTGAGATATTACTATTGTTTTCTCTCTATGGACTTTTTTTCTTTCAAAGTTATATGGATGCAAATTTGGATTTCGGGCTTAAAGAAGTAACAACATAAATATACACGTCTTCTAGGAACCCATCTTGTCTCAACTAAATTTGGAACAGATAAACTTTGACCCCTTTAGTACAGATGTGAATATTATCAACTTTGTCCACCTTCTGGTTATTTTTCTAAACTGGGTATTATGAAAATCCAAATATAATTTAGTTAAGTGAACAAAATCAATTGAGAGACGACCATTTCGACAAGTTTCTTATATCAAGGCTTTATATTTCTTTCTAGATGCTTACCATTTAAAGAATCTAATTTTATTCTACATGCTTCCAAACTTTTGTTTCTTAGCATTGTTGTGTTTGAAAATAATAGGTAAAAGGATCATTTGTGTCGTCTTGTGGATACAAGAAAATCTAAATTAAGTTGTATATTTTAACATGTGTAAGTAATCCGAAAATTATCCAAAGAAAATTAGAAACTATGACTTGAAAGAGTTTTCTAAAATATTAAAGACGTATATTTCCTTTAAATTTCTTTTTAAAATAACCACTGGAATATACAGTATATGGTATATAAATATATCATAAATATTTTTTTTATTCATTTAGAGATCTTCCGAGGTCCGTATAATTGCTTCTGGCACACCTGAAGATTACACAATTCAACAGTCAGTGGAAACTTCCAGGACCATTGTTAGCCCTGAGTTATATAATCAGCAAAAGAGCATGGTGGTCAGTAAAGGAAATCTTACTCTTATTTCTGTTCAGTCTATTTCTGGCAAACTAGAGGAGCCATCTCAGTTGGAAGATTTGGGAAATCTTGTATATGATTACAATGAAGCATTTCCTGAACATACCCAGAAACAAAGAAATTCTGATGAGGATCAAAAGGGTTCCCAAACCAGACTACATCCTCTAGCACGAAATAGGAATGCTTATGATGAGAACTCCAGTTCCAGTTCAGAATCTGGCGAAAGCTCTGATGCCAGTATGTCCAGCAGCGATGAATCTGTGGAGCCAAATTCTTACAGAAATCGAAGAAATTACAAACCAAATTATTCTCAGCATCTGAGAAGGAACCAATCTGATTCACTTTCTTCTTCAAGTAGCAGCTCAAGTAGCGAAGAGTATAATGCAACAGAAGCAGGACATCAGCCACAGAGAAGAGCTGTTGGCAGAAGCGGAAGCTCGTCTAGCTCCAGCGAAGAAGATAGCTTTGAGCCAAGAGATATTCAATCAGAACCTTCCATGGATTACCCACCACAATTACCTCTACATCCATACTTCGTTGGTTATGAAGGAAGATCTATTGACAATTCCAATCAAGTAAATGTAGTTTCTGCGGCTAAGCAACAAACTCAAGAAATTGCTTCTCAAGTGCAAAGCCCTAACTCAATACCAGAGGAAAGGACTTTGGGAAAATTCGACATCCTAACAAATCTTGTTCGTCTGATGAGTACATCTCAGTTACATCAAATTTCCAAGGATCTATATACTCCTCAGTCTAGTGATAGTGGCAAAATTATTGCATGGTAAGTGATTTGAATATTCATGACTCTTGGTTAGGTATTCTTATATATATGTGTATATTGTAATTTTAGTTAGTCTTACAGGTTTTATTATTATTATTATTATTATTATTATTATTATTATTATTATTATTATTATTATTATTATTATTATTATTATTATTAATAATAATAATAATAATAATAATAATAATAATAATAATAATAATAATAATAATAATAATCTTGGTATATGCTGAAATCTTTGTAATTGAAAATTCTGAGAATCTACATAGAAGTTATTATGGATTTATCCACAAAATATAATTCATCAGTACTTGCCGAACAATTCCTATAACTTGTTTAATTACGAAAGTGAAGATATCAATCATTTGGGGGTTTCAAATAATCGAAGTTATCATAATTTCAGGCATCTTTATGAAGTAGCTTTTAAATTATTAATTATTATTAACACTTTCAACTATTCGGCCTCCGTACTATCAGGCTTAGTTAGAAAATAATAAAATGAGGACTATTGTTTTTGAACAACTTACTCGACTCGATAACAAAGAAACTGAATAGGAAGATGCAAACTGGGCTTGTTCCCCGGGTACCGGATTGGGGGGCAAAGAACTGGGAAAATATGTATTTTCACTATAAGGCAAAGAAAAGAGTTTTAGCAAACTAAAGACCATAAAAATTTAACTCAGAAACTTAACAGCACAACAACGACTCATAAACCTTAGGATCATATTCATAGAGCATAAGTTAGCTTCAAAGCTATCTTACCAGGACATTATAAAAACCTTTGCTGCCAAATGAGGTCGCAAAGTTAAATTTTAGTTCCAACTTTTTGTGTTTTCATTTAACTTACATCGATTTAAGAGATTTGCAAAATGTCCGAGTATAATACTCAAGAAAACAGCTTGACTGTTTGTCATAATTAAATATTCTATTCTAAAGCAACATACTATTGACTCATTATACACATATACACATCCCGATATAGTTCTAAAAACATTGTGATTTGCAGTTATTATGATAAGACTATAAGAATACGTCAAGCATACTATTCTCAGATTATTGGGCACTCAAATATTAATTAGTTAGATGTTTTATCTTGTTCAAAAAATTAAGTTATGTACTGCAATTTTGAAATCAAGATTTACCACTTGAAGAAAAAATGGAATAGTAGAATTACTGTGTGATGCCAATATAAGGTGTAGTCAGGGAGCGTTTTGGTTTTGGTTGGGCGGAGGGGGGGGGTGAGGTTTGAAGAGTTTTTGCCCAGGGCAATAAGTAGCCGAGTTGCGTCGCTGGGGCTGCCCTTCCACCACATAAGACAGGATAGTCGGGAGTCTATTGTACTTGTTTATACAAATGTTATTAGGTTAATTGTTATTATTATTATTATTATTATTATTATTATTATTATTATTATTATTATTATTATTATTATTATTATTATTATTATTATTATCATCATCAAATGCTAATTGTTATTAACATTAATCTCATACATATATACATTGAATTTTAAGTTTAAGACAAGAAATGTATTTATAAATACTAACGAACAACTTTCCTTCGTAAACAGATTTATCCCTAAAGAAAATATTAGATAATTTTTAGAATAATTTATTAAACTGCTGTCCTGTTATCCATAAATTAATTTTCAATTTCATTATGTAATAACAAGTCATAATAAAAATAAATTCTAGACAGACTTGAGTAATTGTAACAAATTAACATATAATTCTGAAAACTACAATTTTTAATCTGTATAAAATCTAGATAATAGCTGAAGTCATATTTTTAGAAGTCTAAGTGATATACTACGTTTCAAACAGTTCTGAGAACATGAAGAAAAAATAAAAAAAATCTAATCTAAATCAATATTGATGATCCTAACTTAATACAATTTTAATTTTTGAGCTTTATTATTAGCTATGTATTTTAGAAGAGAGGTTCTATTTATAGGAAGGTATTCCGTGACGCTCTTGCTGAAGCCGGAACTGGACCAGCACTTCGTGTTATTCGTCAACTCATAGAAGAAAGAAAACTTGAAGGAGAAGAAGCCGCAGAAGTTTTGGCCACCCTGCAAAGAAGTGCTCGTCTTCCTACCTCCAACTACTTGAGAGAATTCTTCGTAAGTTCACATATTATTTTATATTTATTTTGTGCTTTTTTCTTTTTTTTTTAGAATAACAAGATATCATCTAGGTTTATTGTTTTTTTTTTTTTTAATGGAAAGAGCTATTGACATTTTTCTACTTCAATAGCCGTTATTTCATAAAATAGTATTCACTTTATAACATAAAGAGTTTAACTTTTATTTTTCTCTACTACTACAAAACGCAGAGAAATCTATATTCCAATTGCTATTATTCAATTTAGGTGAAACAATTACTGAAATGAGGAATGAAGCTATTTTGTGGTTCTTTGTAGGATAATAACTATGTCTACTTACAGGCTAAGAATTGTCACTTGTTAAGAATTTTGTATTGAATTAATTAACATTATCTTTAAGAAGGCACTACAAAATTAAGTTCTACAGAAGCCTATTTTTGTGTTGCCGCTGATAATGATGGAACTGCATAAATTATAATATGATAAAGTGTAAGAAACAACGAAATATTTAATCAGTTATCCTTTTTGCAATTAGTTTTAATATCTAAAATGGAACTTCTTATAAGAAATCAAACATATTTTGCTCATTCTTTTTTCTCACTAAAATAGCGATAACATCCTTTGCACACACAAAGATATCCTATTCTAATAATTTGTTATGTGCTATTGCTTGCAGGAATTGGTGAAGAGTAATCCTGTTAAGAGCTCTCCGCTTGCGTATGCTGCAGGTCTTACCAGTTTAGCTGCTCTTTTGCGCAAATCTTCTGTTAGTCCTCAAAATGCTCATCAAAGGTATCCAGTTCACGCATTCGGACCAATGGCAATCAATGATCCTTCAATCCGAAACGAATATGTTCAGTATCTTTCCCAAGAGCTGAATAAGGCTATCAATGAAAGAAAAGACTCAAGAACACAGACACTTATTGTAGCACTTGGGAAGACTGGATCTCCCCGTGCTCTTAAGGTATTTGAGAATCATCTGGAAGAACAGAAATTGTCGAAATTCCAGCGATTATTAATTGTTACTTCTTTGGATCACATGATTAAGGCGAATCCGAAACCTGCGCAAAAGTTCTTGTTCAATATATATCAAAACTTAGGAGAAGCTCACGAAGTCCGATGCGCAGCCGTATTTGTGCTAATGAAGACTGATCCTCCAGTCAACATGTTACAGAGAATGGCTACGTCCACACGTTACGAGACAAATGAACAAGTGAAAGCTGCAGTAATTTCCTCCATTCAGTCAGCCGCTTCTCTTCAGACTCCAGAAAATCAAGAACTGTGAGTATTTAGTCTTACACTTGAATTCTGCACTTACGTTTCAAAATATTTTCAAATCTATGTTTAGATTAGATTTTTCTGATTTTGTAGAAGATTTCGAGGATAAGTTAAATTGAAGATAAACTTTAACTACGTACTAAGTTTGGTTCGACTATATTTATCTAAAATATACTTTTCTTGTAAATTTAAAATATGGTGGAAAATTGTAGTGATAGTTGAAAAATTTCAAACTATTACGACATATGCTCTGTTAGTATTTTGGTTGGTTGGTTTCGGAGTTTAGCCTACGTTCCAGTACCAGTGCTATGTGAGACATGGCCCTACAGCTTAACGTGGAAACTGAACAACATGAGCTACCACCAGAAATTGAACGCAGGCCTTCTGCACTGAACATGCATGTGCTAACCATATAGCAACGAAGGAACAATGTGTTAGTATTTTAAAGTGATTTCAGTCTTATACGATCTTGAAGAGAAGTAGTGATCAAGAGGCAAAAATAATTTAGACAGATGTTGCTGGTATGCAAATCAGAATAATTTTGCTGGTGTATTTTCATCAGTTTTATTTGGTTGTTCATAAATTACTAACTAGGACTAAAGTAAAAATGAAACAAGACTTTTTCCCATTGAGTTTGTACAGAAGAGGTAATTTTTTATTCTTTTCTATTTAGGGAAGAACAACGTGAATCACTTCATGATTTTTCAAATATAGGGTTCATTCTTTCGGTTACAGCACTTTGCCTTTGATAATTATGTGAAACTTTTGTATTTAGTGAACATAAAATCTTAATAAATTTAATACACAGTAGAATTTTTAAATCATTAACTCTGATCTGTATACAAAAGGACTTAAGGCCCTCCTAAAATTTTAGCTCAATGTTTCATAAAAATTAGATTAAATTAAAAGAAAATTTAGAATACTTCGTAAATAATTATAATAAATTGGTAATAAATGGTAATTCCTAGTACCCTTATGTTTCAGCATTGAGCTTTATATTACAAAAAGGGAAAATGTATACTGTTTTCTATAACAGTAGTTAAATCCGGGCCATTAGATCATCTATCAGATATTTTAAGTGCTTAGATATAACGATTGTCAGACATAAGTTGTAGCTATAAATCTGAACTTAATGATCGTTTTCTTACTAACAGTTTGATCGTACTGCGGGTCTGCCATTGCTTTCTTGTAAAATGTTAAGTTTCTGATTTTTAAGTTTTCGTGATAAGTTTCAGAATATTATATCAGTATTTTGTATTAAAATAATCTCAATACAAAATATTTCAACACCATATAGAAAAACACACACATTCTGAGCATGTCATGTTTTGTGTACAGAAATCCTTTCAAGAATCATAACTGCTACATGCATTTTGATATCTTTCAAGAAAGTTTTTACAAGTACTTAAATAGATTAATAGCTAAAGCATTTAGATGGTTATTTCTGTTTCGTTTATTCTCTTGATTATATTCTATCATTTCAGCGCAAAGAAGGCGTCTGCAGCTGTTCACCTGTTGGAAGACAACGAACCTTTTGCATTACAAATGTCGCGTAACTACCTACGAGATTTCTTGGTTGAAGAAACTAATCTCGGCTACGAGCAGATGCTAGCATGGATTGGAAGCCCAGACAATGCTATACCTCAGGGATTCACCTACCAATTGATTCAGAATTTGGGAGGATACAAGGATGAAGCTATTCGAGTAATTGAAAAGTTCATTCTATTTATTCTGTTTCTATGCTATACATAAATTACATAGAAGTAGTTTAATTTGATAAAATACAATATTTTGTTGGTACTACTTTAGGCCGAAGAAGATTAATAATAAATGCAAGTGGATGTTGGTAGAAGAATTGATGAAATATAAACAGTAAGAGGAATCACCATTGTTCTCTACTGTAGTTTTATTGCGTGATCAGATTTATTATTATTATTATTATTATTATTATTATTATTATTATTATTATTATTATTATTATTATTATTATTATTATTATTATTTCGATAAGCATATTTAATGTGTCAAGAAAATTATTAGATTGTTTTAAATAACAAAATACTGATCAAGATGATTGGAATAAATGATTCACAATTCCATACAAACAATGACTCTCAATTTTGTAATTAGACACACCATAACGAAATTTCGCAAGTAAAATGGAAAGCAAACACTGTTTCAAAAGTTTAGTACCGCCTTAGGAAAATACTTTTCTATTTCTTTATTGTGTATTTTCCCTCCCTCCTCTCTCTTGTATGTATCTCTATGGTCTATGGAGTATTCAAAGTTTCTACTTATTTGGGTATATTTGATTGATTTTACTTTTATTTTCTAGGTTGCTGCAGTTAGTTCACGCGTCGATGATTTGCTAAACGCTATATTTGAGAAGTTTGAGGAGGATACTGACAGCTCTGAAGACGAAGATAGAAAAGGTGGAAAAGGTGGAAAAGGTGGAAAAGATGGAAAAGATGGAAAAGGTGGAAAGGGTGGAAATGGATCCAGAAAAGATTGGAATCCAGCTAAGATTGCTGAATTGTTGAACATGAGACCAAGGGACCCCGAAGACGCCGAATTTAACTTCGAAGTAAAGATGTTAGGTGCTCAAAGAGTCTTTAACTTGGACAACGAAGCCATCACGAAGCTTCCTCAGAGTAAGCAAATCTTTGAATATATATCTGTGCGTGTATTTGTTCTCTTTGACAAGTTTGATTGCATTTATCTAAACAAGAAACTTTCAAGAAAGAGAATTTGGGAGTGGCATGTAATATCATTTTAAAAGACTCATTTTATTGCATAGCTTGAATAATTTAGAACAATATATAATTAAATCTATGTAATGTTATGTTACTTGAATCTTCCATAAGCATACTTTCTTTGAAGCTATTTTTAACATAACGATATCATAAAGTATTTTGTACATCTTACTTTTAAACTTTATTGTTATAAAAACTGACTATCGTATCAGTACGCTTAGAGACAATAGATTTGTACTAGACTACATTAAAATACGTAATAATAAATTTCATTACAGTTGCCAGCAGAATTGAAAATATATTGCGTTCAGGCAAGAAGATCCAGTACACTAAGTTCTACGACCAGTACAGTATGAAAATAGCTCACCCATCTGCAACTGGCTTACCTGTTGTAATCTCAGTGAAGACTCCTACTGTCCTCTCCATTCAAGGAAGTGTTTCCGCAAGGCCTTCTCCAAGTCTATCGAACGGCAACAGGATCAGAGTACCTGATTCAGTTTCTGCTGATGCTAAGATCCGCTTCCTGTAAGTAATTACTTCCAGATTATACAGTTGACATATTTATATTGATGTATGCTATTTGGTAACATTTCTTCTGTAAACTTGTCGTTTTAAATATACTTTGTGCTAAATTAAAGCTTACAATCAATTACAAAAGTAACTATATGAATAAAATGAGAAAACTGTGGAAACAACTTGTTTGATTTTTTTAAAATCAAAATACAGCTATAATATTTAGCGATATGTTATTCACTTCTTCTAGGTATTCTTCCCAGACTGAATCAAAGGTCAGCTTCTTCACTCCATTCACAAAGGCTAGATACATTGCAGGATTGGAGAAAATAAACCACTTGCATCTTCCACTCAAAGCTCAAGTTCAGGTTGATATTAATGATGGTTCTGTCAACGCAAGTGTTGCCCCTGCTGAACCAAATGAAGAAACACTCATTTACCGGTATAGCACTTATCCATATACATCTGCCCATAGCTTAACGAAGTTGACTCCAGCTAGTTTGGATGAAAATAGTGAGAGCGTACAAGTAGAGGAAGAGCCTGAAGAGGTAATTAAGTTGTATTTTTTGTAATCGTGAAACAACACATTCTAACCAAGAAGTGAATAAGAGATTTTGTAGCAGAAATACTTCTTAATGCCAAAGAACTAGTAACATCATTTATCCTAGAAGTGTATTATTTTCGAGTAAAATGTTAGGTATTACATTTTACAGGAATAATATACAAATTGATAAAAAAGAGAACTAATTTTACCTGTTTGTTAGTGTCAATAACTTAAATTAGCAAGCAATGTGTTTCTGTGATGAGGTGAAATATGTAATATTTCAATTTGAAAAATTTTATGAAATAATTTGCTTAAGGGTTCCTAACTCATGAAAATTCACTCATTTATTTGAAACAGTAATTGTTTAGACAATTATTCAAACAAATTAGTTAGAAATAGAACTTTAGATTACTTATTATTCTAATTATTGAGTACGAAGTGTACAGAAATGTTCATAACTCTATATTGAAAAATACATGATGTCACAATTTTCCATCTCACAACAGATTTAATAATTATTTCATATTTAATATATCTTATACATTAAATACTAATATTATTTTCTTTGTTGTAACTTATTCAGTGGGAGGAAACATATGGAAAGGATTCAACTGGTCTCGCTTTTAGATTTGAATATTATTCTGAACAACCATGGGCAGCATCTCAAACATGGTCAAAATGGACTCAAGAACATGATCTCATTTCTTTCTTGAACTTCCACTGGGCTCAATGCGACATAAACACAAAGAACATCAGCTTGTACTTTGACGGTCCCAAGTCATCGGCAAACTCAGTTTCCCTCTCTGTGAACTACGGTATGTTATTATTATTATTATTATTATTATTATTATTATTATTATTATTATTATTATTATTATTATTATTATTATTATTATTATTATTATTATTATCTTAAGGAAAGAGTAGGCTAATATACACATTATCATCATTACGATAAAACTAGTTAAAATTATATAGAAGTTAATATAGTTAACTTTTGAGAACCAGGAACAGAGTTGATTTTAATGCTCGTTAAATTTATTTGAAAAAAAAAAAAGACTCTTAAAATTCAACTTAATCGGTAGATAATTAATAACTGTTCTAACATTTTGAGTATGTTTAAACAGATACCAGTATTAACTAATAATTTTAATTGATGGTTAGATTTTATATTTACGTTTAAATTTTCATTTTATTATTTAAATGTTTTATTTTTACTTCATGATGCATTGCTGTATCTTAAGAACTAAAGTTTCTTAAAATATAAAGCATTCTATTCAGGTACCATTAAAGTTTTGGTTACGAAATTGGCACAAAAGAGAATAAAATACCTTAAACCTAACATATCAAGGATCATAAAGAGAAAAATGTTATCCTTTATTCTCAAGCGATTAACAAATAGAAAATAATTCAGTTTTGTACACTTGGTACTAATTGCTTATCATATCTTAAGAAATATTGATTACTGAAACTAGAAAATTTTGTAGAATATAAAATGACTTCTCGGAAGTTCAAAGTCCAAATAAAATTAACTCCGTTATTATTCATTCCAATTCACTTGTTCCTTATTTGTATGCAAAAGTAATTGAAAATGTCTGTTCTATGAAGCTTAAGAAAGATTAAAAAATATATATAAATTTTATCGTACTATTAAAGGTTTTATGTTAACAGAGAAGCAGTCCGAAGATTCTAACAATCCTAGAAGTGAAGAAGATGAAGATGAAGAGAGTTATGAACAGGAGAACAGTGGCTATTCGTTACGTCGGACAAAGCAACAAGCTAAACAGTCACAACAGGGTGAATCCAATGAAATGTCAAACTCAGAATTACCGTCTCCAATTCCTTCGTCAACTGCACCTGCTAACTTCCGAAGACAACGAGAATTCCTCCAAAGGTCTTTGAGAGACATGAACAGTAAGTACATTTTTTAAAATTTACTTATTATAGGTGGTCAATATTACATTATAAACGCATTATTTGCACGACTTTGATTTGCAGTTATCACTGTAAAAGAAAATAATAATGACAATGTAACGCGCATGGTCCATCATTATATATTTCAAACTTGCTATTTGTCTTTTGATAAGGAGATTAGTGGGATTTTTTTTAAATATTAATATTATAAAAAGCCATATTCAATGTGTTTTAAATTAAAAGGAGAAAACAACAAGTTAGTAAATTTATACACGGTTAAATTAAGTAATTTCACAACATATCTCTCAATATAAAAGAATAAGTCGTGAATGACTGACCAAATGACCCAGGCCAAACTGCTTAAGCTAGAAACTTGAAATTTAGAGAGTGCATATGATTTGTGACGTAAGGCACCACTAAGGAATGGTATTTGGAAATTCAAAGTGGAAGCGGGAAATAGGGGTGGCAATTATTATACAGTGTGTTTCGAAAAGAGTCATCAGATTTCAAACAATCATAGTTACACAGATTTTTACCCGTTTTGAACCAACAATGATCGGTCGGAAATTTTTTAAAAAATCACAAGTTTTACGCGATTGCCAGTAGATTGTAGTAGTGCACTTCATTCACTGGTTACTTTAAGGTTTACCAGAATAGTGACTGTACAGCAGAAATCATTTTTCGTTATACACTTCGTGAAGTGTCAGTCCATCACAACTGATTAGCGTGAATTTTCCGACAATACCTTAGCATCTACTGTTCCGTTAAAACTCCCACCCCTTAGGGTATTAAATGATGGTATAAACAATTTCACGGCAGGAGAGATTCTCCCGAAGTAAATATTTTTTTGTGCAATTTCTTTGGAAAAGTTGTAAGGCCATTTTCTTTTTTTCCAAGAGAATACTGTCGCGGGAATATCGTATCTCTATGTTTGAAAACTGCCTTTCCCACGGTTGTAGACCGATTCGGATGACTTCATTTTTCAGCAGAACGGGGCACCATCACATTGGAGGCTGGAAGTTCGATAATATTTGAACAATCACCTTCCGCAACGATGGATTGGCCGCATGTAGCCGGAAGCTTGAGATTTACATCATTGTCCTCTTAGATCGCCGGACCTCATTGAGTGCGATTTTTTCTTGTGAGAGTTTATAAAGGACTTTGTTTATGTGTTTTCCCTTCCAACTACAATAGTTGAACTGCGGAAACGCATAAAAGCAGCTGTGGAGGCAGTGGATCCAGAAATGACAGCAAAAGTTTGGGACGAATTTGACTACCGTATGGACATATGCCATGCATTCCAAGGGGGGCCTATGATTTGATATGTAAAATAAATAACAACTTCATGATTAGCTTTATGATATAAAATTAATCTGAAGTGTCTGTCTTGTACAATATGAATGCTATTTACACTTTAAACCGGATGATTCTTTTTGAAACGTCCTGTATTAAAGTGTACATATCTCGGAATCTCTGAAGATTAGACATTAAATTTGTGTTTTAGAGGTTTCTTTTAAATATACTTGATCTAGCAGGGAGAAAAGGAGAGAGAACGAAAAGGGGTGGGATTACAATTATTATAAGATGCCCATATCTCGGTATCTCTTAAGGTTTTGGAGATAAAACTATATATTTGGACATCTCATTTAAAATAATTAGATATATGTTTCAGAGTTTTTAATATCTGATGTATAAAAGAAGCAAAAAGGGTGGAAATTGAAAAGGGTAGGGATTGTACTTATTGTAATAAGAACTCATAGCTCGTAATCTCTTAAGGTTATGAAAATAATAAGATACATATTTCAGCGTGTTTTGAGTTTGACTTTGAAGGTAAGAAAATGAGGTGGGAAGGAAATAATGAGTGGAATTACAATTACCATAGTAGGATGTCCTTATTTTGGAATCCGTTAAAATTAGAGAGACGAAATTTGATGTTGAGACTTCTCATCTAACACATGTTTCATCGCTTTTAGATGTTTGGCATAGAATGGAAGAAGAAGGGGTGGGGTCCTTTCAGTGGTGTTGATTTCGGCATAACTTTGTTGGTCGTTCAAGTATGTGTGCTGCGTTTTTAGATATCCAAATGATGATCTAAACAATTATATCCATATTCTGGAGTTCCCAAGAAAACTTCGGGAGACCACTTCAGTCACCTAGAATCGGCGCCACTGAGTATTTTTCTAAGAAGCTTGTACGAGACATTCGAATTTTGTGCAAGACTTTGAGTTTATACAAATTCTATATGAAAAATGTAGAAGAAAGGACAAATTATTTCTCATAGTAACACGTGGGAGTATTTGCTAGTCTTTTATAACAAAAAGATTTAAGGAAATATTAAGGTTATGTTTGCCACCAAACTATTGCTTAAACAGAGTTAACTATGTTCTGAAAATGTACTTTATACATTAAGAATATCTTGCAAAAAGTATTTCCAGGTAGTTTCAACGTAAATATTAATAGAATAGCAACATCAGTGTAAAACAAATACGTATAGTTTATTTGAAGAACAACAAATCATGGAAAACGATAGTCTATATTAGTTGTTAATGTCACCTAAAAGAGCACTATATTTTAAATTAATAAAATGTCAGAATCTATTAACATAATTATAGTTAGTTAATTAATTCCGGTATGAAATGATTTATTATTTAACACCAGAAAATGATTTAACTCTATTATTTGTTTCGTGAGGCTAAACTTTAGTAATCTATACAAAGTTGAAATGCTCTAGGGTAATAGTTGAAAGTGGTTTAATATTAAGACTTATATTTCTAGGTGGCGTTGCTCACTCCATTGATGTAGCAGTAGTGTTCCAGGGACAACAGCCTGTCTCTTACGTTGGAACAGTTGCCGTTGCCACCAGCGATGTTGACGAGAAGAGTAATGTTCTAGCATTCTTGGCTAAGAACAGTCAACATGGCTCACCATCAGCTCAAGTAAGCTATTCTCTTTAGAAAACATGTTAGACTGTATTAACGTCAATATTACTATTACTATTATTATTATTATTATTATTATTATTATTATTATTATTATTATTATTATTATTATTATTATTATTATTATTATTATTATTATTATTATTATTATTTGACAAACATTTTGCTTGTTTGCGTTGTTAAGTATAATGTGAAACTCATTTTAGTCACATCTATTCTCCAATTAAATTTTTAGGTGAATACTATAACTGAACCTCTTTGCTTTGTGATTGGCGATTCTCGAGATTCATTTTTGGGTCTTATGGTAGGCGTTAACATAAGTTACTCGCACTTAAATCGTATGTACTTGACTTAATGGACATTTAAAAATTCATTATCACGATTATTAGTGATCCTGAGTTTACCTGTGGACGCTGTAAAGATATATTCATCCTGGAAAGAAATGGTTTGTATTTCTTGGCTTATTCTTTGAACATGAAAGAGAATATTACTAAGCATTTTATTGATTGAAACAAAGAAATAATTTGTCGCTTGGTATTTGTATTATAGGTTTGCCTATCAGCACAGACAAGAGTTCCACTTGAGCCTGAGTTTGAGCCAACAGAAGAGAATGAAAGAGCTACTTTAAATGCCAACATCAGATACGGACAAAACTGCCAATCAGAAGCACAAATTAACGTAAAGGTAAATAATTTCACGGAAAATGTATTTAGATTACAAAAAGAAAAAAATCTAGATTTTTAGAATAGCACATATTATTCTGCTAGAGCTGAATAATTTATAGTTTAACAAGTAACGAATTTGCCAAACGAATGACACACATAGATACAAACACACACACACACTTAAAAAAACTAAAGTGAGATGCATTAATATATAATTTGTGATATACAGAATTATGAATAAATTAAGAAATCTATAATTTTGAGAAAATTGAGGTGCTATCAATGAAAAAAATCAAAACTATATTTTAATTCACAGAAGTTACTATAATAGAATTACACAATAAAGGTGTATATCCATGACAAGATACAATATTCCTTATGGCAATTTATATGTTAATATGTAAACCGTAGAGAATACATGTCGTCTGTGTGATTTAGAATTGACTTTGTGCCCTACTTACGTCTAACTGCCCACTTTGGTGAGTAATTTTTCACGTTTGGGCGAGCATTCTGTTTTATCTGTCCATGAATGCTTGTATTTACAGTATGTACGTACAGTATTGTTTCTACGATGTTTGTTATCGTTTTACTAGGCTGAACTGAAGCACTCTGAAGAAATCAAGGAAGAATTCCGTGAATCTCCTACTGTTCAACAGTGTAAGGAACAACAACAACAACAACAACAACATCAACGACAACAGCAACGTGAACCATCACCAATTTGTCAAGCTGTTTTAGGTCGTCTTAGGCAACCCAATCACTTGAAGTTCCAGATCACGTATGACAAGGTAAAATATTCAACAGTATTCATATTTGGTGTAGAACTAAACACTAATATACAATTTCTACAAGGACGAAAATTGTAAAGAATTTAAACGAGTCATCTTTACGTATGTTCAGGCTATCTTAAATACAGGGTGTCTCACATAAAACCGGCACGACTCTATCTACCTATATTTCACGCAAAAGGCATTTTACATTACTTCATATACAAATATCGCAGAGTTACAGACTTAGAAAGCATGTATGTATTACTATATTATTACACGTTATGTTGCCTATTTGAAGCTTTCGGTTTATAGCAAATGTGTCCAGTTTATATCGGATGCTTATTCTTCATTACATTTCCAATGGATTCTGTAGTTCTTCTTTTTTTTCTTTTGTACAGATTTGGAATTTTACTGCTTGTGGGGGGCTTGATACCAAAGGTATTTTGCCACAAACATTTCTTTAGTCTCTTCAGTGGAACCTGTTTATGTATAAAATTATCAATTCAGCGTTGAATTGCTAATTGCACCATATCTCCACGACACTTCCACTACGATTACTTTTAAACTGTCGAACTCGACAATGATGTTTCCCTAGAAGTAATGTGACATTTCAGTGTAACCAACTATATTAACCTGACAAGCAGGGAGGCCAATACCAATTATTTATGAACGCCAGAAAGGAAGTGTGGCGTACTGGTTTTAAGTGAGACACCCGGTACTTTACTACTCCGGAAATTAGTCAGAAGATAATGTTGAAAACTCAAATTCAACTTTGGTGGTTCCCTTTTTCACTGAGATTTTTTCTGACTTTGTTCTTTACCCCAAGCAAGTGCTGGGACAGTAACTTTTATTAAGACAAATATATTGGATGCATTTTTGTGGAACCTGGAATGTTGATATGACCCCTTAAATCGGTCCTGTGTACAAGTTGATCACTTTGTTGTAGAACCAACCATCAACGTTTCAGAAAAAAAAAAAAGCAATAGAGGCCCTCTTGTGCCAAACTAATCAGGATGGTTATTGTGCATCTTCTTCCTCAGATCTAGCTTTACGTAATCCTCTCATATTTCTTCGGACTAGGCAGACTTTTTCTCATGTACGCAAACCAACCAATACTCTATGTATCTTTCTCATACTTTTCATTGTTGCTGTAATATGACCTCTTTACTTTTCCTAAAGTTATATTGATTAATCATGGTAAGGCGGGAAAATTAACAGAAAATCCCCAACGCAACACAATAGAGTAGATAAAACTTCTGTAGATAAATATCCAACAAAATTAATAAGACTAGTTTCTTGAAAATTTATGCAATATGCTCCTTAAGTAGCTATTAACGAAACTATCGAAGTAATTAAAATCAATTTGGCTGTTTATATTTTTTTTTTTTTTTAAGAAATGAGAAAAAAGGTTAGTAAACTCTGGTTAATACAAACTTAAATAACAAAATCCGAAAAAAGATTAATTAGTGAGGTGATTATCCAGCCGCATTTAAAAAGAAAATGGTTGTCGAAGCAATAAATTAATGTAACGAATGTTAAAAGCAACCTGTCCACCTTGACAGGCAGACGAATTGATAGAATGTTCTATTTTATGGTTACTCTAGAGTTATTTTGCTTTAAGCAATAATTATGTAAATATTGAATCTTTTCCACAGGTTTCAAGTTCTCTTAAGAACTACACATATAAGGTCTATCAGATGGCTGCCTATTCAGTTCCTCCATATTTCGTCGAGGAGTCAATTATTGTGAACAATCCAAACGGCCAAATTAAGGGAGAGGTGAAAGTTGAGCCAAGTTTCAGGACAATCAATGTTTCTTTACAAACACCAAACATGGATTCCGATTTCTCTTTTATTGCTGACCAACTTCCATATTTCTACTGGGCTTCTACCCCTCAAGACAATAGCTGGGGTAAATATTTTGCTGAGAGACTGGCTATGGAACCTAATCGTAAGTAATAGCTCATTTTATAAATATGCACCTTTTGTGAATCCCAATTTCAAGCCTTTTCATTCCTAAAAGTAATATATAGAAATTATATTTTATTGCTGTCTACTTAACACTTGATTTAAAAGATAAAAAATACAATCGGTTGTGTTTGTCATTTCAAATTGAACGATAAATACTAGTCTATATTATCTTACTAAATATATATTTGTGTTTTTATAATTTTTTAAGAAGAAAATATTAAATTCAAGACAATCTTTCTTGTGTTTATTTAATTCGTACTTTTAGACTATTTTCATCTTTCTCAAACGACGTTTTAGTTTCTATTACTTAAAGTGCCCGTTCTTTGCCTGATAACTTACAAAATGAATGGAAAATATTTGGAACGTCATAATTCTTTGGTTTCCGATAAAGGAAGCTTGTGAAAGCAAGTTGGAATTCACTAGAGGTCCGGACACCCATTTCTCCAAAGTAAATTGATCTAAATTACCTCTCTATTTCAAGAAAAAGTAAAGAAATTAAGAGATTTAAACGTAAATAATGAGGCATTTTTCATGCCCTTTCTCTCTATCTTTCATACTATTGGTCAGCATTTGGAATCAAAGCGTAATGATAAATTGTCCGTAACCATCCTAAGGTTTCGTAGAAATCTTAGTGTAGATTTCATTGAAATTAGTCCAGTATTATTATTATTATTATTATTATTATTATTATTATTATTATTATTATTATTATTATTATTATTATTATTATTATTATTATTATTATTATTATTATTTCAATAAAATTAGTGTTTGAGAACAAGATCCTGAGACTAATATTCGGACCCAAGATGAACAGGAATGGGGAATGGCGGAAACTTCATAACGAAGAACTACATAATTTATACGATTTACCAAACGTTGTTAGAGTCACCAAATTTAGGAGGCTTAGGTGGGCAGGTCATATAGCTAGGATGGAATAAAGTAGAAACGCTTTCAAAGTCTACTGGAAGACCAATCGAAAAACGACCATTAGGAAGACCTAGGCGCAGATAAGAGGGCAATATTAAGATGGATCTCGCAGAAATAGTGATGCAAAGTAGAAACTGAATCCAGTTGACTAAGGATAGAAGTCAGTGGAGAGCTGTTGTGAACGCAGCATTGAACCTCCGGGTTCCATAAGCCATAGAGTTAGTTAGTTATAAAATTAAACATACTTGTTTAGAGTTTTATGTAATATTGAAAAATAACATCTTTAACGTCCCATGATGTTTACCTGTAAGCTAAAGAAGACAGATGATTAACGAAAGTGAACTGCTATGAAATAATTGGTGGAATGAGTATGTGGGAGGAAATGGGGAAACTCCGAGAGATCCTGCGGACACGATCTGGCGCAGCACAAACTCACTTGGTCGAGGATCAAACTAGGCACACCTAGCAACATTTTTGAATGCTTTACCACTGAGCCATTATCCCTTCCAAACATATAATATTAGAATAGATTAGTTGGAAAAATAATTGTTTTTTTATAATTTTAGTTCCAAGGCTACTGAAAACGTAGACCTACAGTTTAAAGTGGGATGAGAATCACATGTACAGTACTTCACCTGGAATCGGACCAGTGTCTTCTGCATGGAAAATGCTAACCTCTAAGTCACTATCTCATATATGCTGAAGAAGCCATTCCAATGCTATCTGAAACTATAAAATGATTGTAAACACGCGGAAAACACCACGGTGATCAGCTACAAACGCTGGATCTCGTGAGTTTGTAGAACCGTTGCTTATCACAATGATGTGAGTCAATAAATTTAGTGCGTCTCACAAAATATCAAGTAAACAAAACGAATATCTTAATTTAAAATTCTGCAGTATTTCATACAAGTATTAGTGCTAATAAAAATCTACGAAATATATATGGATTACTTTATGTTAATACACCAAACTGAAATAAAGGCACCATACAAACTCCAATGTAGTGTGATTTGATCTGGAAAAGAAACAAAACTGAATAGTTTCCCTTCTGTTTCATTTTAGCTGAATGTTCAGTACAACCAGATTTTGTTTCCACCTTTGATAACAAGGAGTATGAAGCTAGGTTAGGCGGCAACTGCTGGCACGTGTTGATGCTGACACAACCAACCCCCAGTTATCAAGACTATCAGGTTGCTGTCCTTGGAAAGACAGTTGGGCAAAGCCAAAAGGTAAAAATAATGTTAACTTAAGTCGATATCGAGAATTTCATGGAACGTCTTAGTAAACATCAAAATTCATTAGTGATTTCTAGATATTTGTTATATAAAAAGGGTAAAGAAGGTAAATTAAGATATTCAGATGCAAAGAAAATGAATATTACGTATTTATGATAAAAATAAAATTATTTTCTCACGTAGTGTTCAAAATTTTTTACTTTTAAATGTGATAAAAATATTTATTCATTATTACTCTAGCAATTAATGCATTTTTCAATAACACTTACTTTCGAAATATTTTATTAATGTATCTTAACGTTTTTCTTAGTAAAAAAGTGCGAAAATTTCTTAGTTTTATTTAAAGCAAATTTTATACAAACAAAAATAGCTAAAAGGTACGTATTTGGCAGTGTTGTTAAAACGTAACTTTTCCTCATTCCTTTATTGATAGAATAGTTTATGTTAATTAAGATTTACTTTAATGTTGCGTTATTAATTAAACCAAGATAATTTCTGCAATGTATGTATTATAAGGAAGAAAAACTAATCTAATGAATTAAAAATTTCCATTTTTACTTAAAGTCGAGTTTGGAGATACTAATAATGATTTCACTGTTTGGAGATAATAAAATGATTTCACTAGATTAATGTTAAAGGAAAATAAACTGCAGATACTTTTTACTAATGTTTGATGAATGTTTTATTATTCACGGCCTCATAAATAGTGGATGATAATCTATTTACAATAAGAAAATTGGAACTTAATAATGATGATTGAGATAGGTTAGTCTCAAGACCTCTTTTGCAGTACCTTGATACGAAAAGAAAAAAGAGTTTTAACCTCTTGTTTATTATTTTTCATCTTATTAAATGCATGATAACGTTGGTAAGAAAATACTCATTTCATAGATGTAAGTTATACTAACATTGACATTGTCATTTTAGGGTGTAAGAATTTATCTTGGAAATAGAACTGTAGTTGAGGTGAAACCAAGTGGTCAAGCCAAAGGATCCAACAGTGTTAATGTCCTTGTGAACGATCAGCAAATACCTCTGTCTACTCAAAAGGTTTATACTGTCGGAAACAAAGATGAGGATGAGAATTTGGTTGAAATTTATGCATCACCTGATGGAGCTGCAGTTGTCAAGTCACCACAGTATGATTTGGAAGTTGTATGTAATGGCCAACAGATTAAGATAAGGGTAGGTTGATATTAAAATTTGTTAATGCTTATATATATAAGCAGAACCCGAAAGTGAGATAAATAATTTATGGGGAACATTTCTTAATAACTGAAATTCGGTTATAAAATTTAGCAGTTACTACCATACATCTAATAAGTAAATAGATAAAATTCACATTTCGAGAGGAAGCCACATTTTTTCTAAAGTTCCACATACTTTGATTCTATACGAAAAGCCAATTTTTAAGTCATTTGTAAATATATATATATATATATATATATATTAGAGCTCAATACTTCTACACAGATAATTATATTCCCCGAGAAAAAATATAATTCATGAAGATTTTTCTAGTGTGACACATTATTCTACAGACTGGTACTATATTCTTTAATGTGTAACAGAAAAAGAGACAGGATTTTTGTGTAACAGAAGCAGAAAGTATTTAGAAACTATAAGCTACAGTCCACCAAAATTGAATTTTTCAATCTATGTACATTTTCTTTTGTCAATAACGCAGAAACAAATTGAAAAATTGACTAAAATTGTAGCTCTTTTCGTAGTCATATAGAAAATACAACTCTCTATAAGTTACAAAAAAAAAAAAAAAAAAAAAAAAAACTCTTTTAAAATGGTAAATTTCTTTAGAGATTATTGACAAAGAAAAATTTATAGGAAAACTTACACGCTTTTTTTTAGCAACTATATACTCAATACTATACATTATTTTAAATTGTAACTTCAGTTTCACATGTTTATCACTATGTTCACCACTTTTTCTGTATTACAGCCTGGCGACTCGTACCGAAGCAGTGTCTTAGGGTTGTGTGGAACCTTTGACAATGAACCAGCCACAGACTTTACTGTTCCATCAAACTGCATCGTAAGACATCCACAGACTCTTGCCGATTCTTACATTGTTCAGGATGGTTTTTGCTCAAGACGTGGTGAAGATCCATCTCAGTCTCAAGCTGGAAGACCACAAAGGTGCATCGAGAAACAAGTAGTCTATACTAATGCTGTTTTCCAATCTCGATCTCAAGCTTCCTCATCTCGTAGACACGAGTCATACGGCTCTGAGTCAAATGAATTTTATTCCACAAGCAGTCCTCAAGAAAGCTGCTCTAAACATGAAACGAAGATAGTAAGGAGAGGAGATGAAGTGTGCTTCTCAAAGCAATATCTTCCAACCTGTAGATCATCATGTCGTCCAACCGAAGAATCACAGAGAGAGGTAAGAATAGGAATCTCAAACTGAAGTTAGCTAATTTTTGATATATTGTTTTCAGTTTATTAATGACGTGCATATTAGTAGTATTATACATTGAAACATAAGAACATGTTTTAAATCCTAAGTTAAAGTTTTTCTTAAAAGTGCGTATTGTTTTTAAAGTCAGTTAAGTTAAAGACAAATGAAAAAATGGTGTGAGTTTTTGTTAAGTAACAGTCATGAACCAGCTATAGACCATAAACTTTTAGCTATTTTCACATTTGAACTTTTGTCGAGATCCTAAGAATTTCTTATTAATATTGCTAAGATATGTACACTTGTTAAGGTTCATATGACTGTCAAGAAAAAAAAAAAGAAAAAAAAAAGAACTTTTGAATTATTAGAAATGTTATTGACAACGCTATAGCCGTCTTGATCTACCAGTTCCTGTGATATTACCAAAATCAACTTGCACTGGGTATGGTCAATACTTTGATAAGTGAACATTGAGGAAACTAGATGATGTTAAATGTGTGGCGTTCAACCATTGTCTAGGAGACAATTTCGAAACAACTTAATTGAAAGAAGTAGCGGACTCTAGTCAAGAAAACTAGTAGCAACAACGACAATGAGACTCACAATTATTTTCCACATATTTCCCAACTTAAAAATCGTTGGTTGGTACGCTTAAGCCGTTCAGAGCTTTTTACTAGCGAGTTGAGCTATATTGGACGAAGTTCAAAAAAAGAAGAAATACAAGAGGATATAAAATCAGAGTTTCTTTCCATATACAGGATGAAAAGATAACACACAAACAACCTGAAGAAGGTGATAGCAGGTATGAAATTAAGCCCAAAATGCTTAATGAATAGGGTCGAAATAGAGACTGTTTTCGCGTGTGAGATGTTGGGAAACCAGTGATAGCACTGATATAATACCGAATGTCTCTTGAATGCGAAAATATATCGCTGTCGGGTCAAATGATTACACAGAAACTCGCACCCCACAAACACAGTGTTGATAGACGGAAGCTGAGCGGTCGCCGCGATATGGGGATCCTACAACACACGAGAAATTCACACACCCATATTTCCCATCTGTGGGGATTTCTGTTGCGGAGCGATCGTTTTGCTACCATCTATACAACACTGCATTTGTCAAATGCGACTTTCTGTGTAATCTTCTGACCCGACAGCGATATCTTTCCTTGTTCATGAGATATTTGGCGTTATATCAGCGCAATCGTCTGCTTTTCAACGCATATCATATGAAAATAGTGCCGCTTTCGACCAATGTTCATTAGATATTTTTACTTAATTTCATATCTATTATCATCTCTTTCAGTTTGTCTGTGTATTATCTTACCACCCTGTATGTAAGCATTGTTAGGAGAACCTCAGTCAGAAATATCGAACGTAGAAGGCAGTTGATATAGAGGGATAATATCTCAGTCTACATGCAAGATGTCTCGTATATATATTAGGCTGGTCCTTATTTTTCGACTTACAAGTTTCTTTGAGCCTCATCCCCTAAAAAGGTTCTATATCAGCCCAAGGTAACCCATGAAAAAACTTAGCTCAATGGAATGATATTAAATGGTACCACAAGCGACCTCAAGTTTTGACTGCACTTACAGTATACAATGTGAGGCAGAGGTACCTTGTAAGTTTGGAAAAGCAATTGTAAGTTAATAAGTAGATATTACGAAGGTAATAACTATTAATTGATAAGAAATAAATTGAGATAGACGTGTGTTTCTTGTGAAAAGTACCCCCAAACATGTCATGACCCATTCCTATTAATTATTGTGGGTCTGAATCAAAAAAAGGCGGACTTCAAGATGGCCACTATGATAGTACTATACAGTAACAGAATCAGTTTTATCTTCATTACCTGTATTCAGGATATGGTGTCACTTACTCTAGCCGTTCTAACCATACAAGGTATCTTTACCTCATATTATATATTGTAAATGCACTGAAAACTTGAGGTAGCTTGTGCACTATTAATATTATTCAATTGAGCTAACTTTTCTCATAGGTTACTTTGGTATGATATAGAACCATTTTACGGAGTAAGACTCAAAAAACTTCAGAAGTCGAAAAAAAGGACCACCCTATAAACGGTATATATACAAAAGGAAGTTAACTAGGACCTTTATTTACCAGATCAGAGCTTACGAATATTGTACGTACCTTTCAACTTATGTGTGATGACATACTGTAAGGGAGGCAAAATCCTTTAGACATCCAAAGACAGCTTGTGGATATCTGGAACGTTGTTTGAATATTTCACGAACGTTGAGCTCTGTCAGAAACTGTGTTGCTTACCTGAGAAACGTTTATACTCCATGAGTACCTATGGGATGGTTGAACATCGTATCAAAATTTGAGCCATGTGAAATATTACATTGCTTTTGTAAGGGATTTACGTGTCCAATTGGTATCACAATTTTTGGATCAGCTTCTAATTTCTGATTAGATTTGGTATCTATTTTTCTTCTTTCTTTCCTTTTTTTTTTTTTTTTTTTTTGTGTGTGTGTGTGTGTGTTACATAGAGTTTCTTGATTGAAACCCTGTTTTCCTATTTCTGCTTATGTGTGCATATAGGCAGTATAACAAGTTTCTGTTTGTTTCTACAGGTTGAATTCCATTGCATTAGTCAAGGAAGTGCAGCTTCCCATATGGCAGAAAGAGCCAGGAAAGGATACAACTTGAACCTAGCAAACAAATCAACCAGCATGACCCGCCGAGTATCTGTTCCATTGGGCTGTGAATTTAGGAGCTATGGAAGCAACTGATGATGTATGGTTGCATGTATTTAGGACTGATCGAAACTTATGTAATTATAATTGCCTAAATAGTGTTTTCTGTAAAATAATATTTATATAATAAATAGATTAATGTGATTTAAGAAAGTGTTTTCCTTCTATCGTTTGTCTTATTGGTGTGTTATTTCTTTACATCTTGAAAATAGTAAGATCAAACAACATAACTCTTCACTCAGTGACTCACAAAGTAAGTTTCATTATATTTGCTGGGTAATCTCGATGAACTAACAGTGTAGAACTTAACCGTTTACCTGCCAATGTTTCAATTGGGAACATGCTTTTAGAAATCCTGTTCAGAGGTCGTAAACTAACAATATGAACGAAATTTGGCCTTTTATAATGCAGGAAGGTTGAATAATTTATTTTAGCTGAAATATTTTGTTGTTGAAACATTTTAAAGATTTTTTGAAAATAATGAATTTTACTATTTTGGCACTCTTGCCATACCTCTACTAAAGGATTTCTAATTCGTGTCAAATTACTATTTTTCGTGAAAATTTCTGAAATATCAACTGATGAACATCAATCCTTATAATAAATACCATTGTATTTGTATAAAGTTAAAAGAAGGGGAGTAACATACATTTATTCTTCCATGTTCCCAAATGGGAACATTGGCAGTTGCGGTTTACATTATGGAGCTAGAGACGATGAAGGATCTTGGAACTTTCAAGTCAAAAAGGGTGACATAACTTCAACAATGCTGCCTTCATTACTAAATGTAGTACGGTAGTGTTTGCTATTCTTGTCGACGTTATATATTGCTTTCAGTACCAACAAAAATAAGAACAGAGATATTTTTAGAAAATAAATTTATTTGTGATTTACTATACACTTTTTGGAAAATAGAATAATTCTGTTAGTAACTCGTGTGGTGCTAGTGCATTTACCAAAGGTGCTCTTTTCTTCAGCCGGAATTCGTGATAGTGAATGAGTGTAGTATACAATTATGTCTAACAAAGCTTTCCGCAACCTACAAGATGCCGTAAAAAATTTTATGATTCTTATTGAGTCTGAAGTACAGGGTGTCTTCGAAGACGACGTAGATTTATATAAAATTTCTCCAGATGAAGATGGTCGCCTCATAGAAGAAGACATAAGTGATATCATGTTGGAGGAAGTAACCCTACAGAAATCTGTGGACAAATTGAATTTCACTTTGGTTATATATATGCCTCGATGTTTTTGACAAATTATTGTTAAATTACCGCCCTAAACTTCGCTGCGAAAAGTGTTGGTGGAACCTATTTTCTAATAACTTCAATATTGTTGCGATACTTAGGTGACTTATGCATCGGGAACTACATGACAGTGATGAAAGTGAGCACCTTGAGTACAGAAGAGAAGTGGCAATGACCCTTATGCGCCAGAAGATGAGAGCCACATCAAGACCAGGACCAAGAACAATTTCTGCATTACGTAGGGAAACTGATGGACATTTCATAATGCAATGTGATCGAAGACGTGCCTTATGTGAAAAAATGCTTGTTGCAGTGTTTCAAATGCAAGAAAAGAATTCACATCCATTGCTTACCTAAATATCATGGCAATGATTCAATGTAAAATGACCATTGCATTGCTATAGAAACAATAAAATTGTATTGAATTTCCAGTTCATTATATTTCATTATATATTGTGTGCTGTTGTATTACATTGCATTCAAAACAGCTCGCATTTTTCTTCACAACAAATACGTCTATATACTCAAAATTCATTATCACTTTAGACTCAAATAATAAAATACTAAGCTCATGTAATAATATATATTTAAAAATGTTAAAAGCACAAACCGCCAATGTTCCCAAATGGGAACACGCCATATTTCATACATACAAAACGATTTTTGTAAGTAAAATCACATAAAATTCTAAATTAACTTCAATTTAAAAGGAAACAAGAAAACAAGAAAGAAAACTTTTGTTAAATATTTACTTTCTTCTTAATTCGGCAGGTAAATCTAGCTCGGACTGAATTTCCTGAATCCCCTTTGAGTATTTTTTCGTCATAAACCTACTACTTAGCAATTGGCTCAAGCTCACGAAATTCTGATCGTCAATCTAGCAAAAACAATAGAAATTAATTTATATGTATTTATTTGTAAAAATTGAAATTTTATTTATTATTATTATTATTATTATTATTATTATTATTATTATTATTATTATTATTATTATTATTATTATTATTATTATTATTATTATATTTTATTTTATTTTTTATTTTATTTTATTTATTTTATTTTATTTTTTTTGAGATTTTACGGTTCTCTACTTACTGAAATTGTATACGATTTATTTGAATTACAATTGTAACAATTACATATTTGTCTCTGGCTTTACAAGATTGCATTCACAGCAATATTTCAAGGGTAAAGTAATTTAAAATATAATTCGTGAATTATTCATTCTTTCGTTTAAAAAATATATATAAAGAAATAAAAATAATAAAAAAAAATATGTACACACATTAGGTGTTATTAAATTCAGGTGATATTATTCAATTGTAAAGTGCGTTAAGAGAATATTTTATTTTTTCTTCGTAATAAGTTTGTATTGATGACCTATTAGCAAAAATAATCCTTCGAAAATTCATTGCTTGCTTCTGTACATTTCGCACTTCCTGCTCGCCTTCAAGTAAAGAGCAGAGGTCGATCCTTTCTGCAGACTTTCCAGAATAATGAGGGTCAGCTTATCCTAGCGTGTAAGACAATCGAATAAGTTCCTTCCCTCCAGTGACGTAGCTTATAGCTGCGCTCCGGCTTTTGTTACAGAAGAGAAAGGGGAAAGTTACGTTTAGTGTTTAATTGTGTTACACTCACGACCAGGCGGTTTAGCCAATAGACAAAAGAGAGAATGAAAGACTGAAAGGCACATCAAGCATTATGATTTCATGCTATTACCAAAACTCCTGTGCAGTGCTTAAAGTGACATCAGATGAGGTGGCGGTATGCAACAAATATGACTATATATATATACATACATACATACATATATATATATATATATATATATATAGAGAGAGAGAGAGAGAGAGAGAGAGAGAGGGAGAAAGACAGAGAGAGAACTATGTAAATGTTTCACACTCCACTATCATCAGTGGCGTATATACTGGTTTGCTGGCTTGGGCTACCACTAACCCTTCATGACACCTGTACATTAATAATAATAATAATAATAATAATAATAATAATAATAATAATAATAATAATAATAATAATAATAATAATAATAATAGCTCTTCCTCTTTGGAATAATGAGTACTTGCTAGGGAGCCTCGTTTCCTTCCAGTTACACCTATGCTTTGGATAGGTTGTCACACTACTCACCAGAGTAAATGGGAATTATGCTAGCAATGAAGAAGGTTGAAAGAGGCGATTAGCAAATGAAGGGGGCTCAGTCTGTAAGAGCCTTCGCATCGTAACGCAAATAATGAAACAAGTAATAATAAAGCTCTGCCAATTCTCGTAAAATACTGTCAAACACAAAATTTGCGTTGCGTTTACGCAAACCATTACGGAACGAAGGGACCCCAAAATGTACTGCAATTACTCGTATAACTTTCTTTTACTGTTCGCTCATGCCCAAGAAACTGATTTCTCTAGAGGGAACTGGTCCTACCTGGCAGGCCGTTCGTACTCTGCGGATGTAGATGGAGCGAAGGGGAATGTGCTCATAGCTACACGATTCTTGCTGCAGAGAGGAAAATTTGTGAAACATACTCTGACCTCACCCCCGCCATCCCTTTTATGGAGGAAAACTTCCCTTTGGTTTGGGGAAAGAAGTGAATTTCTTCGACTCTGTCGGCAATTTGTCATTCAGTCGTGTGGTCTTGGCGAGTGAAGGTCGTAGACTACCTAGGATGGTTAACCAGTCGGTGCATAGCGAAGCCCGTGAAATAATTAAATGTAGCAATCCTGTCCGCATCCAACAAATGAATGGTCTCGGCTACATCAACTTGTCTCTCCTCTTTCGAGGGAGGTACGGGAAAGCACATATTATTGACGACAGCAGCAGAAGGTTCACACTCGAAATAAAAAGGCTCTAGTTCCGGCAAGGAACTGAATTTCCCTTCTCTAAACTGAATGGACTTTAAAACTTTTGAATATCAAAATATAAAAGTGTAAAAGGTAAACGGCTTGCAAGGCTTAGGCTTTCTATTGATGAACTAGCCTTTAGACTTCTGCATCTAAACTGATTGTTGAGCAATAGTGATTACGAAGTGAGGAAAGAAGCAGAGGCTGTATGCTTTCGTACAGATTTTGCTTGACCGTATCGGCGATCTAAATGTGGAAGAGCACGGATGGTACGTTTACTTAAACATCATATTTACAATAACATAATGATCCAACGCGACCGTTAAATGGATTAAAACAAGAAAACACATATATGCTCATATGTTTTTTCTTCTAGTTTTCAGGGTTTTGTAGGCATTCTCGTCTCGTCTCTAGTATCAAATATTTAATGATTCTTTCCAATTTCATTTCCATTCTCAAAGACTTCTTCTGGTCTCGTCTCGTGTTCAACACTAATTTTTTTATATAGTTGTAAACACAGAACTCCAGACAAAATGAAAAGAATAATTTTGAATTTAAAAAAGAGTCCTGTCAATACCAGAGACGGATTCAAGTTAAACATTTTAGGCGGGCAGTACGGAAGTTAGAATTGTTTGAGGGGGGGTGGGGGGTGGAATCGCTCTTACAAATGTTAAAAAAAAATCAAGAGCACAAATTCTGCCATTGAATAGGGTGATAGGAAACTATTATTAACTTTTCAAAGCAGCAGCAACGAAATCTTTGGTAGTACAAACATATTTGTTGACTCAATGCTAACATCGTACTATGTGTTAAATCTTTTTCGTTTCTACATGCAAATTACAATTTAAATATATTATTTTTACCGGTATGCCATACCGGTCGATTTTCTAACTTTCGGATGCATAACCGTCTTATACCGGCTCACTTTAAGCACTGCTCCCGTGGATAGCAACCTTAGTTACAGACTCCATATTAAAATAATTAAAGCTGATGTTCGGTTGTTCTGTATTCGTACACAGGAATAAATGTTCATAATTGTTTTCTTTTTTAACATTATTCTTCGTATTAATGATTACGAAAGTAGGTGACTTTATGACTATGAGATAGAACCAACCCGAGTAGAGAATTTCCAATTGAAAGCTTTTATGTATACCTAACTATCACCAGATAGTTCTCAGCACAGCTGCTTACTTTTAATTACAACAATGCAATCAGAAATGATCCTTGACCTGAAAAAGCTTAGATATTCTCATAAATTATTTGCTTTGTGTGAAGGCATTTTATTATAAATAATAAGTGCAGAAGCAGGAGAGTAACCATTAATTCAAATAAATATAATCTGTTAATGGTTCTTGTAATTACTCAAAGTCTTCATAGGTTTAAATTCGAGTTTATTTCTGAACTGTTATAATAGCACAGCACATTTTAGAGCAGTATTGCTGAGAAGCAGCAATTGTTCAGTGCACTTCTATTCGTTTAGTACTTAGATTTCATACAAGTTCCAGATTGAAATTTTCAAATTGCACTGCATAACTTTATTGGTCAGTACTTTAGTTTCAAATTCCAAGTATCAAGTATCTTAATTTAGAAACAGACATTTTGTTTCTCCATTAATTAATTATTCCTTCTTTTTTTGTATTTATTTATTTATTTAAGTTTAATGTTTCCTTTCAGCACAGAGGCTATATGAGACAAAAATCTCCTGTATTGTTTCTCACCAAGGTTGAGAACTCTTCTGAAATCATATTCTAAACCAATATTTAACTAACTCACAATTAAAAATTACTTATAACTTGTGTAAATATAACAGTTACTGTATTTGCATGAAATCAAATGTAGTATGATCTCCTGGTAGCAGTTTTTAAGTACCAATCTTTGTGTTTCATAATTATCTTAGAACGGCCCAACACTGGACACGATATTAATGAGTTCAGCTGATAACTCTTATGATAATTCCTGATACGACTGTAGAGGCGGGGACAGTTTATTTATGGACCAATGCTGCAGTACATGCTAAATATATAAATATATCATTAACTATTATTTCAAGTTTATGACTACAAAAGCTGTGATAGATATGTACAGAATGTGCTGTTGCATCCTAGTCGGGGCAAAGTGTTAAAGTGGCACAGGAAATGTAGACCCGTAGCCCCACACACCAATTTATATGTTAAATTGGCCATACTTACTATACGATTTAAACTGGTTTGAAGAAATAGTTACTGTTTCTTCCTTGCAGGCTGCAGAAATAATCACCACAAATCTGATCGTTGGATGAATTATGGAAAGATAATGCTTAAGCGTGGCCGCAGTTGTTTAACAGTATCTTACGAAGTAACAAAACTGTATTTTAGTGAGGAAAATATATGAATCGCCGTAATTTCCACTTCTGGGCACAAGATAACGATATAGTCATTGTTAAAAAAATTGCAACATCACCTGAAGATGACAGTGTGGTACAGTATGACGAAATTAAACCCAATCCCTATTCATGATACAGCAGATGTATTCTATTAGATAACATATTGCAAGTTGTTCGTCCTATTCTATCTCTTGGGACAACATCAAAGCCCTATTGTTATGCATAATGATGCCTCTCCTTATTTTGCAATCAATTCCCCGAGTGGCTTGACAACAAATTTCCCGGACGTTAGTTGAGCACGTATAGTGAAGACCTTTATCAATTAGTAATCTTTGTATTTATTCACTTGATAAGGCCTGGTAGGTCAGTGAAATACCATGTTAAAAGTAAGTATAGGGATCCCTGGAAAAATACTCAAATGGTGTTAGGAAGGATATGCTTTCGTGGCAAGTGCTGTTATATTAATGATACATATATTTTTCAGCCCCCCAGAAAACGAACTTTCTAAATATAGTGGTACTTGTGGAAGTTATTTTCAAATTTCTCTCTTTCAAAATAGTTCCCTACACTATTAATATCGTTTCCAGCGCGTTTTCTACCGCTGGAATGCAACCTGGAACACTCTTTTTGGAATAGTCTGATGTTCTCGTAGCTTTTTTTTTTTTTTTTTTTTTGTTATTTCTTCTATGGATTTGAAACGACGACCTTTCAGGGTGGATTTCAACTTGGGAAATACAAAGATGTCTTCAGGTGCTAAATCAGGCAAGTAGAGTGGTTTGAGTATAATTGACGTACTGCTCTTTGCCAAAAATGTTCTAAGCCGAATGGCTAGGAGCATTGTCATAATTCAGCATTCATGTTCCATTTTCCAAACTTCCAGTTTCTTCATCCTCACAGCCTCTCTCAAATGTCTCATCCTTTCTAAATTGTACTCTTTGTTCATGGTTTGATCATATAAGACGTGCTCATAATGAACACCACAAAAATCAAAGAAAACAATAAGCATCATCTTAACGTTTGAGGGAATTTGATATACTTTTTTGAGTCTCTGCGAATATTTTTCTACCCATTATGATGATGTGACTTTGTTTGAACATCATAGGCATAGATTTAACTATCGTCACCTGTTATGATCTTTTTCAAGAAGCTATTGTCTTCGTTTGCACGATTCAAAAGAACTTCACAAATTTCCACGTGTGGTTCTATTTATTAACTTTTTAGCAACTGTGGAAGGAATTTTGGAGCAAGATGATGTATGTTCAGCTTTTCAACTACGACCAAATACAGAATGATTTGCTAATTTCAACTTTCTCGGTATTTTGCGGACAGTGAAATGACGATTTTTTTCCGTACAACACCAAGCACTTTCTGAAAGTCAACGCTATCACATGACGTTGGTGTGTATCCAGGTTTTTCCTCGTCTTTGATAGATGTTTTCCCTGCTTTGAAGCACTGATACCGCTCATGACACCGGGCATGGTTTGTAATACTTCCCCCGTACACTTTCTGTAACATTTTGAAAGTTTCTGTAAATGTCTTGCTCAATTTGAAACAAAATTTGATGCGCATTCGGTGCACTTCGCAAATCTTAATTTTCGTAATACCACAAAATCACCACAAGTACGGAACACTTCATTTAAACGCTCTGAGTCTCACAATGACAGAGAATAGAATTATGGAATTACCATTAAAATGCTTGGGAAAAATTGTGGCGCTGACAAACAAAGTTAAAGCCACTTTAGCTGATCGTATTTTTTGAATGTTTGATTTCTTTCTGGACAGATCTTGTATATAGGAAATTTCTGTACGGTACATTGCACAAGTGCCAGTACGACATTCACAGAAGTAAGAACAATATTATGAGAATATTATGAGGAGTTTTCACTACGAAAGAAGAAAAATATATAACAAATATTTAATTTAATTAATAAATTATTGGTTAACTTTTATTTCAGCTCCTATATATATAACACTCAAAAAAGTTGAAACGAGATTTAAAATACAATATAATTTATAAATTGTTTTATTGAGTGCACTGAAACTTTGAAAATGAAATAGCAAATATCATAGCACGACACAAGCTTCGTGGAGGTACTTCAGTGTATTATAGTTCTCATCTTACTCGATACAATTAAGATTTCCTCCTTCAATAATTCTTTCAACCCAGTCATTTGCGTCAAGAGACTATGCATCAAGATGCAGGAATAACTTATCTTAATGAAAAACATATGTATAAAATAATTGGATTTAGAAAACTACTTTCATTATGTTGTAAATTAAATGTCAAATTTTACGATTCTACAAAATAAAACTTTCTCATAAATTACAAATTATTGATTTTACGTTTTCTAAAAACAACAATAAATATTTTAAATATGTTGGTTTTAAAGTAAAGTCAACTCAAAATCTGATAAGCGTATTTGTTCTAAGAGACACTATCGTACTTGCTACGTCGTTGAATTTCACAATCATTTATTATACAAAAGATTAGTGTATGCATGGTTTTGGCTATCTTGAACATATGATTATTATATGAAATAGTCACTTTTGATCTACGTGATCCAGAGTACAATCCAGGTAGAATCATATATTTCGGAATCCACGTTACAGTGTAGTGCTCATTTTACGTTGTATTACGTGTTATGTAAAAGGGACATTACACTAAAGCAAACGAAGTAACTGAAGATATAAATATTTCAATGCCATTTAAGAAACGAAGACATCAATAATTACCTAAACAAGTTTTAAAAAAATGTTAACATGAAATTTCTCGTGATATGAAAAAGAATTCTAGTTACATTAAATTCTTACAGAAAAATTGATATCATAAATCTTACAATTTATCACCTCCATCTTGTTTCTTCTACAAAATTTTAAGTTTGAATGTGTTAGAAAGAAAAGTAAGGTAGCATCGTAAACTACATTTATTTTCTCCGTAAATCACGTCAAGAGTATGTCAAGATATGAAACATTTAGGTCAAAATTAACAACATAGATTACAGCCAAGCATATGACAATGTATGTATTGTATATGTCAATAAATGTACATATGTCGGTCGTAATATGAAAAGGAAATGTGAATTTGGAATTATAATTCTACTTACAGGTTTCTGTAATTCCTGAATCTTTAGAGTTCCAAGCTTTCGACTCTTTCCTGAAGTCTTGGTCACGGAGGTTGAAAAGAGAAAGAAAAACTACAGAAACATCAAGGAATAAAAAGGAATTGACTTACCAAGGGAAGAGCTGTCTTGTCCAAGAAACACGTTGTCAAGTGCGCCAGCGATCTGCAGATGATGTGGAAGTAAAATAAGATATGGCGGAGTCAATTTGTTCGCCTTTCCTCTTTTTTGTCAAGCACATGACAATAAAAACAACATGAGCAACTTTCTAACAAAAAAAAAAAAAAAAAAAAAAGGAAAGGCACACAAATTGACTCCACCATATTTTATTTTACTTCCACATCATCTGCAGATCGCTGACGCACTTGACAACGTGTTTATTGGACAACACAGTTCTTTACATGGTAAGTTCGTTCCTTTTTAATTCCTTGAAGTTTCTGTTCTTTTTCTTCCTGCTTTTAACCTCCGTGACCAAGACTCCAGGGAAGAGTCGAAAGCTTGGAACTCTAAAGATTCAGAAATTACAGAAACATGTAAGTAGAATTATAATTACAATTCTTGAGCGTGGCTTTCCAATGTCCGAATTGGAATTATAACCAATTGGAATTGGAGTATATTAAACTCCAAACCGGTGGAGCAACCTCAATTGCTATTAATCGTTAGGTAAAATCTTTTGTCCATTCTCCTAAAACCTATTTGTTTCAGAAACGTCCATAAATATATTTTGTCAAAGTTCAGACAAGTTGCTCATGTTGTCAGACAAGTTAAATTTACTTTCTTGCACCCAAGAACTAAAGATTTTTAGTTTCAAAGAAATTATGAGTCAAAACTCTTAGTATCAGAATTAATTTCTAAGAGTCACCACTAAATCTCTTCTTTGATTCAGAACCTATCAAAATGACTTCCCGCATGAGATACCTACATTCTGTGTAGAGCTACATATACATTCAGGGTTTCAAAAGACTTCTCCAATAATAAAGGAAAACCTTCGAATTCCCCTACTCAACCTTCGGAAAAGAATTTCTCAAAAATCTGTCTTACGTATAGTATAGGGTATAAGGAGAATATTTGCACAAAATTTTAACATTCAAAACCAAACAGTTTAGAAACTCTCGTGAAGAGCGACAAAACGTTTAACCCAATTTTCCACTCTTTTAATTGTTGAATTTCAAGAAATCTCCTTCCTTACTTTAGAGTTTACGTGAACATTTACTAATTTTGTTTCCCAACGGAATCAAAAACCTGATTTAGAGTGAGAAAAGGTTCAAGCTCCCTTTTGTTCTCAGGGTTGCATTTCGTTTAAAAAAAGAAAAAAGAAAGAAAAGAAAGAAAAAAAGAAAAAGAAAAAAAGAAAAAGAAAAAAACCGCATCTTCTCCTGAACGTAGAGTTACAGGAGAAAATTCGTACATAATTTCAAGTTCATATTTGGTCTAGGAATTAATTCGTGCGGGTGGACAAGAGATGGCGCAACGAACGGAGCGTCCCACAGTTCCGTGTATCCACACATGTGTTGCAAACCCCTGTCATCGCGTATCGTTCGTAGTATAGGGCAGTGGATTAAAGCGTCAACAACACCAGTTTGTAGTTAAGTGAACATGGCGCAATTTGTGCCTGATAAAGTGTTTTTGCGGGGTGTCCTGCTGCATTACTTTAACATGCAGAAAAGTGCGACTGAAAGTCATCGTATTTTGGTGGAAGTGTATGGTGACCATGCTCTGCTGAGCGAACGTGTCAGAAGTGGTTTGCACGGTTTAGAAGTGGTGATTTCGGCGTGGCAGACCAAGAGCGAGCTGGACAGCCAAAAAAAATTCAAGACGAAGAATTGACAGCATTGCTCGAGCAGGATTCGTGTCAAACGCAGGAACAACTTGCAGCAGCATTAGGCGTTGATCAAACAACAGTCTCCAAACGCTTGAAAGCCATGGGAATGATTCAAAAGATGTCACATTGGGTTCTACATGAATTGAAAGACAGAGACGTTGAAAGACGAAAAACCATTTGCGAATTGCTGCTTCAACGACAGAGCAGAAAGGGGTCTCTGCATCTAATTATTACGGGTGATGAGAAGTGGATCCATTACGAGAACCCTAAACGAAAAAAGGCCTGGGTGAAACCAGGTGAACCAGGTCCATCACAACCAAAACGAGATATTCACTGTGCAAAGGTTATGCTGTGCACATAGTGGGATATGAAAGGTGTGGTGTACTATGAGCTGCTGCAACCGGGTGAAACTATGAATGGAGAACGTTATCGACGACAATTAATGCGTTTGAAGCAAGCTCTGGCCAGAACACGACCAGAATGGGAGAACAAACATGATAAACTTATTGTTCAACATGATAACGCTCGCCCACATGTCGCAAAACCGGTCAAAACCTATTTAGAAAATGTCGGATGGGAAGTTTTACCCCACCCGCCGTATTCACCAGACGTTGCTCCTTCGGACTACTACTTGTTCGATTGCATGAACAACGATTTGATTGGACAGCGGTTTACTTCTTCAGAAGATATCGAAACATGGGTCTCTGACTGGATCGCTTCCAAGGATGAGGACTTCTTTCGCCACGGAATCCGTACATTGCCTGACAGATGGGCGAAAGTGGTGGCTAGCGATGGACAATATTTTTCTTAAGGTATTTATGTATTTTGTGTTTGTACTACAGCTTCAATGTGTGCGTACCAACCGCACGAATTAATTCCTAGACCAAATACGTTAAATAGTTTTGGAGATCCGATAAACGAAAAATAAAATCTTCCCCTTTTCTCTTAGGAGTAGCGTTTTGTTTTTATATGCACCTCAGGTTGCATGAAGAATCTTTGCAGAAAATTTGAAGTTTCTACGTCCAACAGTTTCGGCGATCCGGTGAATGATGATAAGGTTTCCAAGACTTTCTTCCCTTCCTTTCTCAAAATTTCATAGTATTCTTAGCCTAGGATTAAAGGAAAACAGACTTGTACAAAATTTCAAGTTTTGCGCCAAGCAGTCTCAGAGATCTGGTGAACAAACGAAAGTAAAAATGTTCAAGACCTTTCCTTTGTATCATTTTGCAAACCCCATCTTACACTCTACTCAAGTTGTACAGACCGCCTTTGGCGCGGGAGACCCGGGTTCAATTCCCGGCGGGAGCTCATGTGGTTCGGATTCCACGTTAATCAGTAGGTCCACGTCTCATATAGCCTCGCTGCTGAACGGGACGTTAAACTCAAAATCAACTCAACTCAAGTTGTACAGACTTGAAATTTCTTACACTAAACAAGTTCGGGAATCTGATTAACGGCAATAATATATTCACTCTCTCTTTGCCTCCTTAGGGATCAAGTTATGCAAAATTCCAGTTTATCCACAGCCTATGTCTAAAGGATACAGTTGTACAAAATTTGACATTTCTACCTCCGAGTATCCCGATAACTAATGATAAATTTATCTGGGAGTGAGTTAATGGATTTTGTATGTTAGAAATGTGTAACTTAGTTTGTCTGATACAGGCAAGTATGAGAGTGATGTAGTCACTTAATACACAATCAGATAAAAATACATACATTTTTGCATATTACAATTTCAGAACATATATAAGAAACAAAGTGTTTTTTTTTTTTTTTTTTTTTTTTTTTTTTTTTTAATTAATGAGAAGGATACATATATTTGAGTAATTTCTAGAAAGACATCGATAGATGGAAACAGTCCTCAATTAGTATCAACGTTAGCACGATTCGGATGAATAAACTTATTCACTAAGTTGATCCAGTAAGCAAAAATTAAAATCGTTTCATTGGATTTAACGATCATATTCATCATCAAAGCTATATTACACGTTGTCTACAGTTTAATGTGAGATCCGAACCACATAAGATCCCCATCAGAAGAAGACAAAAAGTCTTGCATGTTGCCGAATTCCGCGTCATGTATGAGTGAGAGAGGTGCCAATTTGGAATCGATAATCGAATCCTGACAATTGGAATGGAGCAGAAAGATAAGCACAAACTGCGGGAAGTGATTCGTGGCATCAAAACTAGCTAAATATGGCTATGAGCATCAGCAAAATGGTACATTAGGTAGTTGCGCAGACAGAGATAATTTGTGCAGACAGAGATAGACCCCAATTGTTAGGGGGTCTAAAGAGGGGATGAAGAAATTCCCCATGTATTTAAATGGGCCATTTTTGGACCTATAATCTCATCTTTTAGGTACTTGAAATTGGAATTAAAACTTGAAATTCGGTATGCTTGTACGTTTTCCATAGGATCATTTAATAAAATCACTAAAAATTAAAATTTCCAAGTTTAGAGTGGTTTTATGGAGAACTGAAAAATCTTTCCCGTGTTATTTATATGGAACATCATCTACACCCCAAAATGTTTAGGCACTTCCCGTAGGGCTACAATGATCAAATTTAGCACAATTGTATCCTTCCAAGAGTAACCCACAGGATAATTGCCAAAAGCATTTAGGAGGTATAAAGAGAAAGTGATAAATAGGCACGTTATTTAAATGGGCGTTTTCTTGGGATACAAAATCTTATCGTTTAAGTAGTTGAAATACGAAAAGAAACTTGAAATTCGGTAGAATTGTGGGTTTAAAAGGTGTGAGGCTCTAGGCCGAGCAAACGTGGGGGATGGATGCGGAGTCCCCAGCTAGACAAATGATAGTTTTATAATAAAACCCAATTACATTTCTTTTCTAGTCTTTCTGCTTTCTACGTCATGTCTCATAATCATGGTGTTGAAATTATAAGTTTTCTGTATCATTCACATACTGTAAAATCCCTTGTCTCATATTGTGTGTATATTATTTTCATGTTAGATAAAGGGGTGGATTCCAAGTTTCAGTTCATGTGAATCAGATTCTGTAGTAGATTGTCTTACATATCGTCGGTGCTAAAAAGACTCGCTAAACATTAAATTTACCAAGTAGCCTCCAAACAACTAATATTCTAGCATGAGTGCATCAATATTATATGATATTCTCACAGTGCGAAGATCATTTCATTTTCTTTGCTTGCATGCTCTTCTGTCTCATGTATCTACGGTGTTGAGCTGTAAGTTAAAACTTTCATATTTTGTCGTAGGTAGTATTAAATTTTTTATCTAATTCCAATGTTATTTCAAATCAGTAAATATTTTATGTTGGAATGGAAATAGTGCTTTTAATCTTATTAAGGAAGGCATAGGATAGGATAAATTTTATTCCCTTTATTCTGCACATACGAAACATATTTGAGCATTTAATTTTCTTTCTTTCTATACAATTTCAATTCCATTGCATTTGATTTGTCCAAATACAAAGATCCTTTCAGGGAGTTGAAAATAGCTACAAGAAAATATCTTCACCACATTTATGGGAAATTTCGAACATACTTCAATCGATACAAGGTAAACTATATCAAGTAATATTGTGCGATGTTTTCAGATTGCTCCCGGCAACTCGAGGGAGAAAGAGACAGAGAGAGAGAGAGTAACTCCGTGAGAGGTTCACTAGAGCGCGAAACGAGAGGGAAAGCTCCAACACTGTTCCAAGCTGCAAGTGAGCGGGAGACTAGTTCAGAGAGCTTTTTCCATTAATGTAACACAGCAATTACCGATAATGCCGACAAACCTTAGCTTGGCAAACAAGAACGGTATAGAAGATTTTCGACACGGAAACAATCCAATAGGGGAAGTATTCAAAAACTTCGAGGAAACAAGATGAAGTATATTTTGAGTTTTTCTGTAGACAAGTAACAATTCTTTGTATGTATTGTCTTTCTTTCTTCAAGCATTGTACCTTTTGTACATCAGAAACAACTCTGCTCCTACTCTTCCTTTCAATTTTCAGTTTCCACGTCCAAAAATATCCTCACGTCGAAAAACAACTGTTTCAAACCTTAATATGTATCCTTTCCTCTCCCGTTCCACACTCTTTATACAGTGCAATATAAGGTGTATTACAACTTCAAAGAAAACCACCAAACCCTCCTCCAAGATAGATTCGCATACTAAAAGCTACTAGGACCCCCATTAAAGTTAGTTTCGAGTCTAATCAAGATCCGTGGTTGCTTTAAAACATTCTCGTCTTACGCTCCTCGGGTTCGTAAAATGGGGGCTATACTTTAAGTGTTAAAGTGCTTTCGTTGTACTGTGATAAATACAATTATGTTATGTACCATAAGATTCCAAGACTTACGACTCACCATTGTATTTCTAATCTAATATCAAGTTTTGAGTGTGAAAGATATATGGGCTACAGCAGTTAAAACCTTTATCAAATGCCTAAAGAGCTGAGTTTGCGTTCCCTTTTAATGAGAAACGAATTAACAATACGAGAGAAATGTTTTGTAAATTGTACCGAAAAAATATATATTGAAATTTTACTGGTATCAAAAGAAAGAATGAGCAGTAAAAAAGGGAGATTCTACGCCACTGAGTACACACCCAATTCATCAGCCCCGAATGATGCAGAGGACTCAATGTCTCAGTGCCGCCTGATACGTGATGTCGGAAGACTCCCTGACGATTCGGGAAATTCGCTCTCTTCTACGGGGGTGTATTCGTTCTCTTTTACGACCCCTTTTTAGGGGTGTATTCGTTCTCTTTTAGATCCCTTTTTAGGGGTTTACTCGTTCCCTTTTATGACCGCTTTTTTCAACCTCTATATAACATAGTAGATATTGTGAACACAAGTCTACGACCATGTCACGCATATCGCCCAGCTATGGAAAACTGAGTATCACCATAGAACTCGTTCTCTTTTACGATCCCTTTTTAGGGGTGTATTCGTTCTCTTTTAGATCCCTTTTTAGGGGTTTACTCATTCCCTTTTATGACCGCTTTTTTCAACCTCTATATAACATAGTAGATATTGTGAACACAAGTCTACGACCATGTCACGCATATCGCCCAGCTATGGAAAACTGAGTATCACCATGGAACTCGTTCTCTTTTACGATCCCTTTTTTGGGGGTGTACTCGTTCTCTTTTACGACCCCTTTTTGGGGTGTATTCATTCCCTTTTATGATCCCTTTTTCCAACTACTATATAACATACTAGAGATTACAAACACAAGGCTACGACCATGCGTTTGGTATTTTTACAATTATTATTATTTTTATTTTAAATGTACAGAAATATACAGTGTAGTTAACAGATTATGCCTTTCCTCTGAAGTAGTGATCACCAATTCCGGAATTTTTACTTTCTGGATTCCGGAAAGTAAAATAGGAAAATTTTTTCCGGAATTATAATCCGGAATTTTTCCGAAATCAGGAAAGAGAAATTTCCGATTCCGGAAAATTTTGGCCATCCATACTCTGAATTGTCAACTGTCACTTTTTAAAACGTTTTTAAATAATCGTCTTAGTAAATGTTAGGTATGCTTAAAAATAAAACTGGTGTAATGTGTAGTTTTGGTACTACCATAACATCATATTTTTGTACTTTAACTATGACTTTGTTTTTTTTCCAACTGTACCATTACTTACAACTATCAAACTTTTGTAACTTTTTATGGGATTAGTTTGCATTTACTTGGTATGATTAAATAACAAAAAGGGAGGCCTTTTTTGTAATAAGTTTGTGTTTTGTGAATGGACAATATAGGCCTAGCAATGTAAGTGGTTGAGTGATTATTACAAAATCTATCAACAAAAATAAGAAAAATAGACTAATGAACATAGATGAAAACAATAAACATACATACAGGTAATACTTCTCAGAATTACATAGATTTACGTACAAAATGTTGTGTCCCGTATTTCAAAGTTCGTTTTCACTGATGATATGGTGTCCTTTTTTAAATTTTGCTTTCAGTTCCGTAAGTCAGGCTTGATTAGCTTGTAAGAGATGGAACAGGAACTTCCCAGATGATATTTTTAAAAGGTACCCAACAAAAGTCTTCATTTCTTGGCCAGTAGAATATAGAAGGCCCAGAGCGATTCATGCATTGCTCTCTCACGTACAAAAATAATAATTACAAAGGTACCAAAACCACCCTTTTTACATTTTAACTATATCATGTATGTGCTAGAATTATTCTATAAAAAAGTTTCAAAAGTTCCACAGTTGTAACTTACGAGCAATGATACAATTTGCAACATAATTTAAAACTGTATATTTCCGTACATGTAAAATACAAAATAAATAAATAAGTAAATAAATAAATAAATATATATATATAATTACAAAAATACCAAAAACAGCACCCTTTTTGTTTTTAACCATATCATGTATGTGTTAAGATGATTCTATAAAAAAATTCAAAAGTTTCATAGTTGTAACTTACAAGCAATGACACAATTTGTAACAAAACTTAAAACTTTATATTTCCGTACATATAAAATACAAATAATAATAATAATAATAATTACAAAAATAAAAAATCACCCATTCTATTTTTTAACCATACCATGTACGTGTTAAGATGAATGTACAAAAAGTTTCAAAAGTGTCATAGTTGTAACTTTTGAGCAATGGCACAATTTGTAAAAAAAAAAAAAAAAAAAAAAAAGTTTGTATGCCCATTAATGTTTGACAGTGCAACCTTCGCGAGGTTTCTTAGAATCTACTGAAAGAGCAAGAAATAAGCTTTCATTTGACACCTGGATAAGCCTTATAACTTGAAAAATAATGAAGATATGGTAATTTTGGTTCCATGATGCTGAGTGCCGGAAAGTGAAACTGGCGCCAAATTCACATTTTTCAAAAAATTCTTCCCGGCCCATTTCTCATCCAAAAAATCGGAAAAAAATAATATAGCATAATTTCATTGGTATTTAAGTATGAAAAAAATGAAGAGAATTTGTGACAATTGAAGCACATTGCTCTAGGTGAGTTGACATGGAATGACCCTTAAGAATAATACGTTATTGTTATTACAAAAAACACTTCTTGGTGTTCTATAGTGGAAAGAGACCCAATTATAGTAAAAGATCAAACATTAACGATAATACGTTATTAAAAAGGTGGACTTGCTATATTATAGTAAAAAAAAATGACATCTCGATATGGATTCAAAGAAACACTGTGGTATGTGTAACAATTGGATTAGAAAGTCAAATTATGCCATACATACGAAACTTATGCATTCATTATCATCGTCAAGTACTACTTCAAAAAGACAAAAAGCAAATCAGGGAGTAAGTACTCATTCGAGCGTACTCTTAGAATTTATATTTTGCCAAATGAAAATAGTGAATGTTTTTTATGTGACACACCAACCTTTTTAAATCGTGTTAAGCCGCAATGTGAATCAATTTTAAAAGAAGCTTTGTGTATTGATCATTTAATTAAAGTCAATTGCAGTTTAACAACAATATTTATACAACCTTCAATACCAGATGTTATAACAAGTTTTCCTGTTGCATCCGGATATCGAGTAATCCAACCGATTAATGATATCAGCAAAAAACTGGATGAAATATTCCAGGACTTATGTCACTTTCAAGAGGAAATATGTATTTAAAAATCAGGTTGGAGTTTATGCTCCGAGCTGGAACATATATTAAAAATTGATGTTGATAAATATAATCCGTTGAGAGCATTAAGTTATATAGATTTACCGGATTGGATTCAAGTTAAAAAATGCGTACTTAATATAAAAAATAACGATAACCATTGTTTTGTATGGTGTGTATTGCCAGCGTTACACCCAATTTCATGGGAAAACCATCCTGATCGTGTGTCGTGCTATTTTGAATATCAAAATGAACTCAAAGACATATTTGATGGTATAGAGCAGCGTTCTTCAACCGGTGTGCCGCGAGGAAATCGAAACAAAATTATTAATTGTGTAGCAACTAAATTGCAAGACATTGGAAATGTATTTAAGTCGATTGGAGGAGATCGCTCACGTCCTGAGTGTGTCGTCAGTGCTAATTTTTGACATTAGCAAAGCAAAATAATTTGGAAATAGTATTTACACATTGTTTTCTCCATAGATAAGCACTTGTTTCAAAATCACTTGTTCCTGAACTAGCAGAAGTATTATATCAAGTGATAAAAGAAGCGGAACCCATTATGACATATATTTATGACAAGCTAGATCCCATGCTTAGTTTCGATAAAGCTATGCCTATACAGGAACAAATCAATTTTCTAGTCGAAGGATTACTGCTTCAGTACTTTAAACTCACATGAAATAAATCGTTTTCGTCGGTCGATGCGTTGTGTGAATTTTTATTACAAGAAGAGTCAACGGAATTAATTGTGAATTATAAGACATTTGTTAAAGCTAAGTCTAAAGAACAAATTTTGCATCGGAATTTATCGCAAAGATAGCTGATGCTTGTTGCGCGATAATTCTCATGTTTCATTTCCTCTTGAAGAACGACAGAATGAGTTCTCCCACGAATACTTATGTTATTGCTAAGAACCAACAGAATAGGCGTAACGGGAATTATAGTATGTTTCACGCGAATAATAATACACGCTGTCCAGCTAAAACATTAGTGTGTGCGAATATGGCTCAATTCAAGGGATGCGATAATTGTAATGTTTTAAATAGCGAAAATAATTCTGGGAAAATTGGGAGACCTGCTCTCAAGACCCACACGATAACTACGCCTATTGTTAGGGATAGGATTCTGCCTTGTATCAAAATTACTGTCGGAAATAAAGAGTACAAAGCGTTGCTGGAGTCTGGTAGTCAAATTTCTATTTGTACTAGGGAGCTTCTTCCTCCTAACTCTAGACTTGTTAAAAGACATACTATCATCCGTGGCATCTTGGGTAAAAGACTTGAAACTAACACGTTAGCTGTGTTGAACTCAGTGGCGGCCGGTGGATTGTGGTTTCGGGTGTTGCAGTGCGAACGATAAGAGACAGAAGATATAAAGTTGACTCATTGACTAATCAGCATAACTTTAGATGCAAATGCTATGTGACATGTTAAATAAAATTCTGTTTTTAAAAAATAAAAAATGCAGAACATTTTATCCGATTAATCACCTTAATTAATTAGCAAGTTGATTATTCTCTCTTTGATTGGAGCAAATCTGTCTAATACATGCTGGTTGAACTCTGGTATTCTTATTGTCAGGTCTTTTTCGATGGAAAGCATAACCAATGTTGATAACCTTTCTTGGGACATTCAATTCCTTGAAAGTGTCAATTCTTTCTCATGTGGAAAAGAACTTTTCGTCTTTTGCTGACGCCATGGGTACAGTTAATATTAATTTCAGAAGCTTTGTAGATTCACTAAATATTTTTTCTAGATTATTGCGAACGATTCATTCTAGCAAACTCAGTCCCTGACAGTGATCCGAATTCCTCTTCAGCGTTGACTGAAGAGTTCGTAGCAGAGATTAGTGTTATAAAAAATGTACATTGCACTCACTTTATTCACAGTTTATCCAGGAAAATTTAAAATTCTTAATTGTAACATTCATACACTGCCATGGGGTCATTATCAGTTGCCATTGAAATTTTGTAATAAGTGTAATATGTAAAAAAATGTTTTTATTTTTTTCTGAACTTTATAGGGAGATGTATCAATGAAATCGGGAACAAATAGTGTCTGAATTACATAAACCTGCAAGACGGCATTACTCTCGAATATCTGTTACAAAGAAGGGTATCCATGATTTATGGCAGGCTGATCTGGTGGAAATGAATAGTGGAAAATTGAAAGGTTTGGCAAAAATTAATAAAAAATACAAATATTTATTGACTGTGATAGATACATTTTCCAAATATGCCTGGGCAATGCCCGTGAAAAATAAAACGGGGCAAGAAATTACACAGGCATTTATTTCAATTTTGAAAAATGTAAATAAAAGCCTGAAATTTCTCCAAGCCATAGAGGCCGCGAATTTTATAACTCTGAGTTTAAGAAAGCAATGAAACAATATAACATTAAGCATTATTCCACTTACAGTGATGTTAAAGCGAGTACTGTGGAAAGATTTAAGAAAACATTACGCAATCTTACGTGGCATCAATTTACACTGCAAGGAATTTATAAATGGGTTAATATTTTACAGGAACTATTAAATAAATACAATAATACAATTCATTCCACCATTAAAATGAAACCATTCAACGCTATTAGAAAGAGAATGGGGAGTATTTATTGAAAATACATATTGTAGAAAGTTTTCTGTGTAAAAAGAAAAACTAAATTTAAGCTTGATGATTATGTAAGGATAAGTAAACGTAAACGTCCTGCTTTTGATAGAGGTTTTACACGTAATTGGACTACAGAAATTTTTCAAAGTGGTAAAGTTTTTCACACTAATCTCGTAACATATCATCTAGTAGACTCAAATAACAAACCTATTGAAGGACGATTTTACGACTATGAATTATTATCAACAACATTTCCAAAAACATATTTAATTGAAAAAGTTTAGCGAAAGACAAATAATAAAGCCTATGTTAAATGGTTAGACCTGCCATGAAGTGATAATTCTTGTGTTGAGTTTTCATCAATAGTGTAAAGGTTTATTTTAAAAAAGACTATAATAGGTGGAAAAAATGGATTGAAAAATTCCTTTTACATGTATTGTAGTAGATTCGACGGGCTGTGATAAATCATTTTTGTCAAAAAATTTCTTGAGTATTACAGTAATTTATTTAAAAATATTGTATGGTGTTATGGCGAATGACAGCCATTTTATGATACTCTTTGATGCTGCAAGTTTAGAGAAGGATTGCCTCAAAATGATGAATTTCAAGCGCAAGAAGGTCCACATCTTTTAACTATTGATGATTTAATGCGAGAGTGTGACCATCGGATTGTAGATATTTTCACTAAGGGCAGCCATCATAGAAATTTAAGTGTAATTTTTAAAACAGAATATTTTTCAACAAAAGGGAATGCGGGATATTTCGTTAAATTGTCATTATATCGTATGTTTTAAAAATTCTAGAGACCAGGCTCAAGTTAGTTACCTGACACGTCAACTGAATCCAGGTAACACAAAATTTGTTCAGGAGGCTTATCAAAATGCAACTCGAATTGCCTCGATGAGCACCGAGTTCGAACAAATATTTTTCCATCAGATTCTTTTAATTATGTTTGTGCACCTGTAGAAAATAATTGCAATATTTTTTATATTTTAACAACTAGTTTCGCTATAATAGCCGTAAAAATGATTAGTAAGGAAAATGCACATTTACTAAAAATTTAGCAAAGTCAAAACCTAAAGCACGTAAGGCAATTTCACAAAATGGAGATTCCAAATTAATTCGATCTGTTTGTGAATATTAATATAACGTATTACAAGGAAATGTTCCATTAAATAAAAAAGACAAAAAATTTAAAAAAAAAATCAAAAAGGAACTTAGGTATTTGTAAGAAAGGTCTGTCATTAAAACAAAAGAAGGAAACGAATAATTGTAAAAAAGGTGGTTTTCTCACTGCATTGCTTGAACCTATTATTGGAGGTATCCTATCTAGTTTAATTAAATAATAATAATAATAATGCAGCATGCGCAAAAACTTATTTTAATCTCGCCATAAAAATTACATCAATATCAAACTATATCCAATTTAAACGATGAGATGAAAGAAATTTTAAATAATAAAAATATGAGTGTAGATGAAAAATGGATACGATATAAGGAGGTATTACAAAAAATATTTACACATTGTTCAAAAGCTTACAGCAACAACTAATGTTGATAATAATCAGAGGTTGGAAAACGAAGAAGAGGATGATGATGATGATGATGGTGAAATGTTATCTACACTTCCAGAGTTTTGTCTGCGAAAATCAAGACCTTTATTATGTAAATGAGAACAAAATTCTAACATTCAATGGGATTATAGTGGTAATGTTAATATTTATAATAAATTAATTCCGGGTGCTAATATACTATATTTAATAGCGGATTTTGTTAGATGTCGTGAGGAAAAATATCACACCCACAGGCTGGGAACCCTTTACTGAAATATTAGCAAACTCCAATATACCCTTAGAGTATATAGGTATCCCTCGTAGTACATACGGCTTTAAAATTACGCTGTCAAGAAACAAAAAATAATTTTAAAAATAAAAATAAAATAAATCAGGTATTAGTAGTATCAGACAATAGAAAAAAGGAAATTTCAGTTTGCACAGACAGGTGATAATAAGAAGAAAGAGACGAGGGAGAAAAATATTTTTGCTTAATTAAAAATATGGAGCAGAGTACTAGTTTTTACTTCACATTACCAAGTAACAAATCTATGGAATACTTTCCACAAAATACTCTGTCATGTTATACTACCAAATTATATCATCCACTTATACTAGAAAAAGGCGTGTGGGAGACAGCTATTGTTGAAGTACATTATACAAGTTCATTTCAGAATGTTTCCAAATATACTAATAATATTTATTACCGTATCAGGAATAAAGAAAGCTGGAACATAACTAAAATCTCGCCAGGACACTATTATCATGTTGACCATATTCTATCTCAAATTAATCATAAATGTGATATATTAAATTTATAATTAAGAGTTAAGGCATCAGTAAAACGAATTGTGGTCAGTAGAGTAAAAAAAGATCAGGAAAAGCATATAGAGGTACGCCTATATCCCGAACTAGCCAGAATACTAGGTTTTGATCATATACAACAAGAAGATATTTTAGTTGTGCATCATGCTCGTTATTCATCTGATTTACAAAAATCGCTACCCACACTCATGTATATTTATAGTGATATTGTAGAACCACAGTTGGTAGTGATACCATAGGTTCATTGTTACGTATTATAAATACAAATATTAAAGAGTATGGGGCTAGTAAAGAGTATGTGGTCGTTTTTAGAGTTACCTGATGGCTATAATACAATTATTTTATTAAGAAAAACTTGTAGCAATGCCAGTAAATAATTTTAAAACTTTTTATGAGTCAAAGTACAGTCACATTACTCAGTTGTTGGAATTTATGTCCAGATTTTGTTTGGAATGCCACGTCAACGATGATTATAGGCATAGCCCTTGATATAACACGATTTTCTTTGTGCAACTCTTCGATTATTTTGCTCTGTACGCAAAATAACCCAGAACTCACCACAGCGAGGTGGCTGCACATCGAGTTCCGCCCACTTACCCACCCAGTAGGCATACGTTGACATTTGACCTTAGGTCACGTAGTTCTTCTTGGTCTCGAATCGTGGCATTCTTGTTCTAGACTTTAGTTTGGCTCTAACGTAGATATCACTTGCGTTCTGGTCGCACTTTTTCGACGCTGCCTCGGACACCAACTTCACTGTGCGTTCCACAGATTGACTATGGCAAGGGAATGTTGTTGTTAGAGTAGCTGAGGTTCGGATGTTTTCTTCAAGCTGCTGACCCCTTATGTTTCGTGTGATTGGCGGCTCTGTTAGACATTTAGGCCAATTAATCATGTCGTAGTAATTTTCAGCTGTAAAGTTTAATTTCGGAACAATGAAGTCACGTGTGCGGCTTGATCTCGGAATCTTCTGGCTGCGGCACTTTTTATCCTTCTCCAGCCTAACGTTCGAATATGCGGATTTTCATCTGCTGTCATCGCTATCAGCAGGTTTTCATGATGAGCGTAGTATCCGTTTGTTTGTAGAACAGAATGAACTATGTGTTGTACATTTTCTGGCAGAAAGCGTGATAGCTTAACTATGCGAAACAGATACATGGCGCCCATTTCGCACGAAGGATTTCGCCGTATTGAAAACCAGACGGGAGCGTATGTTTTAACAATGTACTGGCAAAGTAGGCAAAAACTTGAACTAGGTTTAACGGGAATGAGTGTAAAGGAGACGATCAGTGAAAGTTCACAATCCTTTAATTTCTTTCCGATGGGGCCGGAAAAAGCGTTGAGTCCGGTCGTCCCACCATCCAATTCGGTAACCAGGTGTCAAAATGGCAATTCGTTGGTATGAAGAAGGCAAATGATATGCTGCAGTTCCTATCCTAGGGATCTTTGTATCTGACTTATCAGGCCGTTATCCCTTCCTGTGTTTGTGGCTTCACCATCGCTGCCGACTGCCTCAGGGCTTGACACGTCATACTGGTTCTTCTCTAAAGGCTCCAATATAGAGTCGGCAATATCCTTGTCAGTGCCTGACTTAGGTGTGGCATGACCCAAGTATTCTGAACCGGGCTCCGATAGAACTGTGATACGCTTTTTTGTAACCTCTCGTCTTCGTATTTGCCGTTAATTTTATCTTGCACAAGAGTTGCATCATTTTTTTCCGTCGAAGTAGATACTTGTAATCACCCGGCCTAGGCGAGCCTTTTCTTTCTGGATCTTCTCACCCAGTTTATCTTTTCCTCTTCGCACCTTAGATCTGTCAACAACAAGATTTTTGTCCTCTGGCGCTATGAGTCTCGTGTCCTGAAGTACGGCAGAAGCGATCAAAGCAACATGTTTGTCTGAAGCTCCAGTTCTAAACGCTGCCTCCGCTGTATTTTGAAGACAGATGCGCTTTAGGCTATATTTCCTTCTTGGTCGTGCCTCGAAGTCAGCTCCCGACGTGCTTCCCGATTCAACAGCTTCGCTGAATTCCCCTGACGAGGCCAGTGTCTTTGACCTGTGCCTATGCCTAATCTCACTAGTTGATGGACTTGCTTCAACACTTCCAGCGTCTTTCTTGGTTATCTGCCCCTTAAATCTCCTCACTTTACAGGAAAACATCTTTGACAGAGATTTGCTTGTTCGGACGTCAATGTTACCAATGCTTATTTTCCGTGAAGTTCTCTGGTCCAAAAGAAACTTGAATTCTCGTTTTGGAATCTTGCGTATCCACAGTTGCAATCTTCGGCGGTTTTACATTTGCAAAACGCAATATCAAAAAGAGACCTCCGCGTGTGCAACAAAACCTGCACGAAGTGTTGCTTCTTGTCCTTGTCTACTGAAATGTTTTTCCTTGGTGCGACACTTATTATAAAATGTTTTTAGCATGTCAAAAACTCTCTTTTCTGAAACCAAAGGAATGCTTGCTTTACGCCAAATATGTACAACTCTTTGTCCAACTTGTTTACAAATGTCAGTCACTGGTAATTTAGTTACACTTTCGTCACCACTTAAGCCACTTCGAAACCAATGATAATGTCGCATAACATCAGCGTACGTGGGTAACTGCACTTCACTCATTTCACTTGGAGTGCCAAATAAGCCTCGTTTCACACTTTCCCGCGTTGGTCTGCTATGAGACTTTTTCTTCATCTTGCTTTCCATTGCTTCCGAACTCGGAAACGAAAGTATACAAAATGTCTCTGAATCGTATCACACTAAGAAGACTGTAACTTTTGGTACAATGCACAAACTCTCTATCTTAACAGAAACAGTAGCGAACTAAAACCGTTAAAGCTTAAGCTGCAATAAAGTGTCCTGTTGGATTGTTTGGCCGAAGTACGCAATATTTATACCACCGCCAAACTTCGAGCGAGAATATTCTAGAAACGTTGACGTAGATTCTGGAGCCAAGAAGTCGAGCGGGCGCTTCGCGATTCTTCTGGACGGAGTCGGACGTTGCGACGACGCTCGGAGATCGTGGCCAAAGTAAGCAACCACAAAGTTGTGTAGCCTGCCGCTAGATGGCATTTGCTGTCGGTGTACATAACAAGCGAAGAGTGCCAAAAACAAATCGTGTTATATCAAGTGCTATGCCTATAATCATCGTTGACGTGGCATTCCAAACAAAATCTGGACATTAATTCCAACAACTGAGCTAATATGGCTGTACTTCGGCTCATAAACATTTTAAAATTATTTACTGGCATCGCTACAAGTTTTTCTTAATAAAATAATTGTATTATAGCCATCAGGTAACTCTAAAAACGACCACAAGTAGCTTTTCTAGCATTGGTGTTGGCGTGTTGATTAACCAAACACTTAAAAACTTTAAGTTCCTTGGGGCAGGGTAAGTGGTTGACCAAAAAAAATTAAGTAAGGTCGTTGCCACTAATGGTACCTTTTCCGCACTAGCCGTTATCGAATTTCCAACAAAAGTGCAAAACGCTCCACCCTACTGTGCAACGCAAACATTTTGATCAAATTATAATTGATTTAAGAGAGAGTACAGCTAATCCAATTCCTTTCCAACATGGTAGTGTATGTGTAAAATTACATTTTCACAGACGTGATGTATGATAATAATCTATTATAAAACTAATTAATGAGAATATTAATAGCAAAATAAAGAAAAATGCAGGTGAGTGTACGAAATCAGAATTAGATTTATTTGTGGGTTTATCCACTCGAGTATTACAGGCAATAAAATAGTCCCATATAAGCCTGTGGCTTCAATATCTGATAATACTCCAATAGAGTTTCTAGTCCCCGGTCACGGTGACGATCGTATATATTTACCACACACTATGTTATATATTAAAGGTAAAATTACTAAAACAGATGGTTCTAATTTAATTTCTGCCGATAAGAAAATTGGTCCTGTAAATGATTTTCTCAGTGCAATGTTCAGCGAGGTGCAAATATATTTGAATAATCAACTTATTTCCTACTTCTCACATACATATCCACATCGATTGTATATTGAAAGGTTCTAAAGTATAATGCCAATGCTAAATCAACGCATCTTCAAACATCCATGTAGTTTAAGGATACTCAGGTCATATGAAAAATGTGGCCGATAGTAATTTAGGATTTAACCAACGTTTTCTTCTCACTATTTTAAGTCACTCATTTGAATTATTGGGTTATATACATGCTGATATTTTCAATCAGGAGAAATTTCTACTGAATGGTGTACAACTGCGTTTAAACTAATTCCAACTAAACCAGCATTTTGTCTAATGGGTGAAGCAGATGCTGAGGAAAAAAATGTAATTACAGATGCAAGATTGCTTGTGAAAAAAGTTGATGTATCACCCGCGGGTAAAATAGCACAAAATAAAGTATTACAAAACCCTAAATTTAGAACAAAATATCCTATAACAAAAGTGCAGGTGAAGACAGAAACTTTACCACAAGGAATTATGGATAGTACAGTTCCAGATCTGTTTTCCGGCATAATACCTAAACGTATTATTATTGGATTTGTTACTAATACAGCTTTCAATGGTACTTATCAGACAAATCCTTTCAATTTTAAACATTTTAGTATGTCGTTTTTTACTCTGTATGTTGATGGATTGTCTGTACTATCCAAACCACTACAACCAGATTTCGATAAGAAGCTATATACACAAGCATATTCTACGTTATTTATAGGTTCTGGTATTTATTATTCTAATCAAGGTAATGCTATTTCACTTGCCGAATATTCTAACGGTTATACTCTACTTGTATTTGCTTTAACTCCCGATTCTAGTGCTTGTGTATCACTTCATGCTAGTCCACAACGTCAAAGAAGTGTACGATTAGAGGTTCATTTTAAAGAAGCACTGCCATCTCCTGTAACAGCAGTTATTTACGGTGAATTCTCCTCAGAACTAGAAATTGATTTCCAAAGAAAAATAGATATTAATTAATTAAAATGTTAAATATCCTTGAACCTAATGAGGCACTACAACAAAATTTGCCTAAAAATCATTTTATAGTGTATAAGCTGCAGATGAGCTACCGTAATTTATTCCTATATTTCTTGCTGCCATAATTATAAACACTGATTCTAGTAATAAACCTGGTGAACATTGGTTTGCCGTTTGTATGTCTAATATGCATGTGGGAGAGTATTTCGATAGCTATGGTATACCACCCTATATACAATATGATATAAGTTTTTTTTTTTTTAACGAAACTATTTGTATTATACATGGTATAATAGACGTATTCAAGGTGACTTATCTCGCTTTTGTGGACATTATTGTTTTCTATATTTAGTCTCTAGAGCTTCAGGTTTTTCATTGCCCATGTTTCTGTCGATATTTTCCGATACTGATAATAATATTAATGATATTTAATTGTATTCACTAATAAGAAGTTTAATGTATTAAAATTGTGTTATTTTTTAAGCACTACTATTTAGGGATTGAAAAATATTTTTTATGGTCTGCTATGCTCCATAGAGGTAAGCCTTTCATGATATGCTCTGTTGCATAGGCGGACGGAGCTCATTTTCTTTGCTTTCTGCAAATTGATTAAAAGGACGTATCCCACATAAACTAATATTCGTAATTAGCAGGTTCAAAATAAGGGTTGTAAAAAAAAGAGTGCTTGTAGCCTTTAGGAGGAGTTAGCCTTTAGGTACAAGAGAGGAGTTGAAAAAAGGTACCATAAAAGAGAACGAGTACAACCTTATGTATATGCTAAATAGGAGTTTAAAGGTTACTGTGTTGGAATATGTGTTCGTACTCTTTAATCTCTGCTATGCTATTATATAGGGGTTGGAATTTCTACCTTATGTAATGCAATTCGGTTAAAATTGTTGTAGAAGTGTGTATCCCACATAAACTATAAGACCTAGGTAAAAGTAAATATGATATTCGTAATAAGGGCTGTAAAAAGAGGGCATCTGCTATGTCGTAAAAGTGAATAAATATGTTACATAGGGTCATAGCCTTTCTTGTGTAAGCTCTACTATGTGCAGTTTTTTACTATATTAGATAGGGGTTAAAAAGATGGTCATACTATTTTATCAGTTCTGCTATGTTACATAGGGTTTGCGAAAGGTAGTCATCTGCTATGGTATACAGGGATTGAAAAAAATATACCATAAAAGGGAACGATTACACCCCTATTATTCGATTTTGTTTGTTGATAGTCTTGTGTAATCTCTACTATGTTACATAGGGGTTGTAATATGTGATCATAGTCTTACGTATTCTCTGCTGTGTTACATAGGGGTTGATAAAAGGTACCATAAAAGGGAACAAGTACACCCCAACTATTGGTTCATAGTCTTATATATTCTCTGCTGTGTTAAATAGAGGTTGAAAAATAAGCCATACTCTTTTATCAGCTTTACTATGTTACATAGGGGGTGTTGCGAAAATAGGTGTTCATACTCTTAAGTAATTTTGGTATATTATATAGAGTTGAAAAAGGGGTCATGGAAGAGAATGAATATACCCGAAAAAGGGATCGTAAAAGAGAATGAGTTCTATGGGGATATTCAGTTTTCCATAGCTAGGCGATACGCGTCACACGTTATATAGTTGTTGAAAAAAAGGGGCCGTAAAAGGGAACAAATTCACCCCCAAAAAGGGGTCTAAAAGAGCAAGAATACGCCCCCGTACAAGAGAGTGAATTTCCCAGCTCGTCCGGGAGTCTTCCGGCATCACGTATCAGGCGGCACTGAGACATTGAGTCCTCTGCATCAGTCGGGGCTGACGAGTTGGGTATGTGCTCAGTGGCTTAGAATCCCCCTTTTTTACTACTAGAATGGCAAGCAAATCCAATCGTTAGAGGCAAAGAGGATAAATTGGAATCTTCTACTATACATTATCAATTATTTGATTCTTCTTTCGTTATTTTAGGTTAATAATATTGTTGAATTAGAGCTGAGAGATTTTGTAGTCCAGTCAATATGTACATTAACCCGAAAAAAAATCATAACAAGCTGAAATTTGCACATATCTTTGCGAAGGTGCTTATAACAACATAATAAAAGTCCTGAAAAATCCGGTGACGGGTTTGGCCGCCATATTGTAAAATGGCCGCAAAACCATGTTTTTTAAAAGTAATAACTGGTTCTCACCTTAATAGCTATAACTCACGTTCTATCTGCACTATTGATATTATTTTACTTCATTCGAATAACAAAGAATTAGGCTTGCATACCTTGCATTACACTTGCCAATTTACTGCACATGTGGGAAGTAACGGAGGGATTTCTCTCAAAAAATCACCAAAATTTCCCTTCTTCCGATTACTTTTCTCATATATTAGCACAGAAAAAATAATATCAAGCTGAAATTTTGAAGATGCCTTGGGAAGGATGAATATAACAACATATTAAAAGTCCTGAAATACCCGGTAACGGGTTTGGCCGCCATATTGGAAAATGGCCTCTAAATAGTGGTTTTTAAAGGTAACAACTGGCTCTCACTTTAATAGCTATAACTCACGTTGTATTTGCACTATTTATGTTATTTTTACTTTACTTTAATAAAAAGGACTACGCTTACAGACACTTACCAGTCTACTACGCACGGAGGAAGTAGGGCTAAGGGAGGGATTTTTTTAAATCCCGGAACTTTCCCTTCTTCCGATAACTTTCTCTTAATCAGTTGACAATCTCGACCTCTGGGAGTAGCAATTAAACTTACATTAAATACAATATGATACGCAAAATATAGGTTCCAAGTTTCATTAGGATCATAAGGATAGAAAAGAAATACCAAATATTTATACAACTGGTGTAGCAGGTTTCTATTGCAGGCTAGTTTTTTTGCCCCTAATCTTAGGCAAATCATCTACGAGTCACTAAATTCTCTCTAGTTTAATCAATAGTAACACTTATAAGAAAAAATCTGATAACGTGCACAGTCTTCAATAATTTCAATTAAAGAGGCATTTACAATGTTTTCATGTATCCGAAATGAAAGCAGTCATAATTGTGGAATTCGTTAAGAACAGTACCTTTTTCAGTACACAGTGTTTCTAAATACAGTCCGGATTTTCAATAACGATTATTACGTTTCAAAAGTGCTCACGTTCTTATTTTCATCGGGATTTATTTCCTCATAATTGGAATTAGAGCAACGACTGCCGTTGCAATGTACACACAACGAGGTTCATATCATTCCTATTTTTCTGCACTCAAATAGGCGTTCACATTCCATCTTGCAGCTACAATATATAAATTAAATTAGAGAGTCCTGACCTGGAGCTTTCACTGTCATGATTGGTTCCAAACACGTTTCAATCCTCTGCGATCCCCAGGAAGTAGAGGGTAGCTTGTTGCCCTTCCAGAGTTGTACCTGATGGTAAACCCGAAATTAGTGCTGATGTGCTGCTGCACTGGTAGGTGGCAAAGCTTCCAACTGAATTTCACTTGTGATGAGATATTTCGCAATAACTTTCATGAATGCTCGATAACGCAGTTGATCTAAGGTAAGCGCTGACTTTTCATCACCGTACAAAGTAAGAAGAAGCAATTCACCAGGAGCAGTGACGGATTCAGGATTGCATTCTCATCGTTGAAAATGCCCACTTGTTTTTGTAGGTTTTTGCGTTTCTTCAGCAAATGGTATGCCTTTAACTTTCCTTGGCGGTAAGGAGCTGATGATGTATCGCACCTGTGACAGCATATAGAAATCTTAAATGTGTCTTCATGTTTCCAAGATTTTCTAGTAATTTTCTTGAACTGAAGACTTTAGAAGGAACTTTTCCCCTGCCGGATTCAATGAATGTAACAAATATAAAAGTAACCAAAAAAGTTATGTCGTTTCTTCACCCACCATCTTCGAACATTGATATGTCACTTAAGACATATCTAGAAGATCAAAAATATTCCCCATCAGCATTTACGACCTTCTGCTTTCGTTCTCGAAGGCCACGGATTCCATCGCAGTAGAACTTGGTGGTCCGTGAAGCGAAGAAAGTATTTTGCACCTGTACTAGGGATTTGAACTGGCGTCCCTTAACGTGATTGTCCAAGGAATGGAACAGGTGATAATCGAACAGTGCAATGTCCGGAGAGTGAACCGGACGCAATAGTTTTTCTCATGCAAGGTGTAGAATGGTGTCCTGGGTGATCCTAGCCACGCGGGGCTTTGCGTTGCCCTGTAACAGGAGGACCTCTTTGTGATTCAAAAGTGTTGGCTCCAGAGTTTTGAGATTTTCTCGACAACGCCTCAACTGCTAACAGTACACAGTTGCATTGATACTCTGACCAGCTGGTAGCAGTTTTCGATGCACGATGCCGCGAGTAGTCCACCAAAAACACAGGAGGACCTTCTTCTGGTGCAGTGCTGGTTTCGACTGTTTTGGAACCGGGCCATGGGATGCTAACCAATGATGACGGCTCCGTGGAGCTTCGTACAGGACCCACTTCTCATCACATGTCAACACTCTGTCCAGAAGTGGCTTCTTCCTCAGGCGAGACAGCAAAAATATACACTTGTCTGCTCGCGTTGCCTCTTGGCCCGGAGTCAAATCATGTTGGACCCATCGACCCAACTTTTAGTGCATCTCAAGTTGATGGCGCAACAGCCAAATGGTTTCTCCACTCACACTGAATTGTAGTAGCAGTTCCTCAAATGTCTGGCAACTGTTCGCCTCAACTGCTGCCTGAAGATCTTCATTTTGTACATGTGTTGATCTTTCAAAGAACGTGATGCGTCTTCGAATGTTTCGTCACAATCCTTAAACTTGTTAAACCACCATTGCATTGTCCACGTGGTCACGACACCTTCACCAAAGGTCTGGCATATCTTTCGCCCCGCTGGAGCGGAATTCGGCCCCAGTTTATACTCGTATAGCATACACGCCCTTATGAATCTCTGTGGAGGTCCGATGTTCACTCTGTCCTTACGCAAGTTCAAGGTGTAACAGAAGTGCCACAACCAGGTAATATGTTGAATATACCCACACCGACAACTGATCTTCACTTTATTTTCATTCGCATTCAACTCACGGTATGAGGGCCAATGAAATATAGACTTCCACAAAAAGCGGCATAACTTTCTTGGTTATTTTTATATTTCCTCACTTGCTAATGAGAATAGAAGTACAAGCAGGTCAATATTTTCCCCAATAATTGATACAGGACGTGGCTGTTTGGAAGAGAATTCTATTGCTGTACGCTCAAGCTGGGTATCTGCATCTCCAGAGTCTTGAAGATAACTGGCGTTAGCAGTCTGAGATGCTTAGAAAGTATTTCAATAAATCTAGAGTTGTTCTTCAGATTCTCAAGGAACTTCTCTTGAGATGTGACAATTGACGTTGAAGAAGTAAACATAACAGTTGGGGAATGTAGCTTGACAGAACGCCTTATTCACTCTATACGTAGTCAAGTAGTACTAAACGAAGTTTTATTTGTTATTCCGACTCTATCATTATGATTTCGATGATATTCGGATGTTATATTATGTGTATTATGATGTACTTAATGTAAGCTTAATTGCTACTCTAAGAAGACGAGATTGTCAACTGATTAAGAAAAAGTAATGGAAAGAAAGGAAAGTTTGGAGATTAAAAAAAAAATATCTCCGTTACTTCCCCCTTGTGTGTAGTACACTAATAAGTGTCTGTAAGCGTAGTCCTTTGTTATTCGAATGAACTAAAAGTAACATCAATAGTGCAAATACAACGTGAGTTAAGGCTATTAAAGTGAGAGCCAGTTATTACCTTTAAAAAACACTATTTAGCGGAAAAACCCGTTAACGGATATCTCAGACTTTTAATATGTTGTTATATACACCTTTCCAAAGGTATGTGCAAAATTTCAGCTTGTTATGATTGTCTTCTCTGGGTTAATGTATAAGAAAATTAATTGGAAGAAGGGAAATTTTGAGGATTTTTAAAGGAAATTCCCCCCGTTACTTCCCGAATGTGGAAAAAATGAAATAAAATCTTTAAGTTTTACGTCCCACAGTTATGCCGGTTAGGCTAAAGGAGACGGTGATGATGAGAGATGAGTGAAATGGTGGAATGAAGAAAGTGGGAGGACACGGGAGAACCCCGAGAAAACCCACGAGCACGGTGTTTGTCCACCACAAAGTTCACTTGGCGGGGGCTGGGATCGAACCCGGGACCCCAAGCACCAGAGGTGAACGCTCTACCACTGAGCCACCGCGCCCCCCTTTCCCGAATGTGGAGTAAACTGATAAGTGCAATACGTGGTCTGTAAGAATCGTCCTTTGTTATTCGAATGAAGTAAAAAATAACATCAATAGTGCTAATACTACTCGAGTTATGGCTATCAAGTGAGAAGCAGTTAGTGCCTTTAAAAACCACTATTTGCCGGGCATTTTCCAATATGGCAGACAAACCCATCATCGGATATTTCAGGACTTTTAGTATGTTGTTATATACACTTTTTCAAAGGTATGTGCAAAATTTCAGCTTGTTATGACTTTTTTCTGGGTTTCGCTCTTTTTTTTTTTTTTTTTTTTTTTTTTTTTGTCTAATTTGACTGGACTATTGATTATTGTTGCTTTTCGTGTTTTGTTTCAACTTAAAATTCAATCCTAAAGTTTAACTTCCACCCGTTCTTAAAATATATGAGTTTATAAAATTAGACAGAACTGATAAAAATTTAAGGTAGAATTCCACTAAGAGCATTTCATAAGGGAAACCCGCGTGTGGGTTTCTCATATGAAAAAATTTTAATGTTGTGTAAAGTGTATGTGAAGTACATATACTAAGGCACACTGTCATTAATAAAGGACCTTCTTATTATAGATTATTGACATTTTTATAGAATCAGAAGAAACAGGGTAGACAATTTTGACCAATATCTTATGCTTTTATTCAAGCAATATCTGCTCTTAGCTAACTATCTAGACCTATATGATCTAACCTATAATATAGGCATTTTACTTACATGGAGATTAAACAGTTGTACCAGATCCGTAGCCAGCCTGATTTATTAGGGTGGGGGTGGGGGGCAGAAATGAAGACTGAGGGGGCAATGACAAAGACATCAAATAACACCATAAAATTGTACATTTATTTATTATTTACAGAATCTGTATTTATTTTTGAATTATCGAAACCGTAAATTTTTGTTTCATTTTTGTATGCTTAATACAAGATCTTTGCGACGTACTTTGTTTCATATTAATAATTAAAATTGAAGCATTTATTTTTCAAACATTAGAACAAAATTAAATCACAGCAGTTTTAGACTATACCAATACAAAATAGAAGTATATGTTTTATTCAACGTTTGCACTAAATTTTCTACCTTCCAAAATAAGCAAGACACTACAGTTTATTAATATTCACAACTAACGTTGTGGACTATGATACTGTTGTTTGCAAATGCACCTGGTACCCTTAGACGCTTGTCATGGTTGCAATAATAGGGTGCGGTTTGAATTTCTTAAAATGGGTAAAGGCAATGGAAGATGTTTGGTGCATCTAACAAGGAACATATAATTTTTCACAGAAATGAGTAGAATTCGCAATTTGAATTTAATTTCGTAAATATAAGTGCCAGAATTTCACTGGTTTTGAGTTAGTTTGAAAATTCTCTTCAGTATTGTTTTTAGAGAGGGCAAAAATAATTTTAGCCCCTCCCTGGTTACGGGCCTGAGTTGTACTCACTTTTTCTATTTGTGGTTAGCTTCTGTTCTCCTGTGTTTTAACGAAACGTAGAAAGGGAAATGATCTCATACAGGATTCTCAGAAAGACAGGGAAAGAAGGAGGAAGGTGAACATTTTTGAATGGAGTCCTGAAATGAATTATTGATGGATAGGAGAGCAAAATGGAGGTTTTGTCGGTTGGTTTAAAGTCCCAGATTATCATGTGTAAAGTAGTTTTAATTCTAGTTCTGTGTTTAAGCTCTGTTGGCACCATGAGAAAAAAATAATTATAATGAAAGTTTTGCTGAAATAATACAGTAAATAATCTCAAAAACACCCAAGCACTCGGGTTTTGTCCACACATAGCAAATATAGCGCAAACTGTGATCATGTTCATAATTATGGCTTTTAAAGGTCAGTGCTCTAACACTGAATTACAGTGATTTATATTACTTGCCCGAATATTGATATAAACAATTCTCTTCAACTTATTTCATAATAGCAGTAGCTTTGCAAATAAGCGATTTTCAGGTTCATTGCATTACAATAAGACAAAGTTTTTATTTCCTTGAAAAATTTAATACATCACAAACACCATGTACATAAGATTACAATTTCTTTGAGAAAAGATGTGGTATTATTATTATTATTATTATTATTATTATTATTATTATTATTATTATTATTATTATTATTATTATTATTATTATTATTATTATTATTATTAAATTATGGAAAAATTATACACAAAAGAACATTTAAATCATTTTCTTAGGTATTCAATTTTCTTCATCTGTTGAAACAGTTTTCCAGGGAAATAGGAACAGTTTTTGTATATTCAACGCTTGTATTCTGCTATTAACTGGGTAGCTTTTTGTTGAAATATCCCTCTTGTTTAGATATAACTCAAAAAGTCTTCATGATCGATCACATCTGAATATTCGTTTTCTTTTTTGATACACCTTTCTATATCATAACCGATATTGTTTGAGCAAGAATCATCTGGAATCACATAAGATTTCACAAATTTATCTGGGTTTCGTAACATGCATAACTGCGAATTACTGAAATCTGTGATCTTTTCACCATCAAATGTTCCACAAAGCCCAACAACGTCGTCTCTGTAGCTGTTGGTAACCTGGAATAACAATTATATATAATAGTAAGTTTTTTTTTCCTAAATTTGAATTGACAATTTGAAAACGATAAAAAGTCAGTCATTTTTAAAATTGTTAAAGTTAAACACTGTTTGTGCTATAGAAATGCAACGTTATAAAATTAAGACGAAAATTATGCAATTTTATCCTAATTTTGCCACATAATGTGCAGGAGAGAAGGTAATATAGACTAAGAAAAAGTGCCTGAAATTTTGTAATTACATAGAAAGGTATAAATACATACTCTTAAACATGAACCCAATTGGCGCCAATGTCCTATATATAGGACAGTGACAAAATACGTCGGTTTCCAACATTGATTAATCAACCGAATGTTGTTCGGTTCTGTGCATGCTCAAACAAGTACACGCTTTCTTTGTTCGTCGTGTGTGGAAGATTGGTACATTTTGGAGGGAAATCTGGTATCGTTAAGTATCTGGAATTTGGATTGTTGATGAACGTTTTTCTTGTCTTCGAAACAGAAAATGGAGAAGGCCAAGAAATCGAAGGTAAGCATTTGCTTTATATTCTTAAAATATAATTCTTTTTGACACATTAGTTGTTTAAACTCAGAAAATAAAATAATGTGACAAAAATACCTTGTTTCTTTAGTGTCCTATATATAGGACATCGGCCATTTAGCCTACTGGTTTCAAGGAATTTCAATTTCCGGGTAAAATAGCAACGAAACTCTATGTACACATAATTTGAAACGGATTTGCCACTTATTTACGGTAAATGTAATAGAAATAAACGCACAATAGGAATCAATATCATGTGGACCTTCGGAATGTAGACGCTACTGGAAGAATTTAGATAACTGGTTTACTATATATTTTATATATATATATATATATATATATATATATATATATATATATATATATATATATATATATATATATATATATATATATATATATATATATTTCTTGACTTTAGGTAAGGTAATATTAGATGTATATGCTTCAAAATTATAAATTTAATGATAATGCGACAAAGTTAGTTTAGAAAACTTTGACCATTGTACTGAACAAAATGGTAGAAATAGTTTGAAAATGTATATGAAGGGTAAACCGGTGAGATTTTGGTACAAATTATGGAGTTAGCAACACACAATTGTTATCCACTGCATATAATTCCCTACCAACCTGGATCTCAAGGGGATACCAGATTATCCGATTATGTTGTGGAATCTTTGTTGTCCGTTGTGGAAAACCCAGAATGCCATTCGGTATATATGGACAACTTCTTTTCTTCATACAATCTTGCTTCCAGTCTGAGACAAAGAAACATTTTCATGACTGGAACAGTCAGGGAAAATAGAACGGGAAAATGCCCTTTGATGTCGTCAAAAGAACTAACAAAAAAGGAAAGAGGATTTGTGGATACAAGGTTTGATCGTAACTCAGAAGTCAGTATGATTAAATGGAATGATAAGGCTGTGACTGTTGTAACGAATTTTGTATCCGTTGATTGTGTGGAAACAGTAACACGAAATAACAAAGGGCGTAAAGAAAACATCAAAGTGCCTTCATGTATTGCTTCATATATCAAATTCAAGAATGGCGTAGATTTATTTGACAAACTGATGAGCTTATACCCAATCAAGATCAAGAGCAAGAAGTGGTATTGGAACTTACTTACGAATGTTGTTGAAACTGCTTTACTTGCTGGATGGAAACTTTATCAGATCTTGGACTAAGGTAATTTGGATCTTCTACAATTTCACAGAAGTGTTACAATGGCATTTCTCTCACAGTCTGCATCGACAAGACTTCGTCCAGGCCACAGGGACTGTACAGAAAGTGTTCAGAAGCATGGAAAGCTAGCAAACATACCCTAATACGAAATGAGAAAGAAAAGGAAAGATGTCAAGCATGTTCAAAAAAAAAAAAAAAAAAAGCCATCATGTCAGGAATGCCAGGTTGGCTTGTGTGCTCTTCCGTGCTTTGATAATTACCATCGTTAGTGTAACAGTGCTGTGTAAAGGTGCTAAGATACATTGTATGGGTATGTCATCTTGCAAACGTTGTTTAATAAAACTTATTAAAAATTAGATACAATTGTGTTTATTTTTTAGAATTGTCAACCCAAAAGGCCAATGTCCTATATATAGGACAGGCTGTACCGGGCGTATCCTGGTACATTCAATCAAAACCTATTTTTCTTTCGTATATGTGTCCTATGTAAGAGAAAATATGTAGCACTCAATCAAAAATATGCATTAGAAAAATTATGGCACCAAATGGGTTAAACAAATATTAATTTAGGGTGAATCCATGCCAAGTGATCGAGAAAAAGAAAAAAATGCCACTCGACCTTTTCAAAAAAAATTTAATTTATTCAGAAATGTTGAATCGATATAAGAGTACTTCAAAACTACAATTAATCATTTTTCACAACATCCAATGGCGACACAGCGACTTCCGCCTTTTTGCGTTTTCTCGATTTCAAGCGTTTACGTTGTTTTGAATATATCAGCATGTATTTGTCCTAGCAAATTAAAACTTGCTGGGCGTGTACAACTTGCGCAGAGCTAAAACTTTGTCCTCTTAACATTTTTACGTAAACCCACTTGAAAGGGGTGAAATCAGGGCCTACAGTAGCAACATTTTTGGAGATTGAAGACATTTTGGGAAGAGGAAACAACTCACGTAGAGGTCTGATTTTTTCTGTGCACGTAGTACGGGGTCATATGTTTATACGTAAAACTTTGCAGACCTGTAGCTGCTCCCAAAGGTCTGACAAAATATCGTAAAGTTGGGGAATTATGCCAATTTGGCATATTTCACTGTCCAATATCTCCAATGGGCCTGGATAAAAAAATAAAATTTTGGGAATACTCCTTTACTATACCATAACACACACAGCAACGCGTTTTGTGTTTTTGAGCAGAAGGGGGTCAAAGTATTAAGGAATGACGTCATACTCTAGGAGGTGTTTTGTTCACAAATTCAACTGGAAACTCGTTGTTGTGAAGTAAAATAAAGTAGGATGAATGGTTAGTCCAGTCAAAGCATTCAAGCTCTTTTCTTTCCTCTAGCTGTGACTCACTGTCTTATCACACCCACAGCAGCACTGGTGAAGAATGTCATTATCACCAGAATGCAAGAAAATCAAAATGCACACTTGGCAAAAAGTCCGTAAGTATTCATTTCTGTTTTCTATATCAATGATATTCAATCAAATTATTCTTGTTTTAACTGTCAACTCATGGAGGAGACTGTTGTTCTTTCGTTTGATTTACATTCCCCAGTCAGTGTTTGCAGTGAGTGAGCGTGTAGCTGTCATTAAAACAATTTTGCAACGTATTTTTCTTTGAAGGCATAGTCTTGAAAGGAACATGCAATATATATATATATATTTTTTTTCATTGTATAAGGAGACAAACTACGTAAAACTCTATGGGTCGTCTTGCTTGCTACCTGCAATCGTCTTCCCACTAACATAAAGAAAAAAAAAAAAAGGCCGGGAAAGCGAAGCGCAACAAAATACAGGTTTTTAATGAGGAGGTTCACTATTTGTCCACTAGAGTGCAGTGCTGCATCGGTGGAGATATCTTTCTTGTTTTAGACACGTAGCTTTAGACACGTGCCTAGGGTGGCAAATTCTGGGGGAGGCAAAAGTTTTTCTTTTTAAATATCAGTGACGATAGCCGGATTTTTTCAAATGAATGTGAAACAACATTATTGTTGGAAGTATTTATCTTACAACTGTTCTTTGTTGTATTAGTTACACAGCTATTATAAGGTATCTACAAATGTTACTTACAAAACTGTTAAGAAGAAACTTCGTGTTTACAACAATTAAAACCGAATTTATTGAGTGAAGGGATGCCAACAATGTGCAGTTGATAGTAGTTTAGAATGAGTTTATTTTTAATTAAAGTTGCAATGTGTTTATTACAATGTCAGTCTTAAAAAAAACATAGTACGTCATTCTGGAGTCTTCGGACAAATGAGTACGGCTTTCCTTCAATACTTGTTGTGCAATACTGTTTAAAGTTAAAGTAAGTTTAAAGATTATTCTGTTAATTAGGCCAGTAATTTTTGTGTTCTTATATTCGAATGCATTACTGACTTGGTGAGTTCACAGGGTTAAATCAGGAACATGAAGCGAGCGAAATGAAGTGGAAGGTTTATCACAAACTTGTGATGTACATGAAAAGAGAGAAAGAGAAACAATCATACAGAAAATAGCCCATTGGACACTTTTTTTAACGAAAGCGACAAAAACTTTGCGAGAGCACCATTTGTGGATCTAAATTGACGTAAAATGAATACATCGAGTGAACCATGTAATACCCAAAATGCTTAAAATGTCCTGATGGAGAAAAAGTGCTCCTGAGGTAGTGTCTCTCGCGAGTTAGTTTGAGTTCCTGATTGTGATAGTGTCCATTTGGTTAATGATAATCCTCCAAACTAGGGTCTGAATAAGTCTACTGTACAATTAACATTCTCCTAAGAAGTGGAATGAGTCAGAATGTAAAAAAGCAATTTCCTAAATCACAAAGACATAAGAAGTTAAGATTAATTTTAAAATAATCACTTTTTTGAAAAATTTGTAAATGTAGATTAATTTTGCTTGATTATTTGGTATATTTATACAGCACTGTTGCAGTTTATTTTGCATCACGTAGATTGTTGAAGGGCAGGACAAGATTCGCGACTCACAGAATTTCAGATTGGCAAAAGCATTTCTGATATTTTATCACATCATAAAAATCCTGAAGAACGCATAAAAGTGCGAGTTGGCACTATTAACAGGGCATAAATCTCCTAGAACTTACAAAAATATTTTCAGCTACATTCGCAGGTAGTTTTTCTGCCGTAAATAAATTGGCAAGTCGCGCGCTTCCCTTACGTGGTAACACAAAAGTTCCATTGGCTGAACACTGAACAATACATGATGTATTTAGAGATTATTGCTGAGTGCAATCAATTTCTTACTGAACGCATTGAATGATATGGAAATCCTGGGATGTGTCATACAAGCTACTTGTCTTCTACAATTTGTTGTGAACTTATTGAACTGCTCGTTGAAAGAAAAAGGGCACTCACTAAATTCGTGCCTATGTGCATAATCCACCTCTGAACAAATACTATCACATTCATGTTTATATAGATACACTATAGATAGATAGTCAAACTTCAGATTGTTCCTAGTAACTTAAATAAAAGATAGAAGTCTGCTACATCAACATTTTCAGTTCAAAATGGGAATCCAACTCAAATCAACTCCTAAAATAAAGTAATATTTTGCTGTTTTCGGATGCCTAACTTGTAATTCTTCCTATCCAACACTTCAAATCACTAATTGCATTTTTATATTTGAAACGGTTAGGGGATGTTACATTTTTCGAAATGTTGAATTCTGGCGGTTCATGCACGTGTTATACGTTACTCATGCTACGTAACACACCATTTAGTGAGTACACGTTCCAGTGAAGAGATTTGGAAACGATGAAGGGTGTATGTTAACAGACATAGTTGTGAAAGTCAATTTTAGCGAAACTACAATGTATTACATAACACCTTTATCCTCTAGGCACTTCATTTCATAGTATCAACGTAAATGTATGGAATTTTCATGTGTCCGAATAATTTTTTGGGTCACTCTAAGTATTGGAGTGGCTTCCACTCGAATTTGTTGCAAGACAATATCTCAGAACATAACACAGTAATTGTTGGTAAATTTTTGGGTCCCGAGAAGTATTTGAGGTACTACATCATATATAATTTCCAGGCTTGTCATCTTGTAATTACTTTCTTTTCCACGAATTAAAGCAACTCAGAAAGGTCACATTTTTGACGAAATTTCAACCATTCAAAATGAGATGACGAGAACCTGTAGCACCATTACAATTCAGGACATCTAGAAGCCATTCCATGACTTACTGGATCGTGCAAATCAATGTGTGAGCAAAGGAGGTTTCTACTTTGAACAAACCGAGGTAACTTGGTTTTAGTCGCTATTCATGTAGTTTCTACAGTTAACTCTTGCTTCTTAATTGCCGCACTATGTATTGGAAGATTTTAGTTAAAGAGCAAGTTTAGAAGAAATGTAAAATTATTGCTTAGATTCATGGAATAGAAGTGATACTGGTAAACGTTCACACTACAAGTGAATTCTAACAACAGGAAGAAAAGATTCTACTCCTTTAATTATCAGTATCATTTATTGTAGTAAATTTATGTTCAACACACTCTCTGCTACTTTATAACACTAAGCCTTATGTGCATGATGCTTATATGATGATACTGTGTATATCATTACCACCCCTCACGATAATTTTAATGAAAAAAAACAACCTTTTACAATATTGTTATCATTATATTCCCCCTTGAAAACGTACATTATCATGATTTGAATTTGTTTTTTAACATTACAACACTAGCAAAAGGGCACGTATATATTCTTTTGTTAATAGCTTTGGAACCAAGTAATAATAATAACAATGATAATAGCCCTAATTCAATTTGATTTTTTAAATTTCAAATGTAAAGCTCATATTCTGATCTTACTGAAAAAAAAATATTGCTACTTGTCTCCAGCTAATGAAAGTCTAAATACCGATCAGAATTAAAATGGCATTTCTGATTTGTAACCTAAAGTTCATTCTCTATATTAAAAAATGCTATTTAAAGTACAGAAGAAACAAATGTAAATGCAAACTTTTATATAGATTGAGTTTAGTAACTGATTTTCGTTTATTTTGACTATCTTTCAATTATAAAAATTTCTTCCCATAATACGAATCATGCATTTTATTTAAGAATGAGAGAACATTGAGTAAATGCAAATTTGAATTTAAACAGAAAGAGTCATTCATTACTTTGATGGAGAGTGCAATTAATAAATTGGAGACGAACTCTTGCACTCCGATCCTAACATATTGTCATATAGTACGGTAAAGAGTAGCAAGGAGTTACCTATTGAGCTTACCTGAAGTTGTATTTGCTTGCCGTTAGTTTTAAGTTCTAAACCATATCGAGGTGCTCTGATTACAGCTGCTCCATCTGGAGTAGCAAAGGCTTCAACAACTAAACTAATAAACTCAACAGATGAGACCTCACGAGGAGGCAAAGTTATTTGTTGACCATTCACGTGCACACTGACAGCTGCATTATTGATGAATTGTTGCTGGGAAGCACTAGACGTTTTTGGCTTCACTGCAATAACATTATTCTGCAAATATATGTTAATCTCCTAGAATAAAAAAGAAAAAGAATGTTAGAATGAAGTATAAATAACGCCGTAATTTTACTAAAACGGATGACCAAATAAGCAATGGTATTCTAATTATTGTAACCGGCCAGTTATAAACCTTTTTATTTTTTGTTGCACTTTGGTTTAAATTTAACTTTAACTAGCAGCGATTACCCGCTTCTCTGTGTTAAAATGAAAATTTAAATGCACAACTCCGTGTCGTATGTGTTTGGTACCCATGAAATATGCTGTCTTCGTTTTTAGTGGCATCGATTTACACGGCTTCGGAAAGGCCACTGTTCATCTGAGCGACCCGAAAAATATCGATTCGACACTAATATCGGTCATTTTCGATCATTTTTATATGTATATCTCTCCCTCCTCCAAGTTGCGGGGTTGAATTTGGTTTTAAACGGGATCGGAAGTGTCACTGTTCATATCAGCGACCCCAAAAACTATGTATTAGACACTAATATCGGCCATTTCGAATCCATATATTTCCCCCTCCCCTCTTCCATGTTGCGGGGTACGGCATCGGAAGTGTCATCATTCATCTAAGCGACTGTGAAAACTATTGATTCGACACTAATTTGGATGTAAACTGGATCGGAAGTGTTACTGTTCATCGCAGCGACCCCCAAAACCATACATTCGACACTGTTATTGGTCATTTTCGATCATTTTATATATATGTTCTTCCTCCTCCTCCTCCAAATTGCGGTGCTGAATTTGGACTTAATCAGCATCAGGAGTGTTACTGTGAATGTCATGGACCCCGGAAACTATAGATTCGACACAAATATCGGTCGTTTTCGATAACTTATAAATGTTCCTCCTTCCTCCCCTAAGTTGCACCGTCAAAGTGATAAGTCTCTGAATCTCATCTATGCTGAAAATTTTATCGAGATGGGTCAGGTGGTTCAAGAGTAATGAAGCCCGAAGACAGTTACTTTCATTTTATTTTTAACATATCTCCCCCACCCCCTTCCCTAAGTTGCGCCGTCAAATAAAATTATAAAAAAAATATCCCAGGCCCGAACATAATCTATGTTGAAAATTTAATCGAGATCGGTTGGGTGCTTCAAGAGTTATTAGGTTATATATATATATATATATATATATATATATATATATATATTCCACTCCCCTCCCTCTCCCCTAGATTCTACCGTCAAAGTGAAATTATAAAAACTTTCCAGTCCCGAAGTCCATCTATGTTGGATATTTGATCGAGATTGGTCTGGTGCTTCAAGAGTTTTGAAGTTTTATTTATCTTTTCCATCTCCCTCTCCTCCTCCTCCTCCAAGCTCTATCGTCAAAGTGAATAGCTAAAAACACTTCCAGGCCAGAACCACATCTATGACAAAAATTTGATCGAGATCGGTCGGGCGGTTCAAGGGATTGTGTCACAAACATAGTCACTTTCAATTTTATAAAATAGAATTGCAATTGACTATAGGACCGAAGTCAATGACGAACTTACGTGAATGTGACATTGAACCTTCGGGTTCCATAATTCATCGATTTAATTTTTTAGTCAGTAGTTTCAATAATCGATATATTATCGAGTGGTTTTCTCCTGTCATAATAACAAAGATCTTCAACAGATGCCATAACTACTATGAAATTAATATCCTGTAAATTAGACTTAATATTTTCTGGTGTTTCTAACACATATTTTCTTTATCTTAATTCAAGACAAGTTGAATACATTCAATACCTTTGGACTGATGCACATGAACCTACCATCTTTACGTGGGGCCATCGGCCCTTCACCTTCTGAAATAGACCGCGAAAAAATTTCCAAACCGGTCGTACGATACGTTATCATGTGGTAGTCAAACCATTTCACAGACAACTAGACCGAAAGATCGTAAAGATTCTGGTGATTCTGCTCCAAGAACTAAAAGACCTCGAGACAAATCTTGGCCTCCTGTTCTCACTATTAATTCGGACTGCAGTGAACTCGACCGCAGCTTCAACTATCAAGAAACCAACCAACACCTTGCTACTAACCGATTTTGATACTAAGAACATCCATCTTAAAATTGCGTTTCTACAAATCATAAAATATCTATCTTGAGTTGGTATGAAAGCTATTCTTATAACTAGAAATTGATTCATCATTCGTTCCAAAGACCCGAATTTCGGTATAATACTCCAAAATAAGGTATCTGAAGAAATATTTAGCAAAACTGCTAAAGTAACAAAACAGCTGATCGAAAACAGAAAACTTCCTCATCAACGAAAGCCACCAATGTTTTTTGTCGTGTAGGAGTGGAACCAGAAATCATCAATGAAGCTCTTGAAGAATTCAAACAAGAGGGAATTGAAGTTAATGCATTCGCATTGAAAATATATCCGCCCTATTTATATGGTGCGCGTCCTATATCAAAATCAGACTTCGCTCGACTATCAGCCCATGGAACTCTTACCTATAAGAAATTCCATCGCGTTGAGCCTTCTAAGACGTCAGAGTCCAGTTCGATGTGAGGAATGTCAAACCTTTAACTCTCACTTTACACACTCTGTAGAATCCATTAAAATATGGCTATTGTGGTAGACCTCACGATACAAAGTTATGTAAAACTCAACAACAACAGCCTAACTGTTCTGTATGTAATTAAAATAGTCGAACATACAGTTACCGCTGTAAGGAAAAAAAAAGCACATCCAGAACAGTTCTCATATAAGCTTTGACAAAGCTACGCCACCCACACAATCTCTCACTCAACCTCTCTCTGTCGAAGATCTTCCTACGTCACAATAATACTCTAAAATGTTTTTCATTCCAACGCGAATACATTCTCCCAAACTTCTTTTAATTATGCCACATAAAAAAGGTTCAATTTTCTTGTTTGTGTAGGTGTTCGTGTGTTGGATATGCGTCCACCTCGTAACACCAAATTGTCTGCATACGCTGTGAATTAACACTCTGTATAACAGAACGAATCACTCATTGTCTCATTTCAGATTTTAAAACATGTGTGAGGAGTGGTCCTGGAAACAGTGAATTTTAAAATTCAGAGCATAACTTTTTTAATACTTTTCAGAGGACTATGTGTAGTATAAGAGGGGGGACCCAAAAGAAACCAGATTGAAAGAGCGCTGCCGTTCCTAGGCGTAGTAGAGAGTTCTCCTGCTAGGTGGGTCTAGTAGAGACCTTTCCAGATCAGTTGGCCAAGTGGCGTCTGCGTAGGAGGTTACCATTTGATCGTATTATTGTTTTTCTCAATTGTTCTCGTTTGCCGCCTGCGAAATCGTTATGGCAGATTCAAAGGAACAAGGAGTGTGTTTGCTACCTACTTGGAAAATCGGAAACGAAAACTTACTGAATGCTACAACAGGCTTTCAAGAAGGATACTATGAACCGCACACAATTTTTTGAGTGGTTTGGGCGCTTTAAGTGTAGTGAGATGAGTGTTGAAGATCATGCTCGTTCTGGATGCTCTTCATCATTTTGAATCGAGGAAAACATCGAACAAATCTACCCCAAAATCAGCGAGGATCGTCGTTTCATGATCGATGATATTTCAAAACAGGCAGGAGTGAGTTGGAGCTCGTGCGAGAGTGAGGTTTTGCAGATGAGACATGTTACCGCTAAGTTTGTTTCTCGCCTGCTCACACAGGATCAAATAATTCGTCTGAATTTGAGCCAGGATTTGAAAAATCAGGTTGAAAGTGATCCAGACTTTTTGACCAACATGATGACATTTTCCGAGAATTAAACAAAATCTAAAAGAAAAATATTTTGATGGTGTAGAGGCTATAGAAAGAACTTCGCAGAGAGCATTGAATGATATAAAAGTTCCAGAGTTTCAGAGGTGCTTCAAACAGTGGGAAAGAAGATGGGAGAAATGAATCGCATTTAATGGAGAGTACTTTGAAGGAGACTGAAAGAATTTTGTAAAAAAATGTAATAAATGATTTTTTTTTTTTTAAGAATGAAAGTCCGGTTTCTTTTGGGTTCTCCCTCGTAAACTCAATAAAGCTAGAAGAGGTACTAAAATGCAATCAACATTAATCGTTTCAATATATTGTAGGCTATTTTACTTTTATTTTATGTCGAAAGTGTTTCTTCTTAAAAAAAGAAAACAGTTGAGAATGCTCCAAGAGCATTGTCAGAACGAACTTAAAAAGAATGGAGAGATGGAGCGGGAAGGATAATTATGATAGTTCCTGTAAAAGTAAATCTTTTTATCCACACCTCCTTTTGTTTCTCGCAAAAATTCACAAAATATCATCTATGACTTACGGTCCCCGAGAAAATGCTCCTCAAATGTCCCGAAATTCGAGCTTGTTTGGCCAATATCTGGGGAACAGTGGCCAGTTGTCCAGTGGCCACAAGTTAGTATTTGGTACCAACATGTTCACCATCCTCTTAGGTATTGGTCAACACCAATACGATCTCTCTATGACTTAGGGTTCTTGAGATATGGATTCTTAAATCTCCCGAAATCGGAACTCTTTTTGGCCAGTATGTCGGGAACGGGAAGTTATAGAGGGATTCTGTTGGTGTTGATCAATATGTAAGAGCATGGTAAACATTTTGGTACCAATATTCGCTGCTGGCCATTGGACAAACTAGTGGCCACTTGGACAGTGGCCACTGGTTATTATTTGGTACAAAATGTTCGCCATTCTCTTAGGTATTGATCAACACCAACATCATCTCTCTGTGACTTATGGTTCCAGAGATTTGGATCCTTAAATCTCCAGAAATCGGCCATTTTTTGGCCAATATCTCGGGAACGGTAACACTGACATGAAACATTCCATCACTTTCTCAGATAGTTTTGGATGCTTTGTCGAATGGATGGCTCAAAATTCAAAAAAATAATCGCAAATAACAGACAGACAGACACAGAGACATAGAGAATTCAGTATGGAACTTTTTAAGTTCATTAAAAAATAAAATTTGAGACTTGTTCGATTGAAATTAGTTGACGCATGTCTTGCTTGCACAGAATCTGGCTGGCCTTCTGGTCAATATGTAGCCGGCTTGATAGTGGCATTTTTTCTTTGAGGTTGAGAATATTGTGTTTAATTAATTAATATTGTTTCTAATTAAGTTCATACCCTGAATTATGAAACTAAAAAAGAAGAAGAAATAAAAGTACCCTTCATTGTGTGAAAACATAAAACAAAATTAATTTTAAATCTCGTGCATAGAGCGTATTCTTTTTAAAATAAGAATGCTAAATTACAGATGTATGAACAGGATAGTGAAAAAATAAAACGAACACTTAATCATTAAATTATATAAAAATATAGGTAAGTTTAAGATTTACTGCCAAATTTTTGTAGGTTTCTGTTGGTTATAGGTTATATTAGAAGGCCAAAACAAATATTAGGTTGGTGCAATTGAAATGTTTAATTGACTTTTGTCATTTTCAAGAGTAAAAAGAAAAGAAAGGAAAAAGAAAGAGAAAACACATCTACAGGTACAATAGTAGTCAATGTAGGCTCCAACTGCAACTACAAATTGCTGGCACTGCCTAGCCAACGATTGGACCTTATGGTATAAGACAGCCTTTCCCAACTTGGGGTCCGCGGACCCCCAAGGCTCCGCAAGACGGTCACAGGGGGTCCACAAACCAATCTGAGAAAGGCACACACAATGGTGAGAAATACACCATTGTAAGTTAAATTATCGAATTAATAATGACAAGTCAATTTGCATGAGAAGTGATATTCCACCTACAAGAATTTGTCTATACTCCAACTTTATTTTCTTTCTGACAGAGTCATAAACTTGTAGAGATTGATGTATGTGTTTGTAAAATATCTTCAAACAAAAATCTTCTTTGACACAAAAGATGACGCAAAAAGGAAAGAGGAAATGAGAAATTCTTGCTCGGCATTCTTTCATTTGTCAAAAACCATTGACTAAGCTATTTTATGTGGTCCAAACGTTTTATTTACGTAATGAATTTTTAACTTATATATTTCCAAAATTTTAGTCAAGGTGTCCGACCAAAGGATTTAAACCAGAAAACCACCTGGTTACGGAGTAGGCATATATATATATATATATATTAATACTAAATATAAATACTAAAACTGTACATTGCAAGGGGTCCTTCCCATGTATTGTAGACTCTAAAGGGGGCCACAGGTTGGAAAAGGTTGGGAAAGACTGGTATAAGATATTGAGTCTGTGAAGCGAAGAAATCTCCAGCCCCACATTGCACTGCACAGACATCAAGGAAAATCTTCCCTACCGGGAAGTGATCGAGATGCCGAAAGAATTGGTAGTAGGCTCGTACCAAGAAGGCCATGGATGATTAGCCCTCTTGAAATTTTAGTTGTTTGTTTAGAAAAAAAAATATGTTAAAAAATAATAGATGATGTTAGATGAACTAAAGTTGCTCTTCCCGATATTATCTTGGCCACCTGGTAGTTAGTGATAGAGACATTAGGAAAACAGGTGAATGAGAAAGGGTTTCATGCTTCAACTTACGAGGAGTCTGCTCCGTCCTTTGAGTGACACATGGACATGAATTGTAATGTAACATATCTGTTGACCATTACTGGATGCTTGAGGACAAGTTTGTGGTGTATTTCACGGAGCTAACAAGGGAATGAAGGGAGAATTGATATCGAGTTGGAACGTTGTGCATACATCAACCGAAAGCACTAATGATGCTGATTAAGAATCTGTAATAAAAAATTTTCACATAGATGTATTGAAGGAGTTATGTCGATTTGTCACTTTTCACAGTTTTCGCACTTTTCACGTTATTTCAATTCCAATCGCTACCAAACTCAGACGACTAATTCACGCACTAGAAATCACGCTGACAGTTTGGAAATGTTTTCGGTACTCATATTTGAGGAAACATGACGTTTGGAGCATAACATAATCAAATGTATTAGTTGACATAAGATGTGCAGTAATGATATTTCAGCACTTACTCAGGGTTATCAACAAGAAAATGGTTCAAGCAAAAATGTCTTTGCACCAACAGCAACAATTTCTTGCAAGTTTCTCACAATGCTTACAGTTGGCGACACCAAACCTGAAACCAATTTGCTTGGCGAATCAAAAGCAGGATTTTCACCAGTCTTATAACCAGCTTTAGTAAATGCATATTGATACAACCCAATGTATCTTGGCGAACTCATCTGATTGTGTAGAATCGAAGCAAATATAATGCGCTGGTCTCGTTGAAATATTTTATACCCGTCAAGTTCGAGTTTCACATAGTGTTCAAGTTTCTTCAAATAATGTTTCACAAACCCACCAACACCAAACCCATAAACGTCTAACGGCTGACAGAATCGCGTGCAGTTTTTCTGGATATCCTCAACCTTCACCATTGCGCCATTTGGCAAATACGCGGCAATTCGCCTGTGGTCTGTAAACGGACCCCAATGGTCAAGTAGAACGATATTTTCTTCGTTCGGTGAAATCGCTGCAGACAGCAAGTCTTTAACAAACTTGTCGCGGCCGTCACTTGTCATGATGCCACTTTTCGATGCATCAAGCACTAGATTTTTGGGTTTGATCATTGTTTCCCACACCATTGGTCCAAATTTTCCGCTAGACTCTTGGAGTATTACCATAATTTTGTCATGAACAACTCCGCTCATCGCAACTATTGGCAATACAGTGAAAGAGTGGGTTGTAGCATTTGTTGACTGCACAACTGTTTCAACTCTATCTTGTCCTTTGAACGCCAGAGTGCGATTTCCTGTCATTTCATATTGAACACCACTCTGATCGGCTGTTCAAAACGTTTGCGGCAGCGATGCGTTTTTCATTGATTGTGTTGCTGATGCGGGTCGCAAATTTGCCTGCTTCCGTTTTCAAAAGCTCCTGATCTTCGAAGCAGGGCTTCGTCACGCGACTCGTGATTTGGCGGCTGGTGATTCCACGGGCTTTTTTAAAATGCTGTACCCACCAAGACGAAGCCTCGAACGAATAAGCGAAATCAAGTTTGGCTGCATTTTTCATTCGTATGTCGTCGTCGTGAATTGGATGCCCAGCCGCAGCAGTTGCGTTGAAATCGGCAAACGTGTCGTCGCTTATTTGCTTCAGCTTCAATTCTCTATTGCCACTAGATGTGAATTGCCTTTTCCACGCACGAATGATAGGCCAGTCTGGTGCCCAAGAGTGTTTCTTACGGATGACAGTGATTTTTCTGCATTTGCCTCGCGGTGTCCATGCACAATCAAGAACCATCCTCATCTCGTCGTCTGTGTATTTCCGAGTGTCTAAATTTTTCGGACGACCTGCTGATGTCGATGGTTCATAATCAGAGTCTTCATCCAAAATCGAACAGCTCCTTCGTGATGTATGTAAATTGCCACTGGTGTATCACCGTCTATCATGCGAAAGTCTGTCAAAACCAAAGTTTCTGAAATGACATCGCCTTTTTCACAGCCTTCAATAACCATGTCACTAATGGCGGATGCGAAGTCAATTTCACTTGACGTTTGTTCAGCAGATTTGATCCGATTCCGCTGGATATAGTCGCTGACTTGTTCAGTTACAATTGCCAAGGCGTTGGCAATATTCATTTCCGGCATTTTGCACCTTGACGTAACAAATGAACAACATTTGAGTACACATCAAAACAAGCACCTTGTTACCTCGGCGAGAGCACACTGACAACTGTTCGCGTGTGTTTACAGTCCGAAGCTAGACATGGGAGAATCGAAGTTGTTGTGTACTTTACCGCATAGATGGCAGTACCATACAGGGACTTTATTATGCGTGCAATATGGCTTATGATGCTTTCTCACTATGCATTTCACATAGATGATTAGCTTTAGAAGGTAGCAAGCTCTGTGAGTTGAGTTCATCGTTTTGTTTTCACCTACTTAACTAATTTCGAAACAACAAAATCTCGCAAAATGTGAAAAGTGACAAATCAACATAACTCTTTGAATATATTTATGTGGAAACTTTTTATTACAGATTCTTAATCAGAATCATTAGTGCTTTCGATTGATGTAAGCACAACGTTTCAACTCGATATCAATTCTCCCTTCATTCCCTTGTAAGCACTATAACGATTCGCAGTAATGTTCTCGCATAAACGGAGAAATACCTGATGTACCATTCCCACCATAGACCCCATATCAGTAATAACACTTTCTGTGGCTTTTGGGAAGTGTTTTTGACGTTGATCACGATTCGATTACTGTCATGATCATTTACGATTGTCATAGTTCATCGCAAGTGACAATCCGACGCAGTAAACCTTCCCGCTTAGTTTGTACACTCAGGGAATAGCACATCTCCAGACGACGATTCTTGTTGGCCGGTGTCAACTTATGTGGATCCCGTAAGTCTAACCTTTCGCATGGCAATTGCACAGAGCCCAAAACGACAATTGTATGGTGTATGGCTTACTCGCCTCCAATTGTGTAAACACTTATCAACGGATCCGCTAGCACGATGTTCCTGAACCCTCCAAAATAGCACGTGTTTCTTTTATTTGTGGTCTTCTGCGAACTCCAGCTCATCACCACTCACCTTATATGGCCGGCTTAAAATGTAGCCAGTATATACACCAGCTCAATGATAGGGTTCTTTCCCCGAAAAGAGTCAAATCCACACCTGGGCATAAGTACCTGCAGTTTTTGAAATCTGACTTGGTGGAAAACGACCTGATGGATACTGAATGGACGGTAGTCGGCCTACGTGGAAAGATTCTCCTGAAACGTTAAATTCCGATTTTTTCTTGTTTTTCTCTTTATTTTTATTGTTTCTCCTCAATAAAGATCACCTTTATGAAGACACTGATGTGTCGGATGGGGAGGATTGCGTGCTACGGTGAGATTTAGAGCTATGTCGGCGGTAGTTCACTACCAGAAGGGCCAAATTTGTTTAAATGAAGTAGCCAGACGAAGAGTGTTTGGGGAGAAGGCAGCAGTTTTCCAGTAGCCAAGTTGGCGGAAATCATATTTTAGTAATTGGTTCAGCAACTTGGAAATTAGTTCCAGGCGTGGTCAGAGTGACTTTAACGGCTGGAATACTGCGGGGTGGAAGGAGAGAAGAAAAAAGTTATTTTTTCAAACAAATGTTGCTTTAATAAGATGGTACACACATTATTCCATACCAGACAAGTCAATGACAAAGTCAACTTCAATAACACTCAAGTAACACCAAATAGGGCTTTCAGAATTATGTTCATAACCCAAGCAAAAAAAATCCATTCTTGGAGTTATGTTCCTCCGCTTCTCAATACTATGATTTGCACAATGGTCTCTAGCAGGTCAAAATATAGTTTCAGAGGTAAAATATCCGCCCATTCGGATCTCCGGAAGAGGGATGGCTTGGGAAGGACTATTGGACGAGAAAGTAACATGGACGAGAATGTGGGAAAGATAAATAGGAAAAGAAAGACATGCAAGATCAAAAGGTTTAGGATAGGGATATGGAACGTACGTACTATGTTACAGGGAGAGAAATTAGAAAATCTTAAAGGGAAAATGAAAAAATCTAGGTTTGGTAGGAGTTTGTGAAGTTAGATGGGAAGGTAATGGGGTGTTGAACAGCGAAAGATATAGAATGTTTTATTCAGAAAATGAAAATGGAGGTCATAATGGTGTAGGAATAATTCTAGGTAATCCTTTAAAAGAGAAGGTAGTGAAAGTAGGAAGTGTTGATGATAGAGTTATGATGTTAAGACTTAAGGAAAAAAAGAAGGATCTAGTAGTGATACAGACATATGTACCGACGACTTTGCATGCAATTGAAGAAGTGGAGGAAAATTATGAGAAAATAGAACAAACTATAGACAAGGAGAAGAGGAGTGCGTGTGTAATTGTAATGGGAGATTTCAATGCAGTTGTGGGAGAAAAACAGGAAGGTAGTGTCGTGGCAAATATGGCTTAGGTGAGAGAAATGAAAAGGGAGAGGGACTGGTCAATTTCTGTAGACAGAATTCACTAGTAATTGGGAACATGTGGTTCAATCAACAAAAGAGAAGAAGATATACATGGAAATCCCCAATAGATGGATAAGATAGGCTATGTTATGATTCAGAACAGGTAACTTGAAGAACGCGAAGACCCTTCCCGGGGCTGACATTTCCTCTGATCATTACCTTGTGCTGGCCGAAGTGGATATCCAACTGAAAAGTGTAGACAGAAGAAAAGTAGGTAACAAGATGCTGACAAGCAACGTACAGAACAAGGCACAATCAGATCCGACTCAAACTTCGCCCAGAGAACATATAATAGAAAAGAAGAAAAAATGCCAAATTAGAGCTGCCCCCATCCAGAAACACCGGAGATATGCTCCGCAACATAACGCACCACGCGACAATATGATATAAGGTAAACGTCGCAAGATACCAGTTCATGTCGGAAACGGAAAGGATGGGCAGCACCAGGATATCAAGATATTTGATATGCTATAACACTGACTTGGCGGCCATCTTGAAAACCGCCATCTTGGATATAGCGTAAGGTATTGAAATGAGAAGCGGGGTGTATGATATATCAATGTAAGGTAAAATGCAAAAGGAAAACCAATGATGTAACCGCGAAAAACATATGTGTAATGGTATGGACGGGACGAAGTGTAGAAGACTCGGGCAGAACAAACGTGTATTCGAAGGGCAGAATAATAGGGCAAGACTCCACGATAAATGGTACGCGACAAGTAACTGCAAAAGTGTCTGTGCATGGAAGTGCATCCGCCTTGACAGAAAGATGTACAGGAAGTTAAACAACGATTTGCGAAGGAAAACAGACAAAGGAAGGGAAGAGTTTTACAAAAGAACATGCTAGAACATAGAATTAGAAGAGTTGAGAAATATGAGGAAATGTACAAGGAGGTGAAATCTATGTAACTTCGGAGGAAACAAGGGGGTATTACGATGACAGTAGAAAATAAGAGTGGGAAGGTAGTCAGCGAGAGAAGTGAAGTCTTAAGAAGATGGAAAGAAATGTTGAGGACTTATATAAGAGTAGGAATAGACCATGTGACCTAGATGTTGAAGTAGAAAATGAAGTAGGTGAGGATGATAAAGGGTTTAGTATTTTTCGGGATGAGTTTAGAAAAGCTGTACCTGAGATTAGGAATAGATAGGCAATCGAGATAGATAATATACCAATGGAATTCATTAAGAATATGGTGAACAAGGACAAGAAAAGATAGTTCCGACTATTCAATGAAATATATGAAACAGGAGAGTGGCCAAAATATTTCATGAAGGCGGTCATGATACGAATGGCTAAGAAATCGAACGTGAAAAGATGTTAAGATTATAGAACTATTAGTTTCATATCTCATACAGCAAAAATTTGCTACGAATTTTGAACAGAAAGTTGTATGGAAGAGCAAATGAAGAAGTTTAGGAGGAACAGTTCTGGTTCAGGAGAGGTAAGAGCACAAGAGATGCAATTGGATTGTTTACGGTGATCAGTGAAAGGTTTATAGAAAAGAAGGTAAGAGATATATGTGGTATTTATTGATCTAGAAAAAGGCTTTTGACCGCGTGAATTGGTAAAAAATGAAATGAAGTCTTTGAGTTTTACGTCCCATGGTTATGCCGGCTAGACCAAAGGAGACGATGATGACGAGAAATGAATGAAATGGCTAAATGAAGAACGTGGAAGGAAATGGGAGAACCCCGAGGAAACCCACGCACACGGTGTTTGTCCACCACCAAGTTCACTTGGCGCGAGCTGAGATCGAACCAGGGACCCCATGCACCAGAGGTGAATGCTCTGCCACTGAGCCTCCTCGGCCTCATGAATTAGGAATTGTTGTTGGAAGTTCTAAGGAAGGTTGGGTTGGAATGGAAAGATCGAAGACTCATAAGAAACTTATATATGAACCAACAAGTAAGTGTTAGAATAGGGGAGGTAATGACAGAAGGGAGTGCAATTGTAAGAGGAGTTTGACAGGGATGCTGTCTTTCGCCTACATTTGTAATGGAACATTACAATTTACTGTAATGATATTTTTGATGGGAGGGTCCCAGAAATTTTTGCACCGACTGTACTTCCTATTTACCAAAAATTTCTTTCGATCCATATAAATTATTTATTTGTTCGTTATTTTATTCCAAATTAACATGGAAGACGGTAAAAAATTGTTTAGGAATCGTATTTTGGGGATTCATATCTTTATTTATCTATTAACTAATTATAAATCTTATATATGCATATTTTAAATGGACGATTACAAATCTCACGGTGTCAGTGCTATTCGGAAATATAGTCCCACCATTGGATGGAAGTTTAGAATAATTAACCAATCTAAATTTTGGCACAATATTTTGGACTCTCCTCACCCCTCTTTTGGTACCAATGTTCATCTAAAGATCCGGTTCAATCCAGATTTTACCATTTTTTATTCGTTTTAAATACTCCACCGCCAAAAAAGATTTACTTTGATTGGTGCAGTTACCCACGCTACATATTAAGGCGCGATCATCTTCACTCTACATCGTCGATCGGAAAAGAAAGCTGTGTATTTGATCGGCTAGCAGATATGAAGGAATTTTAACAGTAAAACCGAGTAAGACAGGTAAATTGTATATCCAAGTCAAAACTACTCTACCAGGAAGCACAGGAGCTAAAATTTAGACAATCTTAATAGTTAAAACAGACTAAAATCTTAGTGAAAAGTAGCCGGATACATAGGAAGCCATGCCGGATGTAAATATTTAGTGTGGACAGGTTCGACGTTACGTGCATTTAATTTGGTGTGCTAAACTCTTCATTTGCTTCGATTCAGAAATTTCAGAACAGTGATTATCCTTTTCATCCCTCCCGATATTATATACAGCTAAGACCTGTCCGAATAGTAATTTATTAATATAGATAGTAAGTGATTTTCTTACTAATCCACATGGCGGTATTCTGAGTTTCGTAATCTTTATAACATGAGAATGATCGCTTAGGTTAACTTTAAGGGCTCCTGTTTTCATCCCGAATTGGAATAGCTTCCAGTAGGGATGGGTTAAATATTTAATTATCTAGGTTTCCTTCCCTTTTAGGGAGGAGAACCTCAAAATTAATAGCTTTAGTATGTTCCCCTTGAACACGTTTTGACTAGTATCTGATAAAATATCATGAATTAATCAGGACTAATTGGTTCAGTTTTCACTGTCCATTTCCTTCCCCTACATCAGCTAGAGCCGATTTGAACAAAAAATGGTAAACTCTGATGAGTTCTATGTGTGTTAAATGGATAATAAGATTAATGGTAGTGATGATTGGTGTGTATTGGCATGATGTGTCTTGTAGTTTAAGTAGTATGTGTATATTTGTAATGTAGTAAACATTTTCTTGTAGTAGTAATTGTGGTAGTTAAGTGATGAAAGAGTGCGTGAGATAATTAAATATGGACAGTGTAGTATTTACTATGCGATATTTTTTTATTCCGTCATTAAATGAACTTATAAACAATATTTGAAAGTGAACGTAATATAGTACAATAATCCTGAGTACAAGGTCACATTTCGTGGTTTACAGTTCGAACAAATAGTTACTAGCGCCCTTGTGTCGAAATTCCGTACTATCAGTCGTGCATATTTTACCATCAAACCCAGTTAGTGATTTAGGTTTTACAAAATTGACCTTTATTTTCGATTTAAAACCGAGTAAACACGATTTCCGGCCCATATGAACAGATAGTTGGATAATGTGATTTGACACTTTAATATTCTGAAAACTACAACATTCTGTGTAATCCGGTAATGAAAATATTTAAGTAAATAAACTATGCATAGATTCTTAACCGAAGTCAGCCAATGTGATGCTATTTCCGTTCTGAAATTGAGATATTGAATTCCAATTCTTTTCATGTAGTTGCAGAATAATTTTCATTGTTGCTGTCAGAATGCTATCACATTCAGCAATATTATCGCACATATTTTTTTTTTTTTTTTTTTTGTGAATATTCCTATATAGGGATTTGTTTTAAAACAGCTGCGAAGTAAGATATAGGATGGTTTGTGTGGCAAAGAAGTCTTGGGTTCGAGTAATGTTTCTTGCGTGTTGGTCGGACGCGAATTATAGATTTTTTTAAAGTATTATGATGAAATGTGTATGTAGGCTGGGCATAGATAGAGGAGACAGGGTGTTTTTAAAATATAACGTCGTAGTAAATGGAAAAAGATGATGATATGAATATATGAATATTTATTTGAATATGAATATGAATATTGTAGTAAAAGTGAATAGATGATAGGACACCCGTATAGTGTATACATGGGCCCGGTATATTTTAGCCATATGATGATATATATATATATGAAACGTAAATGTGTGGTGAGAATCGTTTCGAGTTCTGACCTCCACGCCGAGACATCACTCGACAAGGTAGGCGAGTTATATGTCAGCATGTATTATTACTTCGCAGTTGAGTATGCCATAACAGTAGCATTTATTTATTTCAATCTCGTCTGACAGCAGGGTAGGGATAGCATCATGTAATGGCTAACTAAATGTAATTGTTCATCGATTATGATACCAAATAGTTGGCGTTTTGGGCTGTTGTGAATTATGTTTACAGTCGGTTATGAAAGAGAAGATCCTATGACTCTGAGATTTTTTTTCCATATTACGCTACCATACAGTGTTTGTAGACTGAATAGGACAGACAGGTTTATAGAATCAAAACAATTAGTTATTGAAATTTATTATGCCGTACCCGGGCATCGACCCCTCCCCCCTTGAATATTTTCGTTTTCTTTTCTTAGTTTCCAAACTAGATAGTGATGGAAATTAATCGATGCCTCAGAATTTAGCGCATTCTGCGAAGGGGAGCTATCGGTGAAGTTTGGCAATAGAAATCACCGATCCAAAATCCAGTTTATTTAATAATTTTTTTTTTTTTATTTTGGCAAATCACTAATTAGGGATATCTTAGCTATTACTCTAGTTTCATTACTATTCTGGAATCTTTTACTTTCCGACAGGTCGGATGATTTTTTTTCTTTTTGAAATTCTAAATTAACGCCTTCTCTAACCTTCCGGTGGATTCCGGGATCTGCAAGGGTGTTGACCGGATACAGTGAGTGGTGGGATTTCCCTAAAGCCTTTGTCTTTCCGAAAATCCCATCGGGGACACAGACTTGTCTCATCTTCGCAGACATCTTTTTCGGCTATTTATTTGGTAAGCCGAACCCCTTTTGGCATAAAAGAGAATATTTGGTTATATTATGTTGTATACGTAAATTCGACCACTTATCTTTCGTAGTTGTAGTATTCTGTCTCCTCTCTCTTTACCTATACTTCTTCTACTTCTCCTCTAGAGTTTTTTTTAATTTTCAACCTTCCCCCCCCCCCCCGATTTTGAAAGTATAATATATCAATGAATTTATGTATAATATATTTTTTTTAACCGAAATGACCAGCTGAGACATCTCAAGACACGATTCGTTTGATGAAATAGTTAGGGACTGGGTTTACATTATATTTGACCCATCGACGGGGTGAGTAACGATTCGGTACACCGTAATTTTCCACTTTCATTCCTTCACCATTGTCCGTCTGGGATTATTTTTTTTATCCAGTGGTCACTTTCCATTTAGTTTATTTCCGTGAATGTTGTTGTAATATTGGGCCCAAAGTTAAGATAAAAATTGTTTTGTTCATGTATTTAAGAATGTTCTGTGTTACGTGCCTGCCTCACAAGTTTTTTTTCTCTTTGATCTACTCTCCAATTGAATATGTGAAAATTTAAAATTAATAGACGCGCGGTATAAATGAAAATAATATTTTATGATGATATGTCGGAAGTTTTGTTTCTTGGTGTAATGTTGCAACCTTCTTGGACAAATTAGTGTTGGGGTTATGTAATTAAATGTGTGCGCGTGTATTGAAAATCTATATATATATATAGAGAGAGAGACGTCGAAATGTAAATATGTATGAAATATAGAATATTAAAGTGAAATGTAAAATGTTAAATTTAGAATATGGATATATGTAAGAGCACCGCATCTGCCCCATACGTTTATTGGTTGCCATGGGTTTTAAGTAATGTTTTCCGACGAATGGAATGATGTAGTCTAATTTTCTTTTTAAGGAATACCGCCGCGAACTTAAATAATTTTTTTTTGTTCTGCATAAATGTAATTAGTAATCAATAATGTAAACAGTTTCAATGGCATGCATTTCAAAATAACGGCAGGTCTAAAACGTAATCCAATCCCTCGACAAATATTATCCTTTAGTGATCAACCAGAAATTTTTTTTTTGGAAAGTGTACCTAGAATCCCCCCTGTTTTCCAATGTGTATCCTATGACTTAACCAGTGTTTTACCACGATATAAATCACCACAATCTTCCCAACTAGTGAAGATCTTCTCAAATATAAATACTATTAATAAAAGTTATAAGTAATTCACAAATAAAGTGTTATGATGCGTACAAGTGATGAATGACTAACTAGTGACCTGGAGTTACTAAATAATGAATCCAAAAATGGACTGAACTGAGAGGAGAATTCTCCTCTGACCAAATATCGTCGTTGAAATCCCTAGATGGGTAGAACTTTCAATATGCAAATACAGCTACAAACTGGTAGTTCGTATATACTGGACAAAAGGTTGTTATAAAGCAATATATATGTGTATAAACGTAAACTGAATTTAAATCGAGCGAAATGTGTTGGACACTACCTTTAGTGCATTAATAGTGATCTCGAATGCTCGAGTTTGATATACGCTACAGGACGTACAAAGAATATTTTTTTTTAATGTCTCGACGTGAGATAGAGACTCATAAGTTCTAGTACACCTAAAAGTTTTTTTTTTTTAAGTGAAATAAGTGTCTTCTTTGCGTATGTCGCAAATCATAATTTGCTTTAGCATGCCTAAGATATAATATATGTAATTATTTTTTTTTTATTTGTCAAGATGATTGAATATATAAAAATTTACTAAAATATAGCTCTTTGTATTCTATTAACATATAACCAAGAACTTGTGCTTTTAAGATTTTCTTTGTAATTATTTTTCCTTTTCACTATGAATGTAATAAACTATTTGTACCCTTGTAGCTAGTTGGTTTCCTTTAAACATACATACACTGTCCTGAGTGAGTGAGCGAGTGAATGCATGATAGATTTAATTTAAGTAATTTTAGTAATATCATTTGTCATATTAACATCTATAATATATGTGTCATGTTTTAATATATGTGTTAAGGTAAATAACCTAGGTCATGAAAGACCGCTACTAACAAATTTAAAATCGGCTCTAGGAGTGAGACGAAAATAACGGGATGAGCCTAAATACGACATCTTTCTTCCAGGAAGTTGAAACTCTTATTGAGACGATACATAAATTTTAAATTTTTACATAAAGTTTATAAGTTTATTTTTTTTTCTCTTTTTCTTTTCTTGGCTAATTCATATGTGTGGTCGATCTCAGATCATGGAGTTCAGATATTGGATAGTTATCAATTATGGTTTGAGATTAAATTACAAAGAATTAAATTTCACTTTTCTCATTTCAGGTCTAGGTCTGGGCAACCCCACGAACGTGGTGCCTGGAGCTAGGTCTGGGTGGTATGAGGGAACATGTGTCTATTCCACATCACTTCAAAATTGATTCTCCACTAATAGTATTTGTAACGATTTACCGGATAATAACCATTCGAATTCATTACTATATCTCCTAAATCATCCAGTAATCCATTCTCCTTTAAAATCCTCAATCTTTCCTTTTCCCTCTCCTTTTCTTTTTCTTTTCTTATTTCTTTCTACTTCTCTCCCCTCCTTTCCCTTCTCACTCTTTCTTTTCTTATTTCTAACAAAACTGAAAAACTAATTAGGTCGTGACTGGGAGTAGTCGCTATCAGCACGGTCAATAAATTCGATTCGATAAGTTTCTTCGGAAGTCCGATTTGGGATAATTACCTCTAAAATGAATATATACAGAGACTAAGAATAATAATATAATTTATTCAAAATTTACTTTACTAGAAAATATTTATAGTTTCAATTAGTAGTAGATATTTCATTATCACTCTTTTGCTAAGTTCAGGCGACTCCTCCTTCAACCACGATGTTAGTTGTCACACGCCCTAAAATAAAATTTACGTTTTCAGAATTGGCGACACGTGACAAGGACTTTTGTCATGGAAACGGTTGTTTCTATGACAACGGATCTCAGAAATGGCAAATAGTTTATTTTCGGTAATATAACACGACTGATGATTCAAGACAGTCACTATGGAGACAATTGTTTTCCCTGATAACAGATTTAAAATTATTTATTGAGTATTTATTGAGATCGAGCACATATGGAATTGGCCACAAGAATGCAATTAATAGAAAAGTCATTATGGAGTTAGACAATTATAGTCGTTCGGCTTTTCCGTTATTTTTGCTTCTCTCTGTAGAAAGGGGAAGAAATGGAAGGAACTACAAAATTTTCCAAATTAAATAAAAAAAAAAATGCTGGAAGCTGGTTCAAGGAGGGAAAAAAATGGTAGCCCTTTAATTTATGAATAGTATCTGTAGAACAAGTCTATTTTGTTAGTTTGTAAGTGTTAATTTGCATGTGTATTTGTATTGTATATGTTGTATGTAAAAAACTATGGCAACCAATAAGAAAGTAATCGTCACGCAAGACGAGGTTGAAGTTTCGTGTACACAATGTACACTAAATGATAAGGAGAAAAAGGCTCGCGTCCCTCGTAGATTAGTGAGGTGTCATGGGTGCGGGCTAAAGTGGATTCATTTTACGTGTATCAATTTAGATGACTCAGTTGAGAATGAAGAAAAGATCCGTACTGGGGAGATAATTAAATATTGTGACGAATGTGAAGGGAAACTCTGCCAGTCTCGGGAAATAATGAATCCAACCCATTCTAAAGAAATTGAGCACCCAGACTCAGATGGAGAACGTGGGTATAGTACTCCGAAAGACCGAGGCCAAATATCTCCATTAGAGATATCTGACCTCGATGATGATGAAAAGAATAGGGATCACGTTGGTGATTCTCAAAGTAATTTGAATCGCGATCAGACAACAAACCCAAAGGATATTGCACCATCGGGCGGGTCTGATATGTTTGTCTTATTTCAGCAGTTCGCTGAACAAATAAATAAAAATATGACGCAAATGAATCAAAATCTTATACAACAAATGAGTGAAAAAATAGACGCCTCCAACCGAGAAACAGAAGCTCGATTCGAGGTATTAACACACAAAATGGACATATATGTGTAGACTTTGCTTCCTCAATAAACAAATTGAGGGAGAAAACGACTACAGAAATCGATCGGGTTAGATGCGAGGCTCAACAAACAGTAGAGCAACTCCAACAGGAAACTGAGGGTAGATTTAGTAAAGTAGACTCAGAGTTACAGAAGGTAAACACCAAATTTCAAGAAGTAGATCAAAAATTAGAATTACAGCAGGCTGAAATCAATGATTTGAAGTCTACTTTGTCTCATTTGTCATTGGAAACTAAAATGGAAGTGACAAATCAAAAATTACTGCAATTCAGGATGAAATAGATAATATGCAAGAGAAAATAGGGAGGCCGAGTCGGGAGAAGTTAGATGTATCCTACCCTTTCCCCGGTAACGATTCTCCGAATACATTACCCGGGAGAAAAATCACATTTAGTACTGAGAATGAAAATCAAATGTCAGCTGATGAATGGGGTACTGCAATGCACTATCCTCCGCATCAGTCAAGGTTAAAACCTTGGTTAGAAAGCCATAACATGCCTGCTCAGACAAGTGTTGTGACAACTACTGTTACTAGTGTTAATGCGCCCTCTTTGCTGTGAGGTATACCGTCATATAGTGTGTTGCCGGGAAGAGGGGAAGGGTGCCGTGCTGAGTCGTTGCTCGCGAACGCGGTTGGTCCGAAGATGGAACCCCACATAGTCGACTCGACTAACAGAGTCCCCTTTAGTTACAGAGGTACATATAGCACTGCTACAACGTCGTCAGTGGCGAATCCGGTGACTACTCCGCTTAGCCAAGATAATGCTTTCATTCCTTTAAATTACTCTCCTGCTGACAGTAGTATGAGTTCCAAAGTTTCGTTAAGGGATATCGAACGTTTTCCTACGTTCGACGGAAATATCACTAATGGATTACCTCGTGTCTTCCTACGAAGACTACAGCAGTGTCTGGAAATGTATCGGTTAACGGACAGAGAACGCTTACAGATAGTAGAGAAGCGTCTAGTTGCAGCTTCAGGCGCATGGTTTGCATCCGTCAAATATAGAATTAATACATACAGCGACTTTCTGATCCTTTTCAAAGAGGAATATTGTAACGAACATATCGAAAGGCTTCAGAAACGTACCCTCCAATCCTTAAGGTACGACCGAGCTAAGTATGGGTCCCTTCTGGACTATGCCTGGAAAATCATTGAATTATACTACCAAATTGCAGAAAATCCGTCACAAGCTGAACTCGTGGATATCATCATAAATGCTCTTCCACCGGATGAGTCGCGGGCTATAGCTTCCCACTTATGCCAAACTGTGCGAGAAGTGACTTCACGTTTAGCTGCCCTGTGTGGGAAAGAAACTGGCGGCCCACCAAGGAGGTATTTCGCCCGGCAAGCTAAAATCTTAAAACCTACTAAGAATAAGGCAACGGCCAGCTGCCAAACAGATTTTCTGAGTTACACCCAGGCTGGATCTCGTTATCCAAGTGGGTGTGGCTTGGAAAACAACCAAAATTATGGTCGGCGTCGGTACAGTAACCGGCCTATGTTTAATAATCGCCGAGGTTATCGCCCCTATGACCGTACTGCTGGAGAATCGAACCCTAATAGGGACAATAACCGGAGGAGCTTTAACGGGGCGTATTGGAGAAGAGAAAGTGGTAACGGCCAAGGCGGTAACAATAATAATAATAACAATAGTGGAAATAGACCTCAGAATCCGGCCCTTTCGCAGATACAGAATAATGGCGGGAATACAATTTTAACAAATGGAGGGACTGATAGTCAAGAAACTAGATCCTAATATCGTCAGATACGCCAGTCGGCGAGTGAAACCCTACGAGTTGTCTTTTGATCTCTCAGCTGGAACTTTTGTCGTTCTATTCCTATGCGAACATCACTGTAGTAAAATTATTGAAAAATTGTGCAGTATTACATAACTTAATAGGTGAAAGTATCGGAACTCACAATTTTCAAAATCTCAAACTCTTCAATTGCACTGATGATAAGAAAAAGGAACTTTTGTCACAGTACCCAAAGTAAATGTTAACACTGTTCTTATTTAAGTGAATGCTTGAGTGTATGAATGAGTAGTAATGACGCCGGGGAATTGTAATGGAACATTACAATTTACTGTAATGATATTTTTGATGGGAGGGTCCCATAAATTTTTGCACCGACTGTACTTCCTATTTACCAAAAATTTCTTTCGATCCATATAAATTATTTATTTGTTCGTTATTTTATTCCAAATTAACATGGAAGACGGTAAAAAGTTGTTTAGGAATCGTATTTTGGGGATTCATATCTTTATTTATCTATTAACTAATTATAAATCTTATATATGCATATTTTAAATGGACGATTACAAATCTCACGGTGTCAGTGCTATTCGGAAATATAGTCCCACCATTGGATGGAAGTTTAGAATAATTAACCAATCTAAATTTTGGCACAATATTTTGGACTCTCCTCACCCCTCTTTTGGTACCAATGTTCATCTAAAGATCCGGTTCAATCCAGATTTTACCATTTTTTATTCGTTTTAAATACTCCACCGCCAAAAAAGCTTTACTTTGATTGGTGCAGTTACCCACGCTACATATTAAGGCGCGATCATCTTCACTCTATTTTACATCGTCGATCGGAAAAGAAAGCTGTGTATTTGATCGGCTAGCAGATATGAAGGAATTTTAACAGTAAAACCGAGTAAGACAGGTAAATTGTATATCCAGGTCAAAACTACTCTACCAGGAAGCACAGGAGCTAAAATTTAGACAATCTTAATAGTTAAAACAGACTAAAATCTTAGTGAAAAGTAGCCGGATACATAGGAAGCCATGCCGGATGTAAATATTTAGTGTGGACAGGTTCGACGTTACGTGCATTTAATTTGGTGTGCTAAACTCTTCATTTGCTTCGATTCAGAAATTTCAGAACAGTGATTATCCTTTTCATCCCTCCCGATATTATATACAGCTAAGACCTGTCCGAATAGTAATTTATTAATATAGATAGTAAGTGATTTTCTTACTAATCCACATGGCGGTATTCTGAGTTTCGTAATCTTTATAACATGAGAATGATCGCTTAGGTTAACTTTAAGGGCTCCTGTTTTCATCCCGAATTGGAATAGCTTCCAGTAGGGATGGGTTAAATATTTAATTATCTAGGTTTCCTTCCCTTTTAGGGAGGGGAACCTCAAAATTAATAGCTTTAGTATGTTCCCCTTGAACACGTTTTGACTAGTATCTGATAAAATATCATGAATTAATCAGGACTAATTGGTTCAGTTTTCACTGTCCATTTCCTTCCCCTACATCAGCTAGAGCCGATTTGAACAAAAAATGGTAAACTCTGATGAGTTCTATGTGTGTTAAATGGATAATAAGATTAATGGTAGTGATGATTGGTGTGTATTGGCATGATGTGTCTTGTAGTTTAAGTAGTATGTGTATATTTGTAATGTAGTAAACATTTTCTTGTAGTAGTAATTGTGGTAGTTAAGTGATGAAAGAGTGCGTGAGATAATTAAATATGGACAGTGTAGTATTTACTATGCGATATTTTTTTATTCCGTCATTAAATGAACTTATAAACAATATTTGAAAGTGAACGTAATATAGTACAATAATCCTGAGTACAAGGTCACATTTCGTGGTTTACAGTTCGAACAAATAGTTACTAGCGCCCTTGTGTCGAAATTCCGTACTATCAGTCGTGCATATTTTACCATCAAACCCAGTTAGTGATTTAGGTTTTACAAAATTGACCTTTATTTTCGATTTAAAACCGAGTAAACACGATTTCCGGCCCATATGGACAGATAGTTGGATAATGTGATTTGACACTTTAATATTCTGAAAACTACAACATTCTGTGTAATCCGGTAATGAAAATATTTAAGTAAATAAACTATGCATAGATTCTTAACCGAAGTCAGCCAATGTGATGCTATTTCCGTTCTGAAATTGAGATATTGAATTCCAATTCTTTTCATGTAGTTGCAGAATAATTTTCATTGTTGCTGTCAGAATGCTATCACATTCAGCATATTATCGCACATATTTTTTTTTTTTTTTGTGAATATTCCTATATAGGGATTTGTTTTAAAACAGCTGCGAAGTAAGATATAGGATGGTTTGTGTGGCAAAGAAGTCTTGGGTTCGAGTAATGTTTCTTGCGTGTTGGTCGGGACGCGAATTATAGATTTTTTTAAAGTATTATGATGAAATGTGTATGTAGGCTGGGCATAGATAGAGGAGACAGGGTGTTTTTAAAATATAACGTCGTAGTAAATGGAAAAAGATGATGATATGAATATATGAATATTTATTTGAATATGAATATGAATATTGTAGTAAAAGTGAATAGATGATAGGACACCCGTATAGTGTATACATGGGCCCGGTATATTTTAGCCATATGATGATATATATATATATGAAACGTAAATGTGTGGTGAGAATCGTTTCGAGTTCTGACCTCCACGCCGAGACATCACTCGACAAGGTAGGCGAGTTATATGTCAGCATGTATTATTACTTCGCAGTTGAGTATGCCATAACAGTAGTATTTATTTATTTCAATCTCGTCTGACAGCAGGGTAGGGATAGCATCATGTAATGGCTAACTAAATGTAATTGTTCATCGATTATGATACCAAATAGTTGGCGTTTTGGGCTGTTGTGAATTATGTTTACAGTCGGTTATGAAAGAGAAGATCCTATGACTCTGAGATTTTTTTTCCATATTACGCTACCATACAGTGTTTGTAGACTGAATAGGACAGACAGGTTTATAGAATCAAAACAATTAGTTATTGAAATTTATTATGCCGTACCCGGGCATCGACCCCTCCCCCCTTGAATATTTTCGTTTTCTTTTCTTAGTTTCCAAACTAGATAGTGATGGAAATTAATCGATGCCTCAGAATTTAGCGCATTCTGCGAAGGGGAGCTATCGGTGAAGTTTGGCAATAGAAATCACCGATCCAAAATCCAGTTTATTTAATAATTTTTTATTTTGGCAAATCGCTAATTAGGGATATCTTAGCTATTACTCTAGTTTCATTACTATTCTGGAATCTTTTACTTTCCGACAGGTCGGATGATTTTTTTTTCTTTTTGAAATTCTAAATTAACGCCTTCTCTAACCTTCCGGTGGATTCCGGGATCTGCAAGGGTGTTGACCGGATACGGTGAGTGGTGGGATTTCCCTAAAGCCTTTGTCTTTCCGAAAATCCCATCGGGGACACAGACTTGTCTCATCTTCGCAGACATCTTTTTCGGCTATTTATTTGGTAAGCCGAACCCCTTTTGGCATAAAAGAGAATATTTGGTTATATTATGTTGTATACGTAAATTCGACCACTTATCTTTCGTAGTTGTAGTATTCTGTCTCCTCTCTCTTTACCTATACTTCTTCTACTTCTCCTCTAGAGTTTTTTTTAATTTTCAACCTTCCCCCCCCCCCCGATTTTGAAAGTATAATATATCAATGAATTTATGTATAATATATTTTTTTTAACCGAAATGACCAGCTGAGACATCTCAAGACACGATTCGTTTGATGAAATAGTTAGGGACTGGGTTTACATTATATTTGACCCATCGACGGGGTGAGTAACGATTCGGTACACCGTAATTTTCCACTTTCATTCCTTCACCATTGTCCGTCTGGGATTTTTTTTTTATCCAGTGGTCACTTTCCATTTAGTTTATTTCCGTGAATGTTGTTGTAATATTGGGCCCAAAGTTAAGATAAAAATTGTTTTGTTCATGTATTTAAGAATGTTCTGTGTTACGTGCCTGCCTCACAAGTTTTTTTTCTCTTTGATCTACTCTCCAATTGAATATGTGAAAATTTAAAATTAATAGACGCGCGGTATAAATGAAAATAATTTTTTATGATGATATGTCGGAAGTTTTGTTTCTTGGTGTAATGTTGCAACCTTCTTGGACAAATTAGTGTTGGGGTTATGTAATTAAATGTGTGCGCGTGTATTGAAAATATATATATATATAGAGAGAGAGACGTCGAAATGTAAATATGTATGAAATATAGAATATTAAAGTGAAATGTAAAATGTTAAATTTAGAATATGGATATATGTAAGAGCACCGCATCTGCCCCATACGTTTATTGGTTGCCATGGGTTTTAAGTAATGTTTTCCGACGAATGGAATGATGTAGTCTAATTTTCTTTTTAAGGAATACCGCCGCGAACTTAAATATTTTTTTTGTTCTGCATAAATGTAATTAGTAATCATTAATGTAAACAGTTTCAATGTCATGCATTTCAAAATAACGGCAGGTCTAAAACGTAATCCAATCCCTCGACAAATATTATCCTTTAGTGATCAACCAGAAATTTTTTTTTTTGGAAAGTGTACCTAGAATCCCCCCTGTTTTCCAATGTGTATCCTATGACTTAACCAGTGTTTTACCACGATATAAATCACCACAATCCTCCCAACTAGTGAAGATCTTCTCAAATATAAATACTATTAATAAAAGTTATAAGTAATTCACAAATAAAGTGTTATGATGCGTACAAGTGATGAATGACTAACTAGTGACCTGGAGTTACTAAATAATGAATCCAAAAATGGACTGAACTGAGAGGAGAATTCTCCTCTGACCAAATGTCGTCGTTGAAATCCCTAGATGGGTAGAACTTTCAATATGCAAATACAGCTACAAACTGGTAGTTCGTATATACTGGACAAAAGGTTGTTATAAAGCAATATATATGTGTATAAACGTAAACTGAATTTAAATCGAGCGAAATGTGTTGGACACTACCTTTAGTGCATTAATAGTGATCTCGAATGCTCGAGTTTGATATACGCTACAGGACGTACAAAGAATATTTTTTTTTAATGTCTCGACGTGAGATAGAGACTCATAAGTTCTAGTACACCTAAAAGTTTTTTTTTTTTTTAAAGTGAGATAAGTGTCTTCTTTGCGTATGTCGCAAATCATAATTTGCTTTAGCATGCCTAAGATATAATATATGTAATTATTTTTTTTTATTTGTCAAGATGATTGAATATATAAAAATTTACTAAAATATAGCTCTTTGTATTCTATTAACATATAACCAAGAACTTGTGCTTTTAAGATTTTCTTTGTAATTATTTTTCCTTTTCACTATGAATGTAATAAACTATTTGTACCCTTGTAGCTAGTTGGTTTCCTTTAAACATACATACACTGTCCTGAGTGAGTGAGCGAGTGAATGCATGATAGATTTAATTTAAGTAATTTTAGTAATATCATTTGTCATATTAACATCTATAATATATGTGTCATGTTTTAATATATGTGTTAAGGTAAATAACCTAGGTCATGAAAGACCGCTACTAACAAATTTAAAGTCGGCTCTAGAAGTGAGACGAAAATAACGGGATGAGCCTAAATACGACATCTTTCTTCCAGGAAGTTGAAACTCTTATTGAGACGATACATAAATTTTAAATTTTTACATAAAGTTTATAAGTTTTTTTTTTCTCTTTTTCTTTTCTTGGCTAATTCATATGTGTGGTCGATCTCAGATCATGGAGTTCAGATATTGGATAGTTATCAATTATGGTTTGAGATTAAATTACAAAGAATTAAATTTCACTTTTCTCATTTCAGGTCTAGGTCTGGGCAACCCCACGAACGTGGTGCCTGGAGCTAGGTCTGGGTGGTATGAGGGAACATGTGTCTATTCCACATCACTTCAAAATTGATTCTCCACTAATAGTATTTGTAACGATTTACCGGATAATAACCATTCGAATTCATTACTATATCTCCTAAATCATCCAGTAATCCATTCTCCTTTAAAATCCTCAATCTTTCCTTTTCCCTCTCCTTTTCTTTTTCTTTTCTTATTTCTTTCTACTTCTCTCCCCTCCTTTCCCTTCTCACTCTTTCTTTTCTTATTTCTAACAAAACTGAAAAACTAATTAGGTCGTGACTGGGAGTAGTCGCTATCAGCACGGTCAATAAATTCGATTCGATAAGTTTCTTCGGAAGTCCGATTTGGGATAATTACCTCTAAAATGAATATATACAGGGACTAAGAATAATAATATAATTTATTCAAAATTTACTTTACTAGAAAATATTTATAGTTTCAACTAGTAGTAGATATTTCATTATCACTCTTTTGCTAAGTTCAGGCGACTCCTCCTTCAACCACGATGTTAGTTGTCACACGCCCTAAAATAAAAATTCGTTTTTCACATTATTTAATATCTATCTACAAGAGATAGTGAAAAAGACCCTACAAAATGAAGACGACATTTTAATAGGAGGTGGAATGATTAGTTGTATAGGTTTGCAGATGATATGGCGCTTGTTGCAGAATGTGGAGAGAAAATCAATACGATGTTAGAAAATATGAGGAAGGGCTGTGAAGAATATGGAATGGAAATAGATGTTAGAAAGAGAAAATCCATGGTAATTGGAACGAAGGAATCGGTGTCAAATATAGAAGTAGGAGGGGAGAAAATAGAACAGGTAAAAGTTTTCGATACCTGGGTAGTATTATTAGTAATGATATGAAGTGTGAACATGAAATAAGGGCAAGGATAGGAATGGTGAAGGAAGCCCTTAGAAGGAAGAAAAGACTATTTTGTGCGCCTTGAATAAAGAGTTGAGAAAAAGACTTATAAAATGTTTCGTGTGGAGTATTGTCATGTATGGGTCGGAGACATGGACATTACGCAGAATTGATTAAAAACAACAGGAAGCTTTCGAAATGTGGATGTGGAGAAGAATGGAGAGAATCAGCTGGATCCAGCAAAAAAGAATGAGAGGCTGTTAGAAATGGTGGGAGAGAAAAATAACATTTTTAGGTATTATTAAGGAGAGGAAGAAAAACTGGTTAGGACATTGGGTAAGAAGGAACTGTATCATGAGCGACGTGCTATAGGGTATGGTGGCAGGAAAGAGAGGGCGAAGGAGGCTACAATTAATGTACGATATCAAACAGAAAAATCGTACGTGAAGACGAAGAGGCTAGCGGAAGACCGTGGAGCATGGAAGCTTCTCAGTTGCAGCAAATAACCTACAGCAAATGGCAGAATGCCTATAATGATGATGATTGTTATTGTTATATATTTTTGTATTGTTACTATTATTACTATTAATTGTTATTGTTATATACTTACTACATATTGCTATTGTTATATATTTGTTATTCTCATATATTTATTATGTTCTGTTTTCTTAGCTTTTTATATTTCTTTTACAGCAATTTCTTATATTTTAATATATTCGTTTTTAAATTTTATTTACAGTAATCCTTTTTGATCAGTCGTGTTTATCATGACACAGACTAATAGCCTCGATGCTAACACCACCATTAAAACCCAATCAACCAAAGACGTTATTAGGGAACTTATTAGAACATGCTATTGGTTGGTGATTGCCGGCCTTATTTTTCAAAGTTGTGTCACTGGCAGGGAATTTCACAAACAAGAGTGTATGGTGTGTTCATTCTTCATTCCTGGGCAAACGAATTATTGATTTTTGTTGGTAGATGTGCAGAATATTCCAGTTGAACTCATACATGAAAATCACTCTCAAGTGCACTTTCACTCGTCCCTGTTGAACACCGTATTGCGTCCTAGCTTACTAGGCACTTCAGTTTGTTTTCTGAAGAAGTACGTATCTTGTGGCGTTGCACGCGTGAACTCAGTCCACTCATTGGATGCGTTAGAGAGGATGCTGATTTCTTCCAAGATGTAAAATCAGACATTTTAATAGCACCAAACTAATACTATTATAATGAATTTAAGTTTTTTCCCTGTACAGAAGAAACAGGTAACAGTCTGTAACTATACCATCTTTCCAAACGTATGCCTCATGTGGCATTCCCTGTTTTTCAGTGATCTTCTTATTGACTAGAATAAAGGTGATTTAAGTGAAAAGTGTTGATTAATCATATCACTGGGTAAATAGTTAATATTCGTTAAACGGCGCAGAATACTCCTAGAGGAGACCGAGGTTGTTTGAGTCAAGGGGCTATTCGGGTCAAACTTAAGAAAAAAATGTCACTGTGCACTTAATATGCGCATCAGTACGCTGGATTTGCATTCATTTGTGAGTTCGTTGCTAATGAAAGTTTGTGTTGTTGATCTGGTGCTTTCTTATCAGTTGCTGTGAATATGAGACTATTCTGAGCAAGGTGAGTTGAAATACTTCATATTTTGGTCTGATATAAAATAGTGTCCATATGATATAAGGCGGTGAACCTGTGTAAATGCATTTATTTGAAAAAAAAAATTACTACTGTATGCGTAAAACAAAACGTCCGTACGTTATAACCCCTATTTTTGGTGATCTTCTCTGCCTCGTGTGAAAATAGTATGTTCCTACTTAAACATGTGAAAACAGGGTTATTTGAGCCGAAAAAATGGGGTATTTGAGTCAATGGGGGCTATTTGAGTCAAGTGTAAACTTCGTGAATATCTTCAACTTCTGAATTTTGGTTTTGTATTTATAGTTCAGCCTCCTATGTGATGCATGTATGTAAAACAAAACACTTCATTTTCCTTTTAGATGGTACGAACATGCAAATCAAAACATAAATACAGCAAGTGGAATATTGAAGACATGGAGGAGACGTGCAAAGTGTAACAAAAAGTGATTTGAGTTTACGTGGAGTTTCACAGCTGCGCAATTTTCATTTGGAAAGTTTGCGAAGGAAAGTGCATTTCGAAAGGGTAAGATTAGCTGGGTAATAATAATGGAACAGTTCAAAGTGCAAAACCGAAAGTCATAGGACACTCTACAATACTGATAGAAGAACAGAAGTAAGTTGCGGTAGCGAATTATGACTCTCAAGGAAAAAGGACTAACTTGCCACTCTGAAACGATATGCAACAAATCAAATTCCGCAACCTTTAAGAAACTACCTGGTGAAGACTAGTTTTCAAGTTTCATGAAAATCATCCGAATCTATAATTACGAAAGCCAGATGAACTATCAAGTGCTCGTGCCGATGGCGTTAACAATGAAGCAGTGATTCCGATTTTCAATTCTTGAAATCCGTCACTTCAACGTTTGTTCTCAACACAAAACAACAGCGTATATACAATGTGGATGAAGCAAAGTCACTGCCAAGAAGGTGGGATAAATAAGCGGTATACGTTGAGAGAAGCGAGAATGTCACTATGGTAGTAGCTAGAAACGCAGTTGGACAATACATCCCAGGATTTATTTTTTGAAAGATCAGCGTATGAATAAAGAATTTGTAAACAATATACCACCGGTTTCTCAAGTTTCCTTATCAGATAGTGTTTACCAGTAGCGGTTCGTGGTCTGTACAAGCACCGGTTGCAATGTTGCAATATCAAAGGTATGTAGGTACGCGCAAGTGTTCCCCTCCCCAGCATTCTTGAGTCTTATCTAAAAAAAAATATTCAGGAAATATAAAGAGGAAAGTCTTTTAAGCTCTATTTGTGTATTATTGATTAAATTATTTCTCTAATAATGATTCAATATATAAGCTATTTCCCTTTTTTCAAACAACCACTATCAATGTACGTTTATACACTATTTATAATCAAAACCTCTACACTCATGTTATTGAACAAGAGATAGATCAAATCTATAGCATGTGCTGTAAGCCATGAATGATGGCGTTAATCCGAAAAGAAGAAAAAAAGCAAGAAAATTGCATGCACGCAGTTAAACAAAATTATTTAATTATATAAACTATGCATTATTTTAGAATGGAAGGTCTTCTTCCTTCTTTTGGGCTTCAAATGTTTCTATGACTTGATTGAAATCTGAGTATGCTGCTCGCAAAGTTTTTTCTGAATAGAAAGCATCGCTACCGCAAATGTTTTCCGCTTTATTTTCTTTAGGTTTAGGAGAGAGAAACACCTCTCTCCTCCGACAATATGCATTTTGTTGTCATTTCTTTGTATAAATATACGGTACAAAAATCCATTTTCAGAAACCACGTATTTTTGTCTGCTGTTCTAGTATAAAGAAGCATGAAATCTAAGATATTTTCCTTCGAAAATGAAAAAAAAAAATAGTTTAACACCCCAGCAAATTAGGCTAAAGAAGACAGATGAGTATTCGAAGTGAATGATTTGATATTAATTTTTTATGCTCTCCGCCAGAAATTGAACACTGGATCATGTGCACGAAAGACACAGAGCTAGGAATTAGACCAGTGATAAGACATTTTCTTCTTCGAGACTCGATCGACCCCCTCTCCCCCAGAATAGGATTTTTTTAAAAATAAAACTTATCCCAATAATTTTCACCTTTCTATTATAAATGCTAAATAAAATCTATTGACTTCGAACGACCGCCCCCCAAACTTTCAGCCTGGATCCGTCCCTGCTACCACCAGACTTATATTTGTTCTTTGCGAGTTTGTGTTCTGTGAAAAACTTCTTACTTCTAAGCGTCTGTATCTCCCTCACCCTATCAATTGAGTCAAGCGCTGTCAAGCGGAGGAATTCGTAACTATTACAGAAGCTGACCAGTTGCGAAAGAACGTGCAACTGCAAACGACCAATACGGGAAGATAGGAGCGATGCAAGAATAAATCCACTTCCCCATGTTAAGAGATAGGAGCTCGCTGCCATATGCTCAATGTTACTGCTTCCAGTGGCAACGCTCGCTGCCACTGGAAATGTAAAACTCTCTTTTTCTTTCAGTTTTTTAATTGATTTTTTAAAGAAATGCATCAATACTGTTTTGCATTCAAGAGCAAAGGTTTATTTTTTACTGATACACTACTTTAATACTTAAAAATATTTTTAGTGTTAAAAAATATTCGGTTGCACAACCATGCAACATATAGTACCAGCCGCCGCTGGTGTTTACGTTAATGAAGAGCTGTTTGTTCTCTGGCTCGAGTTTTTTTTTTTTCAAACAAACAGAGTTGACGGAAAAAGTTTGTTAATTTTGGGCGGACATATTTCTTACTGTTCGCTACAAGTTGTCAAATTTTGTGAGCAACATGACATTGAATTTTCGTGCTTGCCACCTCACATCACTCATATATTACAATATCATAACCTTGGATAGTGTATTTTCATGACATCAGCCTATCAGAGCCCAGAAGTTCAAGTGATAATCAAATTTTAAAAGAATCAAGTCTGGGAAAGCAGCAATTCCATCATATGCTGTACAGCGATGCAAATTATTCTCACTTTTACAAAAATGTCAAATTGTATCTCCACGAAGAAACAAAGTGCAGGTCTATTTACTTCTCCCCGAACATGCCCAACAGCTTCGCCCGAAACGGAAGTTATCAATGAAGGAATCTGGCAAAACCTGCTCAACCTATGCTGCACGTGATGATGATAGTGATTAGAATGAATGCGAGAACAATGTACCATGCGAATTCTGTAAGGTGAAATATTTCTCTAAAGAATTAGTGAGCAATGGAGAGTGGATTCGCTGCCAACATTGTAAACAATAGTACCATGAGATATGTGTTGAACCTTATGGGACAAAACAGTTTCTATGCAACAAGTGCCTCTAAGTTACACATTTCTCGATAAATTTCATTGTCTCATACTTCAGGAGTTTGAGAAATAAGTGATTTCTCATAAGTTTGTATAAAAAATAATTTTCATGCACTTTGCTTTCTGCTGTACACAAGTTTTGACTTTTATCCTTCTATACATTTAATCTTGATTGACAAGACTGTTCGTTGAATTGGTTTTGAACATAAATATTATTGTCAGTTCATTTTTTATTTTAGAAGTTAAATTTGAACTAAAGTTTTCATTATTAATGTGTATTCTTTTTATTTACTGAAAATTAATGTAAAAAATGTAAAACTATCCGAAGTTTCTTTTTATGTTATTCTGTCAGGAGTTCTCTTTTTTCTCGTTTGCTTTTACAAGTGTTTATTTTAAAGAGAATAAACCAAACACACTAAGATAAATCTATACGTGTAAGGTATTAGGTAATATATAAGAAAATTAACAGTCTTGTATTATTACAACGCTGAACGAGTTTTACCTTATCCTTAAAGGAGCAGTTCGACTTAGAAATGCATTTTTTACAATTTATTTCCATTTGTAGAGTTGAAAATTCTAAAAGGAATGGTGTTTGTTTGATCGCGATACGTTCAGTCGTTAGCGAGTAACAGAGGAAGAAAGATTTTGTGATGACGTCATAGGTGGGCAAAGAGCGAGAGCAGGCTTACAATACATACTACACAGTGCCAAGCATTTCGATTGTGAGAGGTGCGGTGGCACGTTCTAAGTGTGGTTTCCTTTCCCAGAACTGATTGCAAAGACTTACAAATATCATCTGCATGTAGAACATGATATCTGATGGTGGGATGTACAAATGTTTTTATAATATTATAAAACGTATCCTATAAAGCATGAGTTCAGCGTTTCAAAAAAAAGAAAAAAAGAAATCGAAACCAATATGTAAATAGATAGCGGACGAGATTGCTGCAACACCTAAGTACCTTTTCTTTAATCATTCTTCCGATTCCCAAACATAAGTATGTTCATTTTCACGTTTTGTTGCAATTTTTAACGCTGACCCTATGATTTTGTGCTTCAAGGTATGTACAGGAGCGCAACATATGAGGCAAAAATGAAATAACATCTGTAAAGTTTGCCAGAATACGAAAAACACTTCACCGGTTAAATTTCTTTTATTCTCATAGCTGTTCGCGGAACAACTCTCATCACCCGTTTCATCATCATTGTCACATGATACAGAGAAATTAAACGATGAATCAATGTCTTGAGGAACAGTCATCGTCACTGATTCCTTCTACAAGCCAATATATTTCACTCCCTAATTCACATTGTTATTTCTAAAGTAGTATCTTCAGAATCATGAGTGACATTGTCTCTATTACCCTCTAATGCTTCGTCTTGACTACAACCGTCAATTGCGTCTTGTACGATATTTGTACGTTGGTAACTGGACATAGATCGGTGCTTGTTCAATGGCTCGGATTTTAAACCTTTCAATAATATACTTGGAACAGCATTCTTTCTCAGTTTGCGTGTAAATAATTCTCCTGTCATTAGCCATAAGTGGATCTAGACGGTAAAAACTCGGGGGGGGGGGGGAGTCAGAACCCAGACTATGATATGTATATCATGTTTACTAAAAACTTTCAAAAATATCTAAATAATAGCTTAAATCAATTTTGTCACTCAAAAACTGGGGGGCCTAGGCCCCCGGCCCCAGTCTAGATCCGCCACTGGCATTAACTTTTCTTTCAGTAAACTTCACTTCTTGACGGCAGGCTCTTCAAGATGTTTGGAACACGAGTTAATATATTTGGTACATTTTTTCCCATTGATTTTCTTGAGCCATAATTTATATCGATCTGGTGATTTTTCACGACTTAGAAACGTAAGAAAAGATGCTTTAGTCCTCAGCTTCAATTGCACAAGAATTACAACCGAAAACACAGCAAGTGTTAGGCATTTCTATTTCACTTCACAGACACAGCACGCGCTGTACTAACACGTGTTTTCTACTTCACACTAGTGTTCCTTTCAGAAAAAAAATCCGGGGGGAGGGGAAGGGACACTTAGTATTCGGAGAGGCACATTATTTTTACACAGTACTATTATATTTATTACATTATAGACGTATTTTGGTCTCCTCCGGGGGAATCTCTCAGAGCTCCGGGAGACAGTGCCACCATAAAAACATGTCAGGAAGAAACACTGTTTCGCACAACAAACGTTATTACTGCTCTCTCTCTCTCTACTCTTTTTTTATACTAATGCTATAGGAAAAACAACTAACAAAAACTTCCCTCAAGAATTCAACACAGAGCAACTAACAAATCCAAAACACAATCTATTAAATCCAATGCACTATTAAAGGTTTATCAGCTGCGTACAAAGGAGTGGTTGCTGACTCACGTTGAGTTTCTCGCGTATCCCACCAATGACGTAAGCAGTTACGATTCATCAAAAACAAATGTCTGTAGAAGCTGAACGAGACGGCCTATCAAGATATAAAAAAATACGGGTCTCTTATTTTTTGTTACTCTTTCTATTACACCAAACTTGTTTTTAACTCGAACTGCTCCTTTAATACCCTTTCCTAAAGAATTGCTCCACTTATTTTCTTTTACTATGAGGTTACTTTTTTTTTACAAATTATATAGAAAAGTGTATAATTTAAGAAAAGTGTATATACATGAACGCCAATGTAATTAACGTAAACAATGTTGATACAGTAAAAGACCCAAATAGCCCCTTGAGAAACCCAAATAGCCCCGTGATTTTTACTAGTCTCGAATTATGCCATTTTTATTTTAAATTCGTTTCCTGAATTTCCATGATTTAACAGATTATTTATTCTTTAATATGGTGTACTATAATAATGTACGTAGATTATGGGTTAATTATTTAAGCCCTAAAATGCGTCATTTTTTTTTTTTTTTTTTGGAAATTTTGAGTTTTCTCTTACTGTACCCAAATAGCCCCGGTCTCCCTTATCCCAAAATGTAATTGGATGAAACACTTGTGCTGTTAGGATTTATATAGATATTCATTTTTATTGTAATTCATTAACAAAGTTATTGACTTTTCACTTATATCATTGATTGTCTCTGCTTGATGATCAGGCATAATCATGAAGTGAATTTATTCATTTTCACTTGTATCTAGTCACAGTTTTAAGCTAACAAACCCCATGTATCCACATTTTTAATTTTGGTTTTCATGATCGGAAACTAGACATATGGAATCTAATACACTTCAAATATATTACTTACCTTCAATCCAAACCCAACGTTCCTAATACTAACAGCAACAGAATTGCTGCCCATTCGTTGTGGTTGTGTTGACATCAAGACATACGAACAGTTATCTAGTTCAGCTGTGTATCTATTGCCATCAAATGTGTTCACAGTTTCTCCATCTACAGTACATACAGCTATTGGGAAGAAATTTATTTGAATGAAAACGCTGCTAAAGCAGATTTTTAAATTTGCTTGAAATACGTTAAGAAATTAAGGCCTCTCAATCACAGAGGAAAAGAGATACAGAGATGTTAAAAAGCGTCCATATTACACTTAATTAAGTAGTTAATATGGCATTGTATATACTTGCAATTCGTCGTAAATTTAATTGAGATATTAACATAAATAATATTATTTTCACAACCTTATTTAAAGTTTGTTTAATTAGCTGCTTCTTTGTTTTATTGTTCTGCCTATTATCTAAATACAAAATATGAAAAATGCAAGTGAAACGATGATACAACAAAGGATTGAATATCTCTGAGAGCTATCTTTACCAAAAACAGAAATTGAAACAATTCTTTTGTTACTGTGTTATCAAATATCTGTAAATGTTTCAATCCCCAGGAGCATTTTAACATGTCTTATTGTTATATCAAACTTAGAAATGCTTTGACTTAAGGTGGTATCAAGGGTTTGGGTACAAAACCTCGCGGCCAGAACCTCGCGGCGACAACCTCGCGGACCAAAACCTCGCCTGGCCAAAACCTCGCCTCCCAAAACCTCGCGGCCCAAAATCTCGCCGGGCCGAAACCTCGCCTGGCCAAAACCTCGCCGCCCAAAACCTCGCGGGACAAAATCTCGCCGGGCCAAAACCCCGCCTGGCCAAAACCTCGCCGTCCAAAACGTCGCGGGCCAAAATCTCGCCGGGCCAAAACCTCGCCTGGCCAAAACCTCGCGGGCCAAAATCTCGCCGGGCCAAAACCTCGCCTTGCCAAAACCTCGCGCCCCAAAATATCGCCATACCCAAAATCTCGCCTGACCAAAATGTAAATGTTCCAACAGATGATAAGGATGACGGTATAAAAGACGCTGTTTCAGAAAAAGTATCACAGGTATTTGACCAAGTCCCGCGATACCATATGAAAATTCTATTTCTGTATTAGAGGATTTCAATGTGAAGGTGGGGCGACAGGATGCTTTTAAACTGGTTACAGGGAACGAAAGTCTGCATAAGGAAAGTAATGACAACTAACGGGTTAGTTTCGTGAACTTTGGAAAATCCAAAAACTTAAAATTTCAACAAAAATCTAATAATATTTATGAAAGTATGAAATAATATATGAGTTTTTACGACATCCCTTGATTATGTCCTATAGGTTAAAGGAGACGTAGATCACCAAGATGAAGGAAATGATCGAATAAAGAAAGTGGGAGGAAACGGGAATAACCCGAGAAAGCCCATGCACACGATGTTTTGTATCTTCTTCTTCTTTTTTCTTCTTCTTCTTCTTCTTATTATTATTATTATTTGTAATGTGGAATTGCATATTAAGAAACTCTTTGGGTAAATTTTAAAGAAAAGTTTCATTCGCGGCGAGGTTTTGGCCACGCGATGTTTTGGGTGGCGAGGTTTTGGCCCGGCGAGATTTTGTCCCGCGAGGTTTTGGGCGGCGAGGTTTTGGCCACGCGAGGTTTTGGCCCGGCGAGATTTTGTCCCGCGAGGTTTTGGGCGGCGAGGTTTTGGCCACGCGAGGTTTTGGCCCGGCGAGATTTTGTCCCGCGAGGTTTTGGCCGGCGAGATTTTGGGCGGCGATGTTTCGGCCGCGAGATTTTGTCCGTATCCCGGTATCAAGTATACACAATATCTGCTACTCAAGGAAATTATATTTCGTATTGTTAGTCTCATCCGCAAACTAATTTCATGTTTTCTTTATTAGTACTACTCTTCACAACATAAATTCAAGTAATAGTTGTTTATTGTTTTGAATTCTCAACTAAATGCAACAACAACAATTACATGTATTAATCACAGGATATCCTTTATGATTTATCTTTCTGATATAATGTTTTAATATAGTTTAAAATTTTGTTTTATTGAGATTTTTGATCGTCCAAATGACTTTTGTGTTATTAAAATAAGTCTAATATAACATTATGTTTTTAAAATTGAATGGTAGTTGTACCAATATGGGACACTGTTGAGTTACGAAATACTAATACAACAATGTGTAGTAGGACACAAAACTTTTACACCATACAATTATTACTATAAAACCTAATGCTAAACAAAATAATAGCATATTATCTTAATGTAAATTGTGTAGTTATATGTGTAAATATATGTAAATATTTCTACCGCTCACCCTTAGGACAATATTTATTCATTTTGATCAAGTAGGGTAGAAACAAGTAAAATCGAGACTGATCCAAAATCTAAACGATAATACATAAGAATGAAAAAAATATAAAACAATATTAACCGACTTCATCCAAAACGCTAAAAGGTAGAAAAATAAAGCACTCGAAAGTAGAAAATAGTTCATGAATATTATCTATAAAATGTTTTAAGTTTGTGCCAAGGCAAACAAATTAGTGTCAAATATAACTTTAGATTGAATCGTAATTTTATGAGGTATTTATTTGTTTGGCTTGGAATAAGCTTCCAAAATCTTTCAAAATAATAATAATGAATTATTTTCTGCTTTAAAACGCTTTATTATTATTATTATTATTATTATTATTATTATTATTATTATTATTATTATTATTATTATCTGCTTTTAACGCTTTTATTATTATCTACTTTGTATCGCTTTTGTTGAAATTGGTTAATATTGATTTTAGTTCTTACTTTCTGCTTTTTAGTGGTTTTATAGTCGGTTATTTTTCATTTAATTTTATTAATTCTTCCACTTTTTGTTACCCCAATACTTTAGTTAGATAGAGGTAGGAAAGTCGTCCTACGAACATGCATGATCATGAAATTTATAAGAAACCACTCCGAAATCATGCACTTTCAAACAAAAAATAAATGAATTATCTGTACACACAATTACGGTATGAGTACAGTCAGCTATTGAGAAGTTTCATGATCTAGCTCTCCATGTTAGATCCTCATGAAGCTTAAATGGAAACATCGGAAAGAAAACTCTTTCAAACAAAGAAATAAAAAAGTAATAAAAATCGTTGTACTTATGATAAAGTTATGCGTGAACATACAAATATTGAAGTTGGTTATTTACAATTTGCATACTGAACACATTGAAGAGTTTCATGATTTAGCTCCAAAGACTGTCATTACTTCCGAATGAAATTTTTAAGGAACCATATGCAGCGCCACAGTGAGTGCAGTGGGTGCAGCTGCACCCATATAAACTTCTATTTTCAGATTTCCTACAATAATCCTTTCTATTTTTTTGTATTTGAATTGTTTCCTATGTTTGGATATTTTTGATGACTTCTTAAGTCTCTCATAAGTTACTTGCTATCATACCATGTTCTTTTAGTTTTTAAAGTAAAACTTAGGGATTATTTTTGATATCTTAAGGCTCAATAGTGTAAAGCATTCTGGCAATAATGTTACGATGTTAGTGTCCCATCCTAAACTGCACCCACAATACCAAAATCCCGGCACTGCCTATGAAAGGAACCACTGGGAAGTATGCTCTTTTAAACAAAAGCAACAACAAAATTGAATCATCAAAATCTGTGCATTTATGTCGAAGTTACTTGTGAACATAGACACAAAAAGAAAACTGGAAGAAGAACGAAATGTGACGAATGTTGTCCAAGAGTTTGGGATTACCCACGTCATTGTTTCACGTGCATTAGCAAAGGAGAGGGATGGTGGGACATGATCAATTGCAGCAGCTATCGACCACTGCATTATACAACAGGCATGAAGAGATCGAAGTCAAACAGTGGGTGTCACGTCAAACATTTAACAGAACTGCAAGCCTCACAATCTGATTTACCACAGGAGCAAGTTAACTGCACGGTGGTGGTCTCTCTGCCCGATGGTCATTACATTGTGTTGCATTGGCACCCGCACAACGGCGCCATCTTTTGCGGTAAGAGAAAGGTAAGATGGTAAGAGAAAGTAAGATGGCAAATAACAAGATATTCTGTTCGGGTGGCGTTAAGGCCGAGAATTGTGTCGCAATATTAATGAGGAACGAAGTAGCAAACAACAAGAGGATATTGTGATACTATAAATATACATCTAACAACTGATCATGATGACAATGAAGTAGAAGTAATGTATGACGATATTAGTGACATATTGTGTCAGAAGGGGAGAGGTAAGCTCAGCACCATAGTAATGAGAACTCTTCAACATGTGCGTGAACCTGACAGAACCCATTTTTGGAAATTAAAAATAAACCATGTAGATCATTTGTTCATCGTTTGTTCATTATTGCTCACACAAAATTTTCATTTGTTCACGTTTTATAAACAATTTATACGAAAAGCAAAATAGGCGCTGCTAACTTCGCGTAACAGAACCCATTTTCAGAAATCGAAAATAAACCATGCAGATCGTTTGTTCACGATTGTTCACATAAAATTTTCGTTTGTTCACAATTTATAAACAATTTAAACGAAAAACAAAATGGGCGGTGCCAACTTCACGCAGCAGAACCCATTTTCATAAATCTGATATAAACTATGCAGATTGCTTGTTCAACGTTTGTTCATGATTGTTCACATAAATTTTAGTTTGCTCATGATTTATAAACAATTTATACGAAAAATAAAATTAGCGCTGTCAACTTCACGCACCTGAAAAATATTGCAAATTAAAAGTAAAGAATGCAGATCCTTTGTTAATCGTTTGTTCACGATTGTTCACATAACATTTTCGTTTGTTCACGATTTATAAACAATTTATACGAAAAACAAAATGGGCAGTGCCAACTTCATGCAGCAGAACCCATTTCCAGAAACCTAAAATAAACTATGCAGATTGTTTGTTCATCGTTTGTTCACGATTGTTCACATAAAAGTTTCGATGGTTCACGATTTATAAACAATTTACACGAAAAACAAAATGGGCGGTGCCAACTTCACGCAGCAGAACCCATTTTCAGAAATCGGAAATAAACAATGCGGATCGTTTGTTCATCGTTTGTTCATAATTGTTGACATAAAAGTTTTGTTTGTTCACGATTTATAAACAATTTATACGAAAAACAAAATGGGCGGTGCCAACTTCATGCAGCAGAACCTATTTTCAGAAATCGGAAATAAAAAATGTGGATCGTTTGTTCATCGTTTGTTCATGATTGTTCACATAAATTTTAGTTTGTTCATGATTTATAAACAATTTATACGAAAAACAAAATGGGCGGTGCCAACTTCATGCAGGAGAACCCATTCTCAGAAACCTAAAATAAGCTATGCAGATTGTTTGTTCATCGTTTATTAACGATTGTTCATATAAAAGTTTCGTTTGTTTACGATTTATAAACAATTTAAACGAAAAACAAAATGGGCGGTGTCAACTTCATGCACCTGAAAAATATTGGAAATTAAAAGTAAATAATGCAGATCGTTTGTTTATCGTTTGTTCGTGGTTGTTCACATAAAAGTTTCGTTTATTCACAATTTATAAACAATTTATACGAAAAACAAAATGGGCGGTGTCAACTTCATGCACCTGAAAAATATTGGAAATTTAAAGTAAACAATGCAGATCGTTTGTTCATCGTTTGTTCATAATTGTTGACATAAAAGTTTTGTTTGTTCACGATTTATAAACAATTTATACGAAAAACAAAATGGGCGGTGCCAACTTCATGCAGCAGAACCTATTTTCATAAATCTGGTATAAACTATGCAGATCGCTTGTTCATCGTTTGTTCACGATTGTTCACATAACATTTTCGTTTGTTCACGATTTATAAACAATTTATACGAAAAACAAAATGGGCGGTGCCAACTTCATGCAGCAGAACCCATTTTCCGAAACTTAAAATAAGCTATGCAGATTGTTTGTTCATCGTTTGTTCACGATTGTTCACATAAAATTTTCGTTTGTTCACGATTTATAAACAATTTTAACGAAAAACAAAATGAGCGGTGCCAACTTCACGCACCTGAAAAATATTGGAAATCAAAAAGAAACAATGCGGATCGTTTGTTCATTGTTTGTTCATGATTGTTCACATAATTTTTTTTGTTTGTTCACGATTTATAAACAATTTATACGAAAAACAAAATGGGCGGTGTCAACTTCATGCACCTGAAAAATATTGGAAATTTAAAGTAAACAATGCAGATCGTTTGTTCATCGTTTGTTCATAATTGTTGACATAAAAGTTTTGTTTGTTCACGATTTATAAACAATTTATACGAAAAATAAAATGGGCGGTGCCAACTTCATGCAGCAGAACCTATTTTCAGAAATCGGAAATAAAAAATGCGGATCGTTTGTTCATCGTTTGTTCATGATTGTTCACATAAATTTTAGTTTGTTCACGATTTATAAACAATTTATACGAAAAACAAAATGGGCGGTTCCAACTTCACGTACCTGAAAAATAATGGAAATTAAAAGTAAACAATGCAGATTGTTTGTTCATTGTTTGTTCACAATTGTTCACATAAAATTTTAGTTTGTTCACGAAACAATTTTTCCAAAAAATTGTCGGTGCCAACTTCACGTACCTGAAAACTATTGGAAATTAAAAGTAAACGATGCAGAACGTTCGTTCACAATTGTTCACATAAAATTTTCGTTTGTTCAAGATTTATAAACCATTTATATATATATATATATATATATATATATATATATATATATATATATATATATATATATATATATATATATAAATGGTTTATAAATCTTGAAGAAATGAAAATTGAATGTGAGCAAATAATGAACAAATGATATGCGTGGCTCATTTTCGAATTCCGAAAATAAGCCACGCATATGATTTGTTCATTATTTGCTCACATACAATTTTCATTTCTTCACGATTTATTAAATCATTATACAAAAGTTTTCGACAAAGTTTTCAACAATGTAAGTTTTCAACAATCAAAATCATTTTGCTATAATATGAATTCCGGAGTACCACAAGGCTCAAACTTGGGGCCCTTATTATTCCTACTCTTTATAAATGATCTGCCAAGGTATGTTAAGAACTCAAAATGTATATTGTATGCAGATGATGTTAAGTTGTATAAAGAAATACAAACGAATTCTGATATATTAAAACTGCAAGAAGATTTAAATAACATATATACATGGAATATATAAAATAAATTAAATTTTAACATTAAAAAATGTAAGTTTATGATATTTACAAAACAAAGAACTGTAACTGAAACTCTGCCCTATTCAATAGGAAATCAATATCTGGAGCGGATATTTACGTATAGGGACTTGGGAGTTACAGTTAGCAGCGAAATGTAATTTAATAAACACATTTCATTGATCACACAAGATGCCTTCAAGCAATTGGGGTTTGTAATCAGAAGCACTAAACTGTTTACGAACGTAAATGTCATTGGAACTCTTTTTAAAACTCTAGTACTGCCAAAAATGGAATATGCGTCAGTGATCTGGGCAGCTAAATGTAAAACTCAAGAAAATCAGATAGAAGCAATACAAAAAAGATTCCTAAGGTACTTATGTTATAAGAAAACGGAGCAGTCTGCTCTGGTAAATAGAATATCTTACTCTAATTTGTTAAGTGAATTTAATTATATTAAACTTTCTGCTAGATGTGTCATTGCATAAGAAATATGTCTACACAAAATAGTAAATGGCATATTTGATAATAGTGAATTTTTACAATACATTAAATTTAATATCAGTGACAGAACGTTAAGAACAAGAAATCTGTTGTGGTATAAAACATCCAAAACAAATACATACAATAATTCACCATTGGTCAGAATGTGTAAGCTGTATAATAATATAGCACAAAGTGTAGAAGAATTTGACCTTAATCTTAACCAGCAAGTGTTTATAAAATTAATCAAAAATAAATTTTTACTGAATAATGGTACAGGATAAAATAAATATAGGTGTAATTATGGACTTTATCTATGTATTGATGTCTTCTTGCTTGTAAGTATATGTGCGTGTACTTATATGTGTATGTATTCATATAAAACCTATATACCTGTAGGGTATGTACTTCAATATGTGTATCTGGAAATATTCAGAAGCATAAACCATAACTGTTGTTTATAGCGATATTTATTATCTAACTTTGTGTATCTGAGAAGAATGTTTCTTGCCATTTTTGTGTTTTTGTGTTTTTTTTTAATTTTTATTTTCATTTTTCTTTCTAATACTATCTTTTTTCTTTTTTAATTTTTATCACTTACTAATCTAGTAATTGTTCCTTTAATGTATGTAATAGATTGTAAGAGCCTTCTGTAAATGGAGATTTTTTCTCTGTTGAAGGTAAATAAATAAATAAATAAATAAATAAATAAACAAAGGCAATGTGCGTAAACCTCGCAGAGCGCATTTTAGGAAATTCAATATAAATCATGCAGATTGTTTGTTCATAGATATTCACATAAAGGGAAGCTTAACAAAAATTATTTTAAAAAGAAAATGAACTGTGCCAACTTGAAGAAACTGGAAAATTTTCGTAAATGAAAAGTAAATCACGCAGATCGGTTGCTGATATGATTTTTTGTTTTGGTCGCCAAGGAGAATTTAAAATTGTTTTATAGATACTCTCACAGAAGATGTTATATTACCGTTTTGACACTTGTACACAACAATGTTTCACACAAACCATATCTATTGCAAGTTAAAGTGGGGTTCTAATTTGAGATTTTACTATTCATTCCCACTCCACCCACTTATGGTCGGAAAGATAATTTTCTAAGAATTAGATTTTCTCCTTTGTATTATTTCACTTTTACTTAAATCATCTTTTTCTCCGTTACATTATTCTCGAGCCGTGAAATGATAACTATTCTATGTGATTTCTTATACGAGTTTTATTCTGTTCATTTATCACCAATCGTTTTTATATTACTGGTACTGGACGTTTTATCTGATATAGGTACCATGTCTTGGCGGCCATTTTAAAAACGGTTGACCTATCTGAAAAATCTTTTGGCACAACGCTGTTTAGTGTTTGAAGATCTATCGAACGAGGTATCACTCGACTCATGTTTCTATTTAAAATTTCGAAGTTGGGCCCTGATACCCCATGAAAGGCAGCCCTGGGGGCACCGAGACAACATCATTCGACGTGCCTCATTTCATTTTCCTGTTTCACTTTTTGTTCTGTTCATTTATCTCCAACCGTTTTCATATTAGTGCTACTGGACGTTTTATCTGATACAGGCACCATGTTGTTTTGAAAATGATGACAGATATGAAAAATCTTTTGCCACAGTGCTCTTCAGTTTTTAAGGGTCTATCGAACGAGGTATCACTCGACCCATATTTTTATTTAAACTTTTGAAGTTGGGCCCTGGTCCCCATGAAAGGCGGCCCTGGGAGGCACCGCGATAATACCATTCCATATACCCCATTCCATTTCCTGTTTGAATTTTTGTTTGGTTCATTTATCTCCAACCGTTTTCGAGATATTTCCGTGGGAAGATTAAAATGGGCCATATATATATATATATATATATATATATATATATATACAGAGAACCGGTTGTTAAAAGATTACAATAGCACCACTGCCATACGTCCCTCAGATATCCTTATAAGGGAAATCTATTTTCGCTCCATTTTGTTACAGAGCAATGTGAGTATTGTCTAATAGAGATACACCATCTGGACATTGCCTCCAATTAAATATTCACGACCGTTTGAAGTGAATTTTGAAAAAAAAAAAAAAAAAAAAACACTTTGGTCGAGCTGGGTTCTTATAATTTAATTTCAAGAATCCCAAGGCAAGAAACTGAGTTCGAATCTTTTCCCTGAATCTATTCTTCTCGTGCGAAGAATAAGTATTTCAGCTAGAATTTCTATATACTTCCTATATTGCTTTCTGTTGAAGGGTATACATGAGAGAGATTATAATTCGTATATGCTATTAAGTATATGCAATTCAGTCATGTTCATTTAATAATTCAGAATATTTTTTGATTGCATTGTGAAGAATTTTATAGATGAAATATTCTTTCAAGCAACTGACTAATATGTCAGTGAAATATATAATTTACACTGAAGTACCTTATTTGTCCTCGTCATAGCAAGTTGAAACTTTTTCTCACAATTTGCGTTATTATTATTATTATTATTATTATTATTATTATTATTATTATTATTATTATTATTATTATTGTTGTTGTTATTTGTGTGTATGTTCTTTATATTTATATTTTCCTTTACATCTTTATAGTTTACCATTTTCCCCTTTTTAATTATTTTCCAGTTTTTATTCTTTATTATTATGTATATTTAGCAGGTCTGTAATCAGTTTCTAGACATAGTCATATCTACGCTACGAAACGTACAAGGATGTAGCGTTGATCAATGATAGAGCATTTACCTCTCGAGCATGGGATCTCTGCTTCGTTCCAGCTTCCAATAAATTATTTATAAATCGTGACCAAACAAAAATTTTATGTGAACAATCATGAACAAAGGATGAACAAACTATCTGCATTGTTTATTTTTGATTTCCAATATTTTTCATCTACACTCGTGTCCAAAATGATTGTCGCATATCTATAACTGTCTTCTTGTAAGAAAATAATTTGATAATGATTTTGCAGGGTACTTTTAATACTGCTATTATGTCTATAATCGGGAAATGTATATTTGTGGTAAATTTCATAGGAAAAGAATTATAAATACGAAAATCAGAATGAGTAAAATAAACTGTTGCTAATTGAACAAGAAAATTATATTTTCGTTTTATTGTTCTTATTTATTGCTCTTTTGGCATGAAATTTTCCACATACATGTCTTTGCGGATTATACACATAGTAACATTATAAGAAATATCGGGTAAATTCGTTATCAAATTATATTCCTACAACAACATATTTATAGACATGCGACAATAATTTTGGACATGAGTGTACGTGAAGTTGGCACCGCCCATTTTGTTTTTCTTATAAATTCTTTATAAATAGTGAACAAACGAAAATTTTATATGAACAATCGTGAACAAACGATGAACAAACGATCTGCATTGTTTATTTTAATTTCCAATATTTTTCAGGTACGTGAAGTTGGCACCGCCCATTTTGTTTTTATTATAAATTCTTTATAAATCGTGAAAAAACGAAAATTTTATGTGAACAATCGTGAACAAACGATCTACATGGTTTATTTTGAATTTCCGAGAATGGGTTCTGCCAGGTTCACGCACATCTCTTCAACAGCGTTAAAAGAAATAAACGGGGCCATGTGTTGATCGGCTTCTGTAGGGAACATGATGTGGTGATGACAAACACATGGTTTGAGAAGAGGAAAACGAAGATGTACACGTGAAAAAGTCCAAGAGATAAAAGACGCTACCAAATCGATTATGCTGTTGTCGCAGAACGTTTCAGAAATTGGAGCGGGCATTGATTTGGACCACAATCTCCTAGTGGTGGAGGTACAGATCGAAGCATTCCAATGAAAGTGTTACAAAAAGTTTAAGTCAAAATTACCAACGAACACTTGGGCGGTATGCTTATGCATTCATAAATACACGTCTCGATCGACTATCTTTTCTCCTTGTCTCAAACAGTCTGTGTGACGTAATATACTCTTTCCATTGAGGCGTAAAGAACAGGAACCATGTTTACAATAAAACCGTCTCTTTCATACGTTTATTCTGAAATGCGTTTTATAATAAAAAAAATGTCACCAATGTTCCCAAGAACGCCTTTATTTTTCATTCTTTCCCTTTTTCAAAGATTGCACGGAGCACCAATCTAGGAAGATGTTCCTGCGAAATCTATGGAAGTTGGCAATCACGGCAGTACGTTTTGTACTTTCCAGTCTGTAATTCGAGCGCAGAGCTTTAGAAATTACTGTCAGAAATGAGTATTATTTAATGATTAATTTCATTTTGATTCCCAGTAATTGTAAGCAAATATTCCAGGAGCGTCATTTGGGCAGCACAGGAGGGTATAATTCCTCCCTCCCTTGAGTGTAATAAACACATATTGTTTGATCAAATGTATAGTAAAACGCTGATATAAAAAGTGAAACTCTTATGTCGGCGGCCAAACAAAATCTAAAATGACGCTTCTCTTAGAAACAATCTTATAGAGTTTCGATAGCACATTGCTAGGGTGCTTACATTTGGTTTCAAGAGTCGAAGATATAATTCCAAGCCATGTGCGTTCATAGTGGACGACATTGAGAGAGAGAGAGATTCAAATATGGAGACAGAGAGATTCAAGATTCAGAGGAGAGATTCAAATATGGATTTACATATGCAAATTTAGAATTGCAGAGAAAATGATCGGACAGGATCCATATTATGACGAAATTTGTGATTTTTTAAAACAGAAGAAGGAAAGTTTCCGAACTGCGAGGATCACATCAGGTAGTTGTCGAATTAAGGTGCAGAACTCTTTTTAGAGCAACAGATAATTGCGAAGGGAGAGAAAGATCTTAAGACCTGGGGAATTAAAAAAAAGTCAGCTTCTGAGACGGGTTTAGAACGACGAAATTCTTAGCTATGAAACAATGATTTTACGTATGTATTATGCATTCATGCACTCTACGCAGTCATTCGAATGCTTTTCCTTTAGCTACGTTGAGAAACTAATAGAATGGAATATTCCAAAAGTTGACTTGGTGAGTGCGCAGTTAACATTAAATGTAGGCCTCTTGTAGCTTAGTTACAGGGTACTGTACATAATGAACTTCTCTTGTTCAAGAACACTATTTAAGGTAGTAAAAGTTGGTTACTACTGCGCTAATTGAGTTATATTTGATAGAATCGTCTAATAAAATAATACCAAATACTCAGACATAAATCACCTTTTGAGAAGCACTAGTGGAAAATGACACAAGTCGTCGTAAACATGTTAGACTTTTGAAAAGAAAAAGTTTTTTTTTTTTTTTAAGTAATGGAAAGGCCCATAAGAGTGCCACTTAGATGCGAACCTATAAGTCTACAAATATCTTTGTAAATAAAATGTCATAAAATGCATTAACTCAAAACATTTTTGTTTCTTCCCCACTGGTTCTAACATTTACTCCTTGTTCCGCTAGAGGGCAGTAGATTCAAGATGACGTTCGCCAAACAGCAACGCAGCTGGTGTGTTTTGGAGTTTCACTCAACAAAGAGTGTTGTGTCTGTGCGACGTGCGTTTAGGCGCAAATTTGATGTGAAACTACATTCGCAGAAATTAATTTTGAAGTGGTACAACGATTTCACAGAAGAAACATGCATCTGTGACAAGCGAAAAGGTCATTCCGGCCGACCACCAGTCTCACAGCAAGTTTCTGATCGCGTGAGAGAAATCTTTGTGCAAAGCCCCAAGAAATTTGTGCACAAGCTAGCCAAGAACTACAAATCCAAAAAAAAGAAGCACGGTTAGCAAGCCTTGCACTTTCATCCGTATAAACTGTAATTGGTGCAGAAGTTGAAACCTGAAGACCATCCAAAGTGATTTCAGTTCTTTTCAGATCTTCAGCAATTACTCGAAAATGATAACCTGATGTCCTTAAGTGACGAAGCAATCTTTCACCTACATAAAAAGGTCAACAGACGAGGATCGGAGAATCCCCACCTCACGCTGGAGGTGGAGGTGGAGGTGGAACGTGATTCATCCAAATTTTTTGTTCCATTCCAGAACGGAGAGTTTATGGACCTTTCTTGAAGGTCTAACTATATCTGGTGAAAGTTACCTGGGTATGTTACAGAACTAGATGATGTCACATCCTACTGCCCTAGATGACCATTTTTTTTTTTTCAACAAGATGGAGAACCACAGCACTGACATAGCAATGTCCGTAAGTTAATCAATGAGCTCCTGCCACACAGATGGATCGGTCGTGCTGGATGCGTTGACCAAGTGTTTCTTCAGTGGACTACTAGGTCACAGGACCTTACTGTATGTGATTTCTTCCTGCGGGGTTATGCCAACGACATAACGTACGTACTCCACTATCCCCAACAATGGAAATTCTGAAGGAATGAATCATAGAAGTTATCAACACAATCACGTCGGATACGCTTCGAAGAGTGTGGAGTGAGCTTGATCATCGGATGGATTTTTGCCACATAACACGTGGCGCCCGCATGTAGTGGCTATAATGAACGTACACCAAATGAAACTTGTGTTGATATACCTTTCGGCAAAAAATGAAAACTAAATTCCAGAAGGTTTTATTTTATAACCAATTAAAATCACGTGGTGTTTTCCTGGACATGCTGTGTGTGTTCTGCTAATTTAAAAGAATATAATTGCAGATGCGAACACATAAGACTATTCTTAATTTCGGGGTTTTTAATTTGAATATAGAACAAAGGTCAATCAAAAAAAATATATATATATAACGTTCCCTTACAAATTGCCCACAGTTCGTATATATTTTTTAGTTATTACGTACATTAAAGATAGCTTGAAGAACATACACCAGTTTAGAACGCACAAAACTTTATAGTTTTCGATATTAAAGTATTTTAATGCACCATTCAACATTATGCATCTAACAAGTATGGCGACACTCACAATTATATTGTATAAACATTTCCTTGACAACAACTAACATCACCATAGCAACGCACAAACTATATATACTATCTACTAGTCTTACTCACATTATTTTACTCCTCTTCTATTACAGAGATTGTGCTTGAGCACGGCTGCCCTGATTGCAATCGAAATAAACAATATACAACATTATCGTTGTAAAATTTACATGGTTAATTTCCACTTGTGTCGAGATTATTAAAAATCTTACCTTTAAATTGTCCAGCTAGGACGTTTGTTAAGAAATTGTCTTCTGAGTTGGACGATAGAATTAAAGATGAAAACATCTGTCCACTTTGAGTCTCTTTCGTTCGCTTTTGAGTGCGGGACTTTGTATTTTTTAAATCTCTAGAAATCCGGAAAGATCCACTTATCTCACCAGATGATTCGTTTATATTTTCATCATGTTCTTCCAAATGTGGATACACTAAATGTTTTACCCACTCATATCCATTTTTTATAGATTGTTTCACGTAATCTGTAGCCTGAAAAGAAAACAAGATATTCGATCAATTGTTTGTAGCTTAACACATCTTTTCAGCCTACTTCATAAAATGAGATCGGAAACACTCTACTCGAGTTTTTGTATCCAAAGGCGAACACTCCTAGCGGGGCTTAAACCCGAAACCACGTACACAAAAACCATACACGTTAACCATTGTCAACGAGTAAGCACTTAAATTGTTTGAAAAAACATATCTAGGATAGCAATGAAAATAGCAAATAATAATAATAATAATAATAATAATAATAATAATAATAATAATAATAATAATAATAATAATAATAATAATAATAATAAAATGTATAAAATAAACAAAATAAAAATCCATAGTTTGGCGGAGAACAAAACTACTGTCTTTTACTTGTTGAACAAATGGTCTAGCACCAATTGATGGTAAGTTTTGTGGATTTATCGCTGTAGTTCAATTGTAGAAGATCCGTTCAACAAGTAAAACATAATAGGTTGGTTTTCCCCAGATCAGAGATAAATCTTTTCTGTTTCCTCTGATAAGGTTGCATGGACAATGGTATTGCAAAAATAAAGTATTTTACGTAAAACTATGTAGCATAATTTGGCACAACTTAGAAATATCGCTTATCTTACTCATTGCATGTACAGTCATATGAAACAAAAATGGCTATCACTTCTCGTTGAAAGGCTTCGTATTCTAATTTATAGACAGAACTAAACCAGAAATCTGTGTGGTCGGTAAGGTGTCTACCTACAAATTAGGGGGCCCGGATTAGATCTCCGGCACGGACAGAAATTTTTTTCTCGCTCTATCCTCTTTCTAATGTGACTGTAAGGTTCGTCAAACATTTCTAAAATAGGTACCTGGGATAATCTGAAGCAGGAGCTTTTAGCAGATTTGTACTTTCGTGGCCTGTTCCAAAAGGGTCACTTTTACTTTATTAAATTAAATAGATGTCAATCGTCTTTGGCAGTTCGAGTTTAAATATTTGAATTTCCTACGTGCAAATATGGGACCGTCACCTTTAAAAGAGAGGACGGTTGCGAGGACTTGTAGGATACAAAGACTGATATATCGCTCTCTTCTACTTTGATTTTATATCGAACTTTGACAGTACGTGACTTAACATGCCTAAAGTATTCTTCTTCTTCTTCTTCTTTTGTACTGAACAAGCGGAAAATAACGTACTCAACAAACAAAATTGAAGTAACCAGGGTCGCTGAGCAGATGTCTATGATTTTTCTGCGTTAGGTTCCAGATGGACTTTTTCATTGACTTTTGTGAGTGAATTATTGTTATCTAAACTGCCGCACGGTCAGCAAATGAGGTACTAACTTTACAAGCGGACAACTGACTATTTGGGCAAAGCTGGAATTTTCAGTGGAACATCAAGATTTAAGCTTACTTATCATGTTATAGGGTCTGTTTCATGGGAAAGTCGTTAGATAGAGATGAAGGCTCGATTTAGTTGAACAAGCGTGAGCTGAAGTCTTTTAAATTGTCTCTCGTGCTCAATTTGACAGTGGTGTTTACCTCGTTGTTTACCCGACCCCTCATATGTCAACTCAAGTTAATGAAAAGCGGAGCATGTGCTCCGAGCTGAATCAACAATAACAATTTTAATTGTTCCCTTTTGTGCTCTCTGTTTATTCTTTCAACTTTAAGGCGAGACAATCTACATATCAAGGTTACAAGTTATTCCATCAATCTCTCACAAATTTCAAGCGATACTAGCTTTTCCTTTTCAATCGCGATTAACAAAAAACAAACCAAAACATGGAATTACCTGAGGAAGAAAAAAAATAAAATGAATTAAATTTCAAGCTTAATGATAGAACATACAAGCCTACGTCCTTCCGGAAGGACGTTTGTACAGACCTTCCATTCTGTCAGTCGTATCAACATGATTTTTTCTGCGCTTTCAACTAGATTTCATGCCCTTTCCACCAGGAGAACTTTCTGTCCTGCTGAAGTGCATAAAGTACTCTAATTTATAGATACACGTGGTAGGACTTTAGGACGTTGCGTCCTGCCGGAAGGACGTTGTACGTTCTAAGATTCTATGATTGAGGCTAAAAGAGACGGTAATGATAATGAATGAAATGATAGAATGTAGAAAGTGGAATAATGCCGACAGACGTTTATCCACAAATAAGTCTACTTCGCGTGAAGTGGGATCGAACCAGGGATTGCATGCAGCAGAGGTAAACGCTCTACCGCTGAGCCATTTTCCTAATAGCCCAGAAAATAAAGGGTTTATGCCGGGAAAAATTCGAGACAAGCTGAAATTTTGCCAGTTGTTAGGACTTAACTAGAGGTACATTTTCCCAAAAGACCCGCCTTGTGCTTCCCCTCCGCCCCCTTTAACATCCAAATTGCAAGGTTTTCGATTATCGCTCATATCTCCGTTATTATTCATCTGATCTTCAAACTCTTTTCACAGTTTTTTTTTTTACTCGAACCACGATCTAAAAAAGTCATTCTTAACAATTTTCGCTAGGTTCAATACTTTAAGAGATATTCGTAGAAATGTGTAAAATTTTACATTTTTATGTGCACTTTTTTCCCGCTTTTTATATTTTAACTTTTGTATATTCGATAATTTGTAGAAACGCTTCAAATAAAAGTTGTAGAGCGTGTCCCGGACTGGACACCTATGGAGTAGCCGTGTCCCTGACCGACAACCGGCAGCTGTAAATTAATTGACACTATTATATATTAAAAATAAACATTGCCATTCACAGCATCACGGACTCCCCCCCCCCCCCCCGCTAGCTATTGTTACAATTTTTGTGTTCCTTATACACGTTGGGCCTTATGCAGAGTCGTTCTGACGGATGATTAATGATATACTAAAGAGAACGTTTAATATATGTTTCCTGCAGTAATCAGACCTTTAGTATGACGCTAATCATACGTCAAAACGACTCTGTATAAGGCCAGTTATGTTCGTTATTCATTCCTTGACTTTTGTTTTCAAATCATAATATCAATAATTTATATATACAATTCCTGTCGATATTGAAGGCATTTAACACTATTTACAATATATACATGCTATTATTCATAATCAATTGCGTCTTGATTTTCATCCATGGTTGATGCGTTGTAACATGAAAAACCATTATAATGTTCGCACATAGCCCAACAATTCACATCTGATAACACTTAACAATAATCTCTAAAATCAGTTCTGTAAGAACACGACACTATACACAACAAATCATTTCGTGCAAAAGGCTTTGAAGAGGTAACTGGTTTAAGTACTTTTCTCCCTCCTCCATTTAATCTTACGGACTCTAGCTTCCATCCCCATTCAGTAGCTGACGAATTGGCTCCCCACTATCTATCTCCTTGCCAATAAACCCTTAGTAAGTGCTATTGACATGCTTCTGTTGTTGGAGGTAGTTTAACCAATCGAAATTCGATATCAAATTTGGCTTTCTTGTGAGCATACTGAACTTGAAGTATCGGTATTCATTCAAGTTTCAGTATCTGTTCAGTCCATACAGTCCTAGTACAAATTGTTCTCCACTTCTTAGCAATTCTTCTTTGAAAATATTGTCCTCGGTAAACATCAAAGCTTGCTTCTTACAAGCAACGTACAGAACAAGGCAGGATCAGATCCGACTCAAACTTCGCCCACAGGACGCATAATAAAAAAGAAGAAAAATGCCAAATTTTAGCTGCCCATATCCAGAAACACCGGAGATATGCTCCGCAACATAACGCACCACGCGACAATGAGACGACTCGAATTGTGTCTACTGGTTTCACTTGCACATATGGAACGAAGTGAACGTGACAGCAGGGGCCGGCCAGTGAGAAGTGATAGTGTGTTTGTGGCATACGCAAGCCAAAACGCGCAATATTCTATGTAGTGAATGTGTCCGCAGTATCGTTCATCTACAAACACCAGTGTAACAATGGTGAACCCTGTCAATCTGGTGTTACTGATGCAAAGTGTACTTCCAAAACAAGTGTACGTCCAATCGACAGAACCGACAGTGGACGGATGACAAGCAACTAAACACAAGCTGGAGATTTTGAACAACCACAATGCAACAAAAGTGAATGTGGATGAGACTCTCGAAACCAGTAGACACAATTCGAGTCGTTTCATTGTGTGGTAAACTAGCCTTCTAGTGGGAGACTGCAACAACTCATGGAACTCATTGAATCAACGCAGAACGCTGCCTTTCCCTGATATTGTGACAGTTGGGACCGTCGCGAAATAGTGTAGCAAACCGCGCAAAGGAAAAGAAATATTCGTAAAGAAATGTAAGCTAGAACATGGCTGGGCTTTCTCATCCGTACACACTTTGCTTCAGATAGTGTTGTTTAAACAAACGTGGGCCGAAATGTCCTTTGTTTACTCGAAACAGCAAGAAAATTGAACAAAAAACATACAAAACGTTGTCCAGGCATGGGCTTCAATCCCAGGTAGGTCGTGCTTTTGATCACCAATCCAAGATGATATCTCCTACACTCCGGAGCAAGCTGCCGAATTGCTGTTCCATAAGAGATAATCATTGTACTCGCCAAACGAGCGCTTGTATCGCGGGTTGCAGCTGTGGTTTCCACTGTTCCAAACCGAACCCCAATATCCTCGAAAAGGATAATCTGTCAAGGCGGATGCACTTTCATGCACAGACACTGTTGCAGTTACTTGTCGCGTACCATAGTCGTGGGGTCTTGCCCTATTATTCTGCCCTTCGGTAATACGTTTTGCCCGAGTCTTTTACACTTCGACCCGTCCACACCATTATACATATGTTTTTCACGATTACATCATTGGCTTTCCTTTTGCATTTACCTTACATTGATATATCACACATCCCGCTTCTCATTTCAATACCTTACGTTATATCCAAGATCGCGTTTTTCAAGATGACTGCCAAGTCAGTGCTATAGCATATCAAATATCTTGATATCATTTTGGTGCTGCCCATCCTTTTCGTTTTCGACATAAATGGGTATCTTGCGACGTTTACCTTATATCATATTGTCGCGTGGTGCGTTATGTTGCGGAGCATATCTCCGGTGTTTCTGGATGTGGGCAGCTAAAATTTGGCATTTTTTCTTATTTTCTATTATGTATCCTTTGGGCGAAGTTTGAGTCGGATCTGATCCTGCCTTGTTCTGTACGTTGCTTGTTAGTGTTAAACGAGGATTTCAAAATCTCTACTGCTTTTACCTTTCCTAAACCATAAAAGCGCGATGTGGTGTCGCAACCGGTCACTGCATGGGTAAATAAGAAACGTTTTCTAATTTCTTTGTTTCGTTCAACCAACATTTGAATGTTGAAAAAATATTTTGGTTCGATCCTTACCGCCTATTTGTTTACAAAAATACATACTAATTTTCTTCTTTCTCAGGAGTAAGGGCCATTAAAAGGACCAATAAATCCGAATCGGAACCTACAACAACGATCTTGGAACACTGACTTAGTTTTTCTCTGTCAACTTCCACTATATGAACATCAGCATCTTCTTCTGCCGTGTAGACTGATATATCTCTTTTGTCCAATTGTGATGCTATTGCCTACTACATTTTTTTCTTGTATTCCCATTTCCTAAAAGGTTTTCTTTGGCTGTTAAATATTTTGTGTTATTCTCAAAGTTAATTTTGCATGAAGTGTTATTTGTAGTTCTTCTGTTTTGTTCCTCGTGTTTAGTGGTCAAATGCTCCGGATATGCATCAAAATTATAGTAGCATTTCCTCCATAGTTAGGTATTACATAATCACAATAATTTCTAACTATTTCTCCGTATGTGGAATCACTCGGCCATCTCACACAGTGAATCAGAAGCCCTCAATCGACTACAAATGTCGCATCACTTACATTAATATCTTCTTGCAAACCACCCTGGAATATCTTTAGCAATGGGAATTTCGTGCCTTTACGGAGTGACACACCATCAAAAAGAGACGGCGGTCTAGGTCTAGCTTATATGTTAGGTATTCTTTTAATTTTTTTGGATTGTCACAAACACATAATATTCTATTAAAAAGCTGTTGAGGATTGACTGTCACTTCTTTTGACCGAACTTTCACTTTTTCTTTTTTTGGTTTAGCTTGTGTCTTTACCATGTCCCTTCTATGAAATTGTAAATTGCGAAAATTTTTATCTTTATTTTTTTTTCCATAGCTGTGACTCCTATTTCATAAGCCTCATTACAGTTGACAGAATCATCAGACACATATCCAGATGATAAAGAGACAAGTTCTCCAGATAACTTAGTGAACGGATTGTGCTCTGTAAGCCATGTAATGAACTTTGCCAAATCTGCCTGGTATCTTTTACTTCTTGTTTCTCTAATCTCCTCATATTATTCAGTAAATGTCATAGCAGTTCCGTAAAACTCTTAGATTGCTTCTTGAATCTTTAGAACATAAGGAGTTCCCAACACCCATTTGGACTGTGTGCTTTCAGTTATGCTTCTACCGTGTGTCAAACCTTCAACAAATTTCATTAAATGCATAAGATGCTGCTCAATGCACATATCTGTTCATGTACCTGTCCAAAATTTACCACTCCGTCTCACTGTGAAAATTCTTTTCTTCGTTAACAGCTCTAGCTCTCTCTCTGTCAGTTTAGAGTCGATATTCATCATTTGTTGGACATATAAATGAGCAGACTTTGCATAAGATAAATGCACAACAGCATGAAAAAACGAAGCATTTTTACTGTCGTAGCCAAGTGTATATCCCAGTTTCCTGTTCTTTCTGCATAGATGAACTGCAAAATAAGATCTATGCATTTCAGGAGATTTATCCAAAGTTTTGCAGTTCTACTTGTTGATTATAAGATTTTCATAGTGTTGTCTATTTTAGCACAAGCTTCAATAACTTCTGATTCCTTTAACACATCTTCTCGACTTATCTCTTGGTTAATAAGTAATTTGTGAAACTTCTCCAATGTGTCAAAGCTGTCTTTCGCTTCTTTGCAATGTTCTTTCAACACATTTACGATTGTAGATGCTGTAAGTGTGCATGCTCAGATACATCTTGGATAAGAATGACCACTGAGCATGTTTTGCACTGTAGTTTTACCATACACAGTAGCCAATAAACATTCAAGTCCACAATCTTTCATTATTAGTCCCAAGGAGTCCATAAATGACATTAAGGTAATAGCCGCTTAGCTTTAATACTATATTTGCAATTTCACTGCCATTAGTTTCACTGTAATTAGTTTAGATGTAAGAAACTCATTGGTAGAGTTACTTTTATGAAATGTACTATTTTGACCTTCGTATATAGCTCTAACAACTGGCCCGTTTTCAAGAGCTCAGATTTGCTAAATTAAATCGACTTTGAACATTGAACAAATTAGAGATTAACTTAAAAGTTACATTTAAGTGAAAGGTACGTCCAAAATCTATAGGTTACTTATTTGCCAAAAGTTCTATTTCAGTAAAATATTAATTAACAATGGGTTGTCCAAATGAGCACAGACGGGATCAAAATAACAGAACACCACCACTTACGATGCAAGCCATACGAAACAGTCCACCATTATGTTGGCATATTAACGTCGACTAAATAATTCGCAGGGAGACTGTCCGGCGCCAGTGCGTGTGGTACTGATGAGCAAACACTTCGCTCTCTTAAGGATCCCTTTGACATGTTCCCATGCCTCTAAGTATATTAATATATACACTGTTTTAAAGCTAAAGAAGCGCTCTACAACTTTTACTTGAAGCCTTTCTGCAAATTATCCAATACACAAAAGTTAAAATATAAAAAAACGGGAAAAAGTACACATAAAAATGTAAAATTTTACATATTTCTATGAATATCTCTTCAAGTAACTGAATTAGCGAAAATTGTTAAGAATGACTCTTTTAGATCGTGGTTCAAGGAAAAGCTGTAAAAAGAGTTTGAAGATCGTATTAATAATAATGAAGATACGAACAATAATCGAAAACCTTGAAAATTGGATGTTAAAGGGAGTGGAGGGGAAAGCACAAGGAGGAGGAATGGGAACTTTTTTTTTTTTTTTTTTTTTTTGGGAAAATGCACTTCTAGGTGGGTCCTAACAACTGGAAAAATTCAGCTTGTCTCGAATTTTTCCCGACAATCATGGATTTTTTCTTTCATTTCCTGTGCTATAAAGCCGAACTAGTTTTTCTAGTACATTGACAGCCTTTACACAGCACCCGAATTGATCTTCGGATTGAACCAATGACCGCTCGACACGCTATCACCGAGCATCCACTGAGAAGTATACTTTCAGCGGCCGAATATTGCGACATCTTGACCTCACTAGAAACATGCATCATGTGAGCCGAATTGCACTTCCGCACCACAGCGTTGGCAACGTCGCTGAAATCGGATTAGTGGACATGAAAGCAGTGGTCAAAATAAAACATAATTCACCTACCGCAGACAATAGTTCGTCAAAACATGCAAAACTTAGGTCTGTATGATTTTATTATTTACTTCTTAGTGTTCAATACAAATATTTTGTATAATATTGTAGCCAGTGTGTTGTGCATTAAAAAAAAAAATCTTCGTGTTCTGAATGTGAACGTATCCAATTTAGTGTATGCAAAAATTAAATACTGTATTACCCACTTTCGAAGAAATAATAAAATGGAAAAAGGTAGTTAATATACACCAGAATTTCTTTTCAAGCATGTATTCAATCAGCAGTTATTCATATAAAATTTAACTATAACAAGTTGACTGCCAAGGTGATTTGAGGGTACTTGTCCCAGGAGGTCATAAATTTCTTCTTACCTTTGGCTCGATTATGGATAGTCATGCCACATTTTTGTCGCGATATTTTGCTTCTCCCCAAAATGTACCAATGGGAGCACCATATGTCATGCTCATGGTCTCTCAGTAATTTGTGACAATGAGCATCATATATGGTGCTCAAGAACCTGAATAGATTAGTAATTTGTGATATCAAGCATGAGCATCATATATGATGCTCATGGCCCCACAGAGAAATAAGGTGAGCACCACATATGATGCTCATGGCAGTAAGCGAAGAACATCTTCAAATGGAAAAGACAAAAGAAATACAAGGCATCTTCAAATGGAAAATGCCTTGCAATAATTCTACAATCCAAACAGCAGGTGCGTATATAGACCGTAATCGACGGGAAATAAAATGTCAAATTGAGCCAAGAGCTAGTCTGGGAAGCGGATTATTTAACATGGAGACCGCCACTCTGTCACTATCTTCAGTCAGTTTTTAAGTGGAAGTGACGACGAGTGCTTAACAACTCCTGATACGTGAACTTTACTGTATGAGTTCGAACTCGGGCATAACGCTATAGCAGCAGCCCACAACATTTGTAGTGAGAAGGAGAGGGTGCAATTAACCACAGTACAGCAACTCCTTGGTTCCAGAAATTTCGTGCAGGTTGTAGAACTTTCAAAGCTCAGCCAAGGTCCGGCCACTAAAAATAACAGATTCTGAGGTAATACGACACGCCATTGAAGAAAATCCATTCACCAGCACACGGAGGTTGTCCAACGACCTCGACATGTCTCGGTCTACTGTAGTGCGTCACCTTCACGAACTCGACAGTTTCATCAGTAGTCGACGCATTGTGCAGCATGAGTTGACCAGAGCTCACACTGAAAACAACTGCTGTAAAATCCGCGTGATGTGCATTTCCTTAAACGGATTGTCACATGCTACGAAAAGTGGGTGTTTTAAGCAAACCCGAATGTGCAAAAATGTAATTGAGCAAGGGCCAGCTTCAAGAACATGTTGTCAAACAGGGCCGTTTCGAACATAAAGTACAGCTCTCTGTGTGGTGCTACTACGAGAGAGTAATTCAGTTCGAGTTCGTTCCTTACGGTCGTACCATCAATGTGGACCTCTTTCAAGGAAAGTTGGAACGAATGTATGCTGCACTACGCCAATAATATCCTGCATTAGTGAACCGAAAACACGCCCTGCTCAACAGGATAACGGAAAATCCTACTCGGCTCGGAAAACGAAACAAAAAATCAAGAAGTAACCCCGCATAGCGTAGTCGCTGACGCTCTAGCGGTCCCGGGTTCGATTCTCGGTGGGGACACTCGGTCGAAAAAGTGTAAAACGCTTTTTCAGACCAGCCTCCCTGAATAAGGTTTTCCTGGATTTTCCTCATTCACACCAGGCAAATGCCGGGGTGGTACCTAACTTATAGGTCCCAGGTCGCTTCCTTCCTCCTCCAATCCTTTCTTCCTTCCCTTTCCCCGGATTGTGTCCTCGCTAAGGGACGTCATCCCTCAAAACGTGACGGGCTAAATGACCTTAGATGCTGAAAGCCCGGAAATCTAAATCCTAAATCCCTAAAAATAAATCAAGAACTTGATGACATTGATCTGATGCCACATCCGGCATATAGTCCTGACCTTGTCCCTTTGGATTACTACCTGTCTCGATCCATAGCATAATTCCTGAAATCATGATGCTTCAACAAACAGTGGGAGGCGGAAACGGCAGTGACTGACTTTTTCACTTCTAAGGACAAGACATGTGATTGACGTGAAACTGAAAACCTGGAAGGAAGGTGGCTGCAGACAGTCCAACGCAAGGGACTAGAATTTGAATGTTAACCTGCTTGCATTATATTGTAATAAATACAGATATGTTGTGTACCAGAATATTGCAAGACTTATGACTCATTAACAGAAACATAACCTACTTACTAGTTTTTCTTGTACATTTTGAAAACGCCTCATAAAAAATACACGTGTATTTTGTTTAATATCAGTTGTTGCTTTTGAATGCAACACATATTATTCATCCCTCTATTTCTCATGTTATTAACAATTAGTAAATAATGCACAGTTAGTAAACACACGCTACGCATAAAGGGTAAACTTACAGCCTTAATTTTAATGGTGAATGCTGAATAACCAGAATAGGTAGGATTGTCATTTTCATCTTGCGTTTCTTGTGAGCATTTCTCGCTACGTGGTATCCTCTTAACAAATAGTCCTTCTTCACGTGGTCGGTATAGTCTTGCCTATCCACAAGGAAGAAAAGAAAACCTAATTTTTGGAACGTCATATTACATAATATATAATAATGGTTGACATATACAGGGTGCGGCACGTAAAACCGGCCCGTCGTAATGTTCTGGTATATTGTGTTTTTGGCAACACTTAAATAATCTACCTTCCTACTAAGAGATGGCGTGTCGAGGTCGGGTCGACTTACGTGACCTGCAGCAGTCACGTGCAGCCGCAGCCAGTGAAACTTGTCGAAACCAGTTGAGAAAAAGGCCTCGTTGTGTTAAGCCGGGTGAGTGTCAGTGTGTGATAATGCCGTATTCGATACCCGAGCGTGTTGCCATTGTTGAAGGGTTCATTCTCACTGGATCTTTTGTGAAAACAAAGAATTTGTTTCGGGAGAAATTTCCAGGACGTTCTGTGCCAGCAAAAAGCACCATTCAGGAATTGATTGAAAAATGGCGGCATGAGAGAAGATTGGTGTTTGGTGTGCCATTTCCGCCACACGCATTATTGGGCCCATATTCTTTGAGACGACAGTGAACAGTGACGTGTATATGGGAATCCTGGAGGAGTTTTATACACACTTGACCGAAGAGGAGCGTCAGTTATGTTACTTTCAGCAGGACGGTGCAATATGCCAACATCAGCTGCATCATTGTCCCTTGTGCATGAGATGTTTACACCAGAGAGGACAATCAGCAAAGGCTTGTGGCCTCCTCGGTCACCAGACTTGTCCACGTGTGACTTTTACTTATGGGGACTGTTAAAGGGAAGAGTATACGAAACAAATCCACACACAATTGAAGAACTCAAGACCAGGATCCAGGATGTCACCAATAGCATTACAACACAAGAACTGACAAGGGTATATATGAATCTCCTGAATCGTGCTCACATGTGTGTTGAAGTGGGCGGAGGACACTTTCAGCACCTGCTGTGAAGGCTGCTGTGAAGGTGAGTAGTCATATTCAATACATTACATTTCATTTATGTGTTGTAGTTAATCATATTCAATACATTACATTTCATTTTATGTGTTCACTTTATGGGCCGGTTTTACGTGCCGCACCCTGTACTTTGTTTTACTTACTAAAATAAATAAAAATTTACATTAATGCCAGAACTAATAGCTGTGAACTCTTTGCACAAAATTTATTTCATAACCAAAAGCCATTTTGCTAAATTACTTCTCTTTTAGTCTTATTAGTACATAAATAAATAAAGTGTGATTAATATCACTTTGACTCGATAGGTTTCCTAAGCGAGATATTACGTTCAAAGTTACTACATTTAAGATGACAAGTAAACACTACTTGAAAACAGATAGTATTCTAATCACGTGACTTACATTAATGTAGAAAGATGAATTTGGATGACATCTTTCGCCATATTGAACTGCAATTCGTACTGTTGAGTGATCGATGTCAGGTTCAGTTTGAGTAAAACTCATGGTTGGAACACGTGGAGTTTTGGTTTCAGATGAAACACAAACCTAAAAAAGAAAATAAGTGATGTAAAATTTGTTTATATAATTTGGGTTTGTTGTAAGTTTAAGTGACTATCACTGGGAACCGACAGTGATAGAAATTTAAATTCACTGATGCATCGATTTTACCAGACCCTTTACAGTTGTATCGCACTGTCTACAACAGTTATTTCGTATGGAATGATTTTTGACGTCACAGTTGCTGCTTCTATTTTCAGTAACCACTCACTAGTGATAGGCAAATTCCCGGGAAGATTCCCAAAAATGGGAATATTCCGGGAATTTATGTACAAACAAAAAGAAAATTGCATTCTATTACTATGCTATGATTTTAAAATAAAATTCATTTTTTATCACAGTATATTTATTACTGTTTCTCCAGAGGATTCCTTAAAATGTATATTCTGAACGGTATTATGTTATTTTATTATATTTAAAAGTACGCATAAATGTATATTTGCTTACATGTTTTATGCAAGTAAGTATGTCGGAAAACATTTGGTATACTTTTATACTGCTAAACAGTATAAATTTATATGTAAGTGGATTTTCTAAACTTGACCCTATTACTGATATTATAAACATATTAAATTTTTAAATGTTATAAACAAATTAGGTTGGTAACTGCCAGAAAATATACATGGTCTGTCAAAAAATTCGTAAGATTGGCGGTGTATAAGATGGTATACATACAGAATGTTGATATGAGGTACACTGTGCTTTGTTAACAATATACACGGTGCTACAAAAATCGGCAACAATGTTGGTACATAAATACACACGTAAAAAGAAGCAAACAAATACTAATGAACAGAGGTCCGGAAACAACGGTACCGTAAGACGTTACTTTGCACATTAGGGGTATTTTGCACAAAATATGAAAAGAGTTGCACAGTGCTCTGTCAGTAAAACCATGAACTGTAAAGAGAAAGTTTCAATTGCTACCATAAGATAGAACATCTAACTGCATTTTGGCTATAATATTGGCGGTTAACAACATCTGTTCTAATTACCCGGAGGGTTTGTTGTTGTAGAGGTATGGAAAACAGTCACTCTAAAAGCCGACAAAATTTGAAAGATATCACCTACAAGAATATCTGTCAAAGTTAAGTCAGTTTCGTAGAATACTACTGTGTATAATGGGACTTTGAAGCAATAGTTGAAATTGAAGTGTAAAACGTTTTAAACTCATAAAAACAAATAAAACAAGAAGGCGGTTTCAGCCTCTAATTGGTGTTACTTTGCTCCGGTCCAAAGTAACCCCTTAGATAGGAAATTACTACTGCTGATACCTCCTGGCTTTTAATTTTAGGTAAATTTCCTATTTAAATAGATGCTGGAATGGATTTCTTATTGGAAAATAAATTACGAACAGTGGCGGATCCAGAAAAATAGTTTGAGAGGGGCTACACTCAGAAAAGCTTAGATTTTTTCTTTCTTTTTTTAGAAATCACTAGACTTTTGGGGGGCTTGAAGCTTGTACGCATAGGAATGACTAACATTAGATTAAAAAAAACATGCAATTTGGTTGAGCTTCAACCTGAAAGTCCCATACTGCGTAAATATTCTACTGATTACATTTGGGATGATATTCTTGGACATAAAGAGAAACTAAGGCAAATCAGTTCACGGGGATTTTTTTTTTCTGTTCTTGAGTTGGCATTTTTGTGGGGCATTTGCTATCAGAATGTGGTTTCTGTGCCGGGACCAAAAATACCTAAGTTTCTTTACAAATATCGATAGTTCATACTAAGTACTGATACCGGTACCATCATTCTAATATCAATATTTATAGACTGCATGCAATTTTGTGTAGGAAGTGAAATGTATAAATACTGAGGGGAAAACACTGCACAGAAACATTATGTTTGTATACTGAACACACTTTTTTTGTATATTGTGTAAAGTATCCCTACCTATGGGGTAACTTTGAACTAAAGTTTATATTTCAATAACTGTGGTCATACTGAATGTTTACTAATATACTTACACGAATATTTTCCTTATATACCTAGCTATTATATGTTTAAAATACAGTGTTCTAAATCATCACGTTTGTAAGATACATGCGATTTTCTTTAAAATTCCTTAAATCTGGTGCAAAGTAACCCCGTCTTACGGTACTAATGAAAAATCCTCAGAATTAACCCTAATTTTGATATGTAAACATTACATTTTTTAAATATATGTATTTACAACTACAGAGATTTCTTTGTTCAATACCTGATTCTTCCTCAGAGAGCGAAATTCGAGTCAGAGACAGAAGACAGATCGACACCTATTACTAACGGTGGTTCGGGGTGTAGTGATAGTACTTCACCTCTACCTCTACAGAATTTCTAGATTACTTTACAAATTGGATCCTTTTCATCATTTATAAATTAGTACTTTGCTACTTTGTAGTGCAAGTGGAAATGTAAATTAAAAAATCATATTATTAATTAGTTGCATAAAGCACAGTCAACGAATTTCAATTTTTAATTGATTTATTTAAAACCTCCAAATTATTTGAAACCTAGAAATAAATGATAATGAAATTAAAATAAAGCGATTAGTCATATGGTTCTTATAATTTGGAAAATAAAGTAAAGAAGTGGAAATACATTCCTTCCCGGGAATTTATATGCCAGGCGAAAAAAAAAAAAAAAAAGAAACCGGAATATTCCCATTTTTTATTTTCCTTCCCGCCGGGAAGATTTCCACTGCCCATCACTAGTAATCACAAGCAGTGAAAAAGAAGCATAAAGCAAAGCTGGCAAACAAGAACATCAGTGCCCTCTTTGAACTGGCTTTTCAGATACATCGTGGATACATGCTAACTAGTACAGTATATTGTTAATACTTGTTTTATTCCATTCTCCAACTTTGAGTCATGTTCTCCTTTGCTTCAAGTATTACTCAAAGCTCTTCTTTCGATCGAGAAACTGTTCTCTTACGTATCAGTCAGTTTAAAATGACTGATCTAAATCTTCCTTTAAAAAAAAAAAAAAAAAAAAAAAATAGCACTCTCTTCCAATAAACCCTGGATTTTTATCAGACGAACAATAAAATGCACAGAGAAAGTTCTGTTACAAGATATATTTTTGCGTCAAATTTGATTCAGACTTGACCAGTTGTTCCTAGTAGTGTATGAAGATTGTATCAGCATTCAAGAATATTGCGCTAAGATTTTCCTCTGTGCAAAAATCAAAACATACATCTACGTAGTGTAAGGTATGCATATGGTTTAAATTTTAAAGTGAACACTACCATGGGCGCCCGAAGGGGGGAGGGGACAGGTACGGCCGCTCCCTGGCTCACGAAAACAACTTAACTTTCTTAAAATTTCTTAATACAAATAAAAATTACCAAATTTATTAAAGCAACCAGGGAGATGGGTCCCTAGAAAAAATTTCGGGCCCCATGAACACTACTTAGAAATTGCAAATAATTTATCAGAAATATTAATTATAATTTACGTAATTAAAAAAAATGCGGTGTCTTGAAATTTGTCACGGAGCACCAGAGAATAGCGACAAAAGTTCATGAACTACTAATTTAAACAGACCTAGAGCAGCAACAATGACTATGGAACTGAAACATAAAAAATAACGAGAGAAAGATGAAGCACACATTGGAAGTTAAATTGTTTTAGATAACTCCTGAGTACTGCAAAATGAGGAAGAATCAGTGTGTGAATTGAATATTTATATTTCTGGTCTTTCGGCTTTTCGAAAGCAAGAAAAGTGTATTTTTAAGGTTAGGACCTCTAGGGTCAAATCAACGACATTAGATGATGATAATAACAGCACTAGTGATAATAGTAACAACTTATTTTTTATTTTTATTTTTTTTTAGAAATTATTTACAGAATTAAGTACTTTCTAGGTCAATCAGTGTCAGCAAGTATCAACTTAATTTGTTATTCAATTCAATTATTGTTTTTATTCAATGAAAAATGTAGACAAAGAGCTATCAATATAAGCCATAGATTTGTAATTGGAACGGTTTTGACGCCTAATGCGACTTTTAGAAAAAATAAACGAGATTTTAATGTTATTTGAATAATAATTATGTTGTATGTTAACCAGAATAAGAGTATAGAAATTTAGTGTTCAAAACACTGAGTACCTGAAATGATTGATTGTTGGTAGAGCCTGAATCCTTAGCCAGAAATAGAAGAACCCGACTTCTTTCATCTACATCACTAGATGCGAAAGCAACCGTTGCCACATACGACACTTGAGGTTGATTTCCACTTTGGTTGAAAACTACAGCTGCATCCAAAACACCACCAAATACACCTAAAATTTTAATGGTATATTTGAGCAGAAAACAATGTTTAAAACACACAAACTTGAGGTAAATTGCAAATTAACTGTTCCAGTATTAGAAAAAAAAAAAAGAAAGAAAATTGAAATCGTTCTCTTTTACATGTCACGGTTAGGCCATGTAGGCTAGATGAAACAGAGATGATAAGAATAATAAAAGTGAGTGGAAGGACCCCGAGAAAACCCACGTATGTGGCATTTAGCCATCATAAAGCTCACTTGTTAGGAGCTAGGATCGAACCAGGAACCCTCCGCACCAGATGTGAACACTCTATTACTGAAAAAAAATCTGTTTTAACTTCTGTATATGTTACTGCTCATTCATGGATGAAGAAGAGATAAAAAATAATTCTTAAATTTACAAGTACGTGATTCATTATTATGGCTTGCAAAATTAGGGACATTATAAAAGGGGAAAGGAGGCCTTTTAAAAAGATTATATTCTTCGTTAGTTCATTTTTCCGCATAGATTTTTGTTGAGCAATAAACAAACATGCCACCATATCGACCACCATACCAACAACTTGTAACGCAAGTTAGTGTCTCGGTTAAACTGAGAAGTCAGTTTATGCTTTTGCTGTCCTCATATGGCGATCTGGAATAGAAACCTTCAAACAAGGAGGAACAAAGTTATTCAGTTTAGAAATCTGCCAACATTGACTCATTTGAAAACTTAAGTGAAGTTTGCGGTTGCTAAGCCACAGGGGTAGAGGAAAGGTTTTACTCTTCCAGGAAAAATGGTTATTTATCAATATCCTAAGATTATGTAAACAACTCCATTCCATAGCCGTGAACACGTTGTCTGTTTAAAACAATACAAATCAACTGATTGCCAGGAAACGGCCAGTAGATGAAGTGCAAGTCGGAACTAATGATAAAAAGAATGTAATCACGCCCTCTCAACTACAAGTGGTGCAGTTCGTAGAGACCACTTGCCTACCGTGTCAGGTATCACTTGGTTGTGATGTGTTTCGTTTCATGAAGTTGCAAAGGCTTGTTGGCAATCATCTGGTTACTGTTGACAGACTGGTGTAGTACAGTTGCTTCGTGTGTCGTTTGCATGGCAGTAAGTGCTTTAGCAGCGCAATGGAGTTTGCATTTGGCGAGCTTGCAGATATTGTGTTTTCCTATAGACTAACTAATGAAAACGGTGATGAAGCGGCGAAGATATGTTGTAAAAAAATTCCATAAAAGATACATCCGAAGCATTCCGCGTTTGCACATATGTTCCAGTGTTTGCAGAAGAAGGGACATTTATGACCACAACTTCACGACCAAGGAGGATGGCGAACTATTAAAACTCCCGTCTTCGAATAAATGATGCTAGAATGTGTGGAGATACAGCGTTTGACAAGGACGAGGACCATAGCGCATGAAATGGATGTGGCACAGAGTACTGCGTGGAAAGTACTTCATGAACACCAGTTGAATCCCTACCATCCATAAATCTGAGTCAAGCTGACTTTGACTTGTCTCGTATTTTGTGATGTAACAATTACATTTTATTAAAAAAAAAAAATAATTTTATATTTATTCAACATATAGGCCATTGCTTATCCATACAGTTTAAATTAGTGAAATTTTAAATTTATTTCTCATATATATATTTGGCTTTGTTAATTACAGGAAATGTATGTTTATGTATTACTATTAGTGTTAACTCTACGTATTTAGTGTTACATTATTTTCTAATACGCTAATTAAAAAGCAGCTCTTTCCAATTTCTTAACTTCAAATTATTTTATTAAATTGTATGCAAATTAGACTTATAAAATATGCTGCAAGAAAACATGGATTAATCGTTATAAAATACATTTAACTTACCAGGTATAGAGCTCTGTGCTCGCTTCAGAAACTCTGCTCTTCTTTGGCCACTCATTGGAGCTGAAGAAGATGGATTCGCTGAAGGTAATGGATGGTATAGTTGTTCCTCCTCAACTTTGAAACTCTCTTTTGAATCTTCAGAAATATCATTATTTTCTCTCCGAGTTTGTTCAAGCTGCTTCTTCGTTCCAGAATTATTACCAGAATTGTTGATTTTTTCTAAAATTAAATTTCTTCATTATATATCTAAATCGTATTGAGTAGAGGCTTGCGGCCGAAAAACGGAGCAAATGTTATTAAGTAAATTGTACAAGAAATTCAATTTAAAAAAGACTTCTCGTTCAAGTAAATCGAGCCACTCTATCAGCTAGTTGGTTAGCTGGCTATGAAGCTGTATGCATTTCGATATCTACGGCAACACTCACTGTGAAACGATTCTAGTAGGTCCCCTGATAGCAAAAAAAGAAAGAAGAAAAGAAAAACAGGGTGTTCATTTGGCACCATGGCATTTTTTTTTCTAATAGGCCTCATTACAAAATGGCGGTCAATATAACGTTTAGGTAATTGTTTTGACATGTTTAGGCATAATGTAGTCTTGTATGGCATCGAAGTATATGTATTTAAACAAAAAACGAAATAAAAATTAACCTCTAAAATAAAAAATAAAAAAGTGATATTTTAAAAATGTTAACAGTATCATTATGAACATCAGCCAACTATGTGTGTAATAAACGCAAGAAAAACACTTTTTTTTTTTTAAGAAAGCATGTTATTTTCCAAAGTTCTAAGCATAGGACTCTTCAAAAACAAGTCTTTTTATGCTACATATGTATCATAAAACATATATGAAAAGATTTCTAAAACTGGTTCTTGCACTCCTGCAGTTGTACACTGTTGCACTTGCAGTATACACTACATACGATTCCCGCTTTCTTACAAATACAGTATCTTGTATCACACTTCGGACAGTTACATGGTAGCACCAAGTATCAGGTGTGGATACTATATATGTTGTAGAAACAATGCAAGCGCGAAGAGTGTTGTATTCCAATCCGAATTCTGTGGGATCTAGTTTTGGTGTTGTATTATCAAGACAAGTAATTTGAAGTACAGTGTAATAAAAATATCTCAGCAAATGTCCCCGTAATGCCCTGCTAGTTGGTTCATCAATGGGTTTCTCTTTTCCATGCTGATAAATCTAACATCGCAATCCATCCACGGTCTGGGACGAACTGTCCGGATTTTCAATACCAGGACTAAATACGATTCTGCAAATGAAAATTGCTTCTAAAAGTAGTATGAATTGCACCCGAATGTTGACAAGAAAAACATTGGATTACACTTCATTGCAGCAGCTTCAGATGTTATAGTGTTTCTAGTGCATCAGTGTACTTTTCAACTCTGTATGGTTTGAAAAACTCAGTGAACTTCATCCTAATCAATGTTTCAGCTAACATAAGCATACCTTTCAATGACTCTTCAAATACCGAATTCTGAATGAAAATCTATTCTGCCCCACTTTTCCTCAGGTATTTGTCAAGGCAGCCAAGAACTATTTTTGTCATATGGAAGGACCCCATGATTAAAACAATGTCCTTAAATTCATCTGCTTTGATGAGTTCAGTTTCTCTTGCAATACGGTATACTTCTTCGTCACACTCCCACAAGAAGTTGTTTCTGTTCTATCTGACTGAGAACGTTCACAAAATTTCTCATTGCTGTGTATGTTGTGGAATATTCCGTTATAGGATATGGAAATAAAGGAATGTATCAAACGATCTGCTCAACGATGATAGACGATCTTCTGCTATGACAGAGTTGAACGAAGACCAGGAGGGCATCGTTTGCCTAGCTGGTAGACAGCTAGACAAATCCAACTAAATCTTTCTTTCTGATCTTCTCATACTCTAAGACGTTCATTTTTTTCAACCCTTTTGATAGTGTATAACCTTCCCGTAAACTTTTTTCTTTTTGCACGATTCACAAAATTCTGCACTTTCTGGCATGGCAAATCTGTTTACAGGAGGTTAGTTCCATGCTTTACATTTGTTTCAGACAAATTTAGTTTTGCATGATAATGTTCTGGTTTATCTTGATATAATATGAATACTGTGTCATGGCTCCTTTTCATACCAGACGTAATCGCTTCATCATGATCAAAGTTATCACGGCCCCAACAGTGTGCTTTTTTGGATCGTATTGACTAGGTAGAAGAACTTTATCATTACTGCTGTCGACGATGAACTTAGCTAAATCCTTATGATGTATCGAAATCTCATCATAGCTAACTGAGGCACTGAGATGGTTCAAAGATTTAATAAGAACGCTACTTTTGCAAGCCCATTCACTAGCATGAACAGCTAGCCCTTTCATCAAATGTAGTGGTGTTTTCTTCCTTCTATTATTTACAGCGTAACACATCATTTGGAAGATGGCAAGAATGCGAAGTACCTTAATCTTATTCATTCCATCACTCGAAGTGTTTTCATATTCACTTTTCACTGATGTCGCAATGTCACTAGTATCAACATTTGTAGTATTGTAATTCAACACCATGGACAGAAACATATGAACAGTTGTTGACATTTGTATCTCACTCCATGCTCTTCGAAGGTCATCAGCACCACAAAACCTATCTTGCAACTTAAAGTCAACCTTCCTAGCTGTTTGGCACATCTCTGATAACATATGTGGAGCAAATATTAGCAGCTATATCCCCTGCAGAAATTTGTGAATGGAAAAACAGCACCGACTTGTTGGTTTCCTTAGAAGTTGAGAACGTTACTTCGTCTTCAAAGAAGACTATGAGAAACTATTTTACTTCTCCATTGGTAGCTCTCTGTGAATCATTTTTTGTATTTATGCTATCTCTGATATCCGACAGGCTGTATGAAATTCTTTTATAGAGATCTTCTTTGATTTCTTTCAGATCGGCAAAGAAAACTGCTCTTAAAGATGTAGGTGATGATTTCTCATAGTGAGATATGTTTTGTGCGTTGCAGCGCTGGTATCTCATCAAGTATGTACTCATACGGCATTTATGGTAATACAAGTCAGCAACAAATACACTATGATTATCGTTAAGATCGCTTGCGTGCGTGTATGCCTCATTTTGAAAATATCGAGTTGCTGTACGGTTCAGTGTTGATTTGTGACGCGAGCGGTCGACAGGTGAGCGCGGCGCTCACTTGCAATAAAATCGTTTCTATAGCTGTTTATGACTTTATACGGGATTTATTTTGAACACATTTCTAAATGTTGAAATTTTGAGATTTATTATTACTATTATTATTATTATTATTATTATTATTATTATTATTATTATTATTATTATTATTATTATTATTATTATTATTATTATTAAAATAAACTCGCAAATAAAATTATGATGCGTTTATATAAAACCATTTCTTATTAGCATTTATTCTTAAAGTTATATCTATTTTTATTCTTAGTTTTTTTTTATGAAATCAATTTCTGTTATCCCATAAACAATACAATTAGTTGATTATCATTGTCGCATAAAATTATATTTTTATTATCATTATCACATATATCACATAAGAATTACATTTTCTTAAAAAAATATTTGCATAATTAGAGCGAGTTTTCAGTAAATGCTCTTCATATGTTCATACTATTCGTATTTTGAGTTGGAAATTTCTAATGGAATTAAAGATATAAATATCTTAGTGTAAACACTGTACTTATGTCTCTTGATACATAGAGTCGGTATTTCAATAAGACGTTGTTCTACTGCATGTCTCATCACTGTACTGATGTTATCCATTATACTTCCAGAAGATGCTGACAGTGTGTTTCCCACAGATTAGCACTTGACAGGCAGCGTATCGTATTGTTTTCTTGTTTTTCGCAAGCCGTAGCTGATTCTGCTCCTTCTTTTTGTCCATGATCTCGGAAATATCACTCTCACTGTCGGTCGACAGGTGAGCGTGGCATTCACAAATTACGCATAGTCACATTTATAAACCCAGTGCTACTCCAACAGAAGAGAATGAAAAGGTTACACTTGACTCTCAGACACAAGACACATCAATAGACAGCTAGACGGCGCCTCAAGTCTGTGACCCCACTAGGGCGGCTTTGAAACGAAAAGATAAACCATGGTGAGCGCTGCGCTCACCTGTCGACCGTTCCCGGGTTAAGAACACATTCGCACGATATATTTCACTGATACGGTATTTTGAGAAATCTCCACTCCTTTTATCTTGTAGGCAGATGACACAGTTAGGGATGAACTTGTGTTGTATTTGGGCCATCTCTTACTGCTAGAAATCTCTTTCTGGTGCACGTTGGACCTTCCACAACACGGCCACTTCTTTCTGTTTCTTGTGGATCATCTGTTGAAATTGCATCTAGAAGCATCAGCTTCTCTAAAGTTCTCCGGTGTGTAAGTTTTGTAACATTCGTTGGCCACATGATACACAAATGATTCGTTTGGTCCAATTTCTCTCAATTGTTGGGATATAGGGTCATTTCAGACATAAATAACTTCTAAAGGTCTCTTACGTTTATTTTCACTGTTTGTTGGTGCACGGGTTCCGAGTTTTTGACAAATTATGTATTTCAGAATATCTAAAATATCAATTTCATCAGCTTTCCTTGTTAGAGCAATTCCTTCTATTTGCTTTGTTTTGCGCAGCACTATCAGTTCCTTTTCCACTACTACATTTCATTCAAGATGTAATCCAGATGCCGGTTCCATCCCTGAAGCTGGAATAACAAAAGGATGAGTTTCCACTACATGAAATGAAAATCATGTTAAACATATCTCCTTCGTCTTCTCCTAAGCCCTTTTCCTAGTTATCTGCGGTCGGTTTTACGGATCGCTGTCCTCCACCTTTTTCTATCTTGTGTCATATCTGCCGTGATACCACACTGCACCATATCGTTCTTAACACAATCTCCTGACTTGTTTGGCCGACCTTGGGCTCGTTTCCCAGTCGCTTCTGTAGCACCTACTTGGTGAGCTACGTATTTCAAAGGTCTTTCTCTTACATGCCCAAACAATCTCATTTTACTTTCTTGCAGTTTTTCGCACCTTTACTATTTCCGGATCAGTTCATTCTTAATTTTGTCCTTTCGCGCCACTCTACACATCCACCGCAGCATTTCATCTCCGCAACATGCAACTTCTGTTCCTCTCTCTTTTCCTTCATCCAACATTCCGTTCAGTATCAGAGCTAATTCATCAATAGCTATTACATATTTTGCTTACAGAGAAACAGGATTTATAAGCTAAAAAGCTGTATGCATTTCGAGAAATAGTCCGGTTGCTGGATGCATTTTAATGTGTACGGCAAAACTCAATTGGAAATGGTTGTAGTAGTAGAAACAAAAATTGTCAATATCGGGGGAAAATGATCAACAGCGGCAAGTACTTACTCCGTTAATCATTATTGACAATATTTTGCCATTTTAGAACTACGTCCTAAACTTTTCGCGTGCTGCAGGAGTATAAATGGACGTGGCTATGTCAAAACAATTACCTGAGTGCTATATTGCCCGCCATTTTGAAGTGAGACCTATTACAAAAAAAACTGCCACGGTGCAAAGTGAACACCCTGTTTTTATTTATTTATTTATTTATTTATTACCATCAGGGGACCTACTAGAATCGTTTCACAGTGATTGTTGCCGTACACATCAAAATGCATACAGCTTCATAGCCAGCAATTGGACTAGGCGGCTTCTCAACGAAATATACCATGAGACATGATAGAGGAAGGCAAAATCTTAATGTCCCGCTGAAAAAAAATCAGCTTTGCTTAAGTTGATATTTGTCTCATTATATGGCCGCACGCCTCAATTTGTGAGTTTGATTTTAGAGAGAATTGAAGATTTGTTTATTTTGCAACGTAAAGTTATATTAAGATAAATGTATTTTGCAACGTAAGAGGAATTTAAACTCTGTTATAACAACATTTATATATATGTCTGTATTTTCATTAATTTCGATCGTGTCTGAAGAAGGATATGTTAGATATCCGAAACAGTTACAAATTATAATTTAAAATAAAGTTGTAAGCTTTGGTCAGTGTCTCTTTTGTTAAGATAAATGATTCAAAAATTATTAGCTATTATGTATTCTAAACTGAATTAAAACTAAACTTTTGCATTGCGAAGTAATTATCTTCCTTTACATACTTTTTCAAATGTATATTTGAGTAGGTATCTATTGAAATGACCAACACATTATGTTCCAAGCGTCGTTGAGTTCGGTTTCTGGAAACAAGTTTTTAAGACACTATAGAATGTGAGTAAAAATAGACCTTTTTTGCTTATGGTGGTCATAAAAAGTAAAAGTGTTCATAAAAATAAGTACATTGCATGAAGCTCAAGCATTAAACATTATACAACAATATAAAATCAAAATGAAAAATATTGTAGCAAGTCACATATCGAACCCTGGAAACATAGCACGATTGTTGATATTCAGCCGATTTAAACGGTTTTTATTAATTTGCTTCAACAATTTTAGTATGAGGCGCTTCATGAACCGTTATACTTCTTGTTTTCGAAAAGACTAGAGTTAATAGGCTTATATCAACAAACATTCCTGTAGTATTTTGTTTTGTTTGCGGAATTCTTTATTTTACTTGCTACAATATTTTTCATATGCATCTTACAGAGATGTAACATTTAATGCTTACTGGCTTTTATGGACACTCACCTTTCATGACTCTCACGGTTTTTTTTTTTTTTGTAAAATAATACTTTTCTGAGCATAACATATAACAATCCATTATGTGGAAACGGCAATTCTTTTTACATGTGCAGTAAAATGTGTGTAATTGAAACAAATTTCAGTACTAACTAGACACATCTGCTGGAAAATAAGAATAAACATACCAAGCTTAGCATGTATAGTCACTGAGTTAATAGTAGACCTCTGACTATCAAAATAAACATCTGTATTAATCTTGTTGATTATACTGTTTTGATCATACAAAAACGTGACAAGGGAATCAAGGTCCTTCCAGATACTGCGGGTATTCTTGGCGTTAGACTTTACTCGGAATACCAAGCCTGTCGACTCCCCATATATATTTTCCACCTAAAAAGAAAAATGAATGTATAGAGTACTTTTAGCTATTGCGTGAACTATGACAGGTTGTTCAAACTAAAGCTGCAAATCTGCCAATAATAATAATAATAATAATAATAATAATAATAATAATAATAATAATAATAATAATAATAATAATAACTACTTCTAATTTTAAAGCATTTAAACACACTGACCTTGAGGAACCTAATGTTCAGGGACTAAAAACTTGGAAAATAGTCAGGCGAATAGGCACTTACAATTTAAAAGTAGGCATCAAAATAGACTCTGAAATCTAATTCGAAAAAGTGAAAACAAATAAAATAATAAATTCTGCTAAAAACAGTAAAGTGGTGATGCCAAAAATCATTTTTGTTCGGTAGATGTCAACCGCTGCAGGATGTTTGCTGCCATCTAACGGAGCAAAGTGTAAGTTCGAGCAATCTACAATTAAACACCTTTGTTTTAACAGTAGAAAATGAGATATGAGTCGACACCGTTCAACTCACCATTAGCCGTGAAACTATTAACGGTTTGGCTCTATTAATAAACTGGACCGAAATAATCACTCTAGCACAATACAGAATTCAAAAATTCGTTTTCATTCAAGAGTTCTCGTGTGGAGTAATGGATGGTCGTAAGTCACTATTGCCCATTAAGATATTAGTGGATTGACTCCGTCAAGAAACTGAATCGATATATATATATATATATATATAAACACATGTAGTATTCAAATAATGCATAAACACACTTGATCGTTGTTTGCAGAGAACTACTAAAGTAATAAGCATGGAACTCTTTTCTTACAGTATTTAATCACTTCACAGAACAGTTCAAAGTTTTACAGCACGTTACATACAGCTGTCTGAAGAAAGGAATTGTTGGTCACATTCGAATGAGTATATAAATCATTAAATAGGGGAGACTGGAGTAATAGGGATCAATGGGGAATGGGCATCACCCAAGTTTCTCAGAAACTGCATGTGCATACTCGTTTCTGACGCTTGGAATTTTCTGGCCATAATAACATTAAACTCTATAGCTAGCGACGCTATTATAGGTATCATGGAGGAAAGTTGTTAAAGACAGTTTTTTTTCTTTACAGTAGTGTACTACAAATTTACAGTTTTAAGTCATATCTAGTTTATTCATTGCTTCGCATTTTAAATTGGAATTTTTGATGCTGTGCTTCATTTATTATCTAATATATTAGTGTTATATCGTTATTCTAATTTCCTTATTCACAAACAAAATATACAATTTTCTGGAAGTCTCTGTCTTGGGATTATGGAAACCAGAATGTTCTCACTGATAAAATGATTATTTTGTATGTTTTCAAATTAATACAATTCTAAGAACTGAAATAAGACAAACGGTTATATTTGTTTCAGTAGTCCTAACTTTATTTAACGTATTATGGTGAATGATGATACCTAGAGTTAAGAAGAAACAAAATATTTATTTTATCATTATGTTATTACTAGCTGAAATACACGTTTTTCGCTCGGGAACAGGCTAATAAGTTTATGGAAAATATTTGAATCCCTTCTTCTTTATGATACTTATTTTAATAAAAGCATAATGATAAAGTACAGAAGATACACTACTTTTGACATAAATTTTGAAACATCCTCTCCCATACAAAAAACAACCTGTAATCAAATTGATATTATTACTGTTTCGTAACTTTAAAATAAGGAGATTGTTACTAATTTGAATAATGATTATAGAATAGTGCCTATTATTAGTTATAATTAGATGTGCATAGTTGTGTTAAATGGTTTTAGTGTCCTCGGTAAAAATAAACAAATACTAATTCAAATGCATTTTGATTATTATTGAAACAAGTTACTTAAAATTGAAGGAAGTTTACACAATAATAATTATAGAAATTATAATTGATAACAAATTAAGGCTGTCATGGAGGAAGACCTCCATGCACTGAACTTTTTATGTGTCGCCTCTTTAGCATAATTAATGAAAATACTTACAAAATAAATTAATTGCATAAGCTGAGATCCATCCTAAGCAGGTTCCAATTCTAGTAGTCAACAAATTATGCTGTTCTAACTGACAAACCAACTGTCAAAATGACTAACCGACTAACTGCCAAAATAACTAACCAAATAACTAATCTTTGTTTACTATTTGTTTAGTTTAAATACCCCTGATTTTGGCTTTTCACGTGTATAAGTTCCTTATTTTGTTTTTATATTTTGTCATTTTCACTTTCATTTTTAGATTTCACTTCCTTGAAAGTGAATTTGTTTATGAAACCTCAGCATTTTCCTTTTTATTTTTAATTTCAAAACTTTTTAATATACATCAATGTGTTAAAAGTTACATTACATTATAAAACCCAGCTTGAGACGGGTACTAACCATGTTCCAAAAACCATTTCAAATGGGTCAACCGTTTTCCCTGCCTCGAAAACTATGAATTACACACTAATTTCAGTCATTTTTGGCACTATATTTTTCACCCCTTTATCTCTCTTAAGATGGGGTTCGACTTGGACTTAAACGGCACTTGGAATGTCACTATTCATTTCAGAGACCCTCAAAGCTATGAATTGCACACTTATCACTATTATCGGTCGTTTTGGATTACTTTTGCATGTCACCCCTTCCAAATCCCACCCCTTGGGGTGTTACTCCTACTGTATTGTTTTCCAGATTGTATGTCATATATCTCTACCAATTTTGATGAAATTCCTCCAGGCGTTTCAGAGTTACTCCACAATATATAATACATTCATACATCTACATCAAATTTCGAATCCAGCTCACATGTCCGTTCTTGCTTAAACTTGGGCTTAGATGTCATCGCAATTGTCACTTAGGCCCTAGTGGATTACATTGATGAAATTGTCAGCATCGTCACCGTGACGAGACCTTGCTAAACAATTTACCAGTATCTTACTTCCGAGCAACGAAAGGGAGAAGAAAGTATGGCAGTCGTGAAAAAAACTCAAATTCGAGATTTCAACGGATTTACACGTTTCATGGCCCATAGATACCGAAAAAGAGATGTTTCGACATCTGTCTGTTCGTCAGTTCATATTTATATACATTAGCCAAGAGGCAATACCATTCAACTTGCTTTAACCAAATTTCAAACTTTTTTTTGTGACTCTCCAGAGCGGTTTTCGAATTTTCTTCCTTCCCCTAAAAATAAAAGTGATTTACTGACTAGTGAAAATGCTATTTTCTCAAAAACTGCTCCAACGATTTCGTTTATACTTCATAAATCAATCTTTCGATAATTCATTCATTCATTCTTTTATTCATCCATGTCATACATTATTGGTCAGAGACCAGTACATAGGACTTGTCAAATAATAAGACATTTCGATATAATTGATATTACATTACTTTACAAACTATCATCCAAGTATTCATTAATATGATAATACATTTTGTTACACAAAAAATTAAATAGTTCATTTTTGAAATTCCGTATGTTTTTGATATCCTTCAAATAACTTGGGAGCTTATTAAACAACTTGGCGGACATAAGAAGAACACTTCTTTTGGTACACGCATAGTTTTGGTATGCTGTAAATATGTTATTCTTTTGTCGTGTGTTGTATGAATGTACATCGTCAACATGAAGAAAACTACTTTCATTTCTCTTTACATATATGATACTTTTGTATATGTACAGACAAGGCACAGTTAAAATTTTATTTGACTGAAAGACCCTTTTGCATGAGGACCTTGGTGATAGATTAAAAATAGATCTTATTGCATTTTTCTGTAGACGAAAAGTAGTAACGCTGAAATAGGAGGCTCCCCAGAAAATTATTCCATAATTTAACAGGGATTGAAACTTACCATAGTACAATAACAGCAAAGTTTCTTTTGACACTGAACCACGTAGTCTATAAATGACAAAACAGATACGGCTTAGTTTGCTGTTTAGCTCAGTAATATGTGCATCCCATGTAAGCCTATTGCTTATTGTTACACCTAAAAATTTAGTGGATTTTGAATAGTCTACATCAGTTGAATTTATCACAATGGGAGGTACTGTTCAAGCTGTACATGAGTAATGAAAATTTAGTGCTTTTGTTTTCTTTGCATTTATCACCAGTTGATTCTGAGATGTCCATTTTATCAAACGCTCCACAGTTTGTTTTAATTTACTTTCTAGTTCAATTGTGTTGTCCGCTGTTACAAGGACATTTACATCATCAGCATATAGTGCAATATGTTTGGGATACATATATTGAACAAGATCATTTATGTAAAATAAAAAAGAATTGGCCCAAGAATTGAGCCTTGAGGAACACCAGCAGAGATAGTAGCAGTTTTGGATGAAAATGTGACTTGCTTATTGTTAATTATTTTTTGTACTTTTACTACTTGTTTTCTGTTTGTCAGGTACGAGCGAAACCATTCATGTACTACACCCCAATACCATATTTCTGGAGTTTTGCCAGTAGAAGAGAATGTTGAACACTGTCGAATGCCTTGGGTAAATCAACAAATAAACCTACTGCATATTTTCCCTTATCAAGTACTGTAGAAACCTCTTTAATAAAGTTAAACAACGCTGTATCAATTGATTTGTTTTTTTTTTTTTTTTTTTTTTTTTTTGGAATCAATGTTGAGAAGACGAGATTAGGTTATGGCAGGATATAAAATTTCTGAAGCGCGATAACATTAGTGATTCAAAAATCTTCGAGAAAACAGACAAAATAGAAACATGCCTATAGTTCTGAACATCATAAGTATTTCCTTTTTTGTGCAAAGGTATAACTTTTGCAGTCTTCAATCTGTCGGGGAACACGCCTGATTCAAATGATACATTTACAAGAAAGCATAGTTGTTTCACTATTAAATGCGCACTCTTTTTTATAATTAGGGAGGGGACTTCATCTATACCTGCAGAACGGGTACTAGAAAGCCTTTTGATACAGTCCAACAATTCTTCTTCAGTTACCGGAGTTACATACATACTATGCTTGTTGCATGGAATATTTGGCTCTACAGCGAGATCCGACTTTCTAGGTGGTAAATTCGTATTAAGAAAATACTGATTAAAGACTTCCGTAATGGCAGCAGGATCAGCGAAAGAATTATTTCTATAATTAACTTGTGATATTTCGCGCATTGGAACAGTCTTTGATGAATTGTTTATTACGTTCCACGCACCTTTCATTTTGTTTTTGTATCCGTGTATTATAGTGTCATTGTGGATTCTTTTGGCTGTTCGAATAACATTCTGATATATTCTTTTGTATGTTTTTATATGGGAAATAACTTCAGCTGGTAAATTAACACAGGTTTTCTTAAGTTTGTTATAATGTATAAGCTTTTGCTTTGAAAATTTTATTCCTTGCGTGACCCACTTTTTCATGTTATTAAGACCTTTCCGTAACTGTAATGGAAATGCTATGTTAAAATTATGTAAGAAAACATCAACAAAATAATTGAATTTGTCATTAGCACTAGGTAAGTCGTACAAGGAGTTCCAAGATTCACGAGATAATAGAAAACAAAAATAATTTATATTTTCCGTTGAAAATAATCTGGTTGTTCTCGTTATCGGTTTCGAACTTTCCTTCACCAGTTTCTCGGTAGGTATTCTACAATAAATGGCTTCATGATCAGAAAATCCAAGTTCAATAGCTTCAAACAAACATTTAAGATTACTTTTTGGAATAATAATTTGGTCGATAGCTGTCTTTCCTTGACGAGTAGGTACGTTAATAATAGTTTGTAGTTCATATAAATTTAACACATCTTGAAACTTAGATTTATCAGTTGAATTCTTTAACCAATCTATGTTTATATCCCCACAGATAACTACACTACTAAATTTTCTACGTAAGTTCGCTAGAAGTTTCTCAAAATTTTTTAAAGAAAATTCCTAAATCACCAGAAGGGGTCCTATAGATACACACAACACAAATATTTAACTCTTGAAGTTTTGATGCGACTACCTCACAATGCATTTCGACACAAAACTTCCGAACGTCAATCTCAGTTGCATGTATATAAGAGCGAGCAAAAATTGCGACTCCACCTCGACTTTTGACTGTACGAGAGTAGTGAGTAATAATGTTAAAACCGTTTAAACTAACCATATTAACGATATTTGCATCTAACCAGTGCTCACATATACAAAGAAGCTGTATATTTGAAAAGTCGCTTTCCAACAATACCTCCAGAAGATCAATTTTGTTCGCTAAACCTTGCACATTATGAAAAAGAAGGTGTAAAGAGTCAGTATTTCCTACCATAAAAAATCATCGGATAACATCTTACGCATTCTCTTCTGTCGTTCTATCTTTTGAGCATTTTCAGTTATGTTATTACAATCTTCTGCTTTAGCCCCATACTGTGGTATAGGGTAAAACGGAGAGAGAGTCTGCAGTCGGAGATATGCTGCACAAGCTATAGTCTGCCTAGTACACATCAGATTGCAGCAACGTTCTGCAAGGATATGCAGCTATTGCTCCTTTCACCAAACAAGTGCAAAGAGATCACTCGAGCAAAGTGGAAAGGAGTGTGTTGTTTCCATAGAAAAATTGCTTGGTGAAATAACCTTCAAAATTTTATTGAATGTAAGTTGGGCAGATCGTAGTAGAGCGCACTCTAGTTTCCACTCGACAAATATCATATATATTTTTATACCAGTATATCAGAGCATATGTATGTGTGTGTGCTCCAGCATAACTCTGATATGTATGGAGCAATTTTAGCCAAACATGGTACACTTATTACTTACAGTTCGAGAAACAGTACTGTTGGGTAAGACTCTCTGGCACACCTACAGAAGAAATGAAATGAAATTAAATCTTTGAGTTTTACGTCCCACAGTTATGCCGGTTAGGCTAAAGGAGACAGTGATGATGAGTGATGAATGAAATGGTGGAATGAAGAAAGTGGGAGGAAACGGGAGAACCCCAAGAAAACCCACGCACACGGTGTTTGTCCACCACAAAGTTCACTTGGCCGGGACCCCAAGCACCAGAGGTGAGCGCTCTACCACTGAGCCACAGCGGCCCCCCACACCTACGGAAGAATAGGAAGATGATGAAATAATAAGAATGATCAAGACGACCGACATTAGTATCGATTTATAGCTTTCGGCGCCACTGAGATGAATTGTGACACTCTAGATTCTGTTTTAAGTCCAATTTCAGCCCCCATTAACATCCCTCAGTGGTGAAATGGTGGCATACAAAAATAATCGAAAACGAAGAATATTAGTGTCGAATCAATAGTTTTCAGCGTCGCTCAGTTAATTGTTAGCAGTCTACGTTTAGCCCTCAGTGGAGATAAGACTCCCGTAGGTAAGACTTCCTCAGTGGGGGTAAGTATATAATGGTCAAAAACGACCAATGTTGGTGTCAAATCCATATTTTTCGGGGTCGCTTAGATAAATAGTGACACGCAAATGCCGTTTAAGTCCAAGTTGAGCATCCATTAGACCCTGGAAGGAAGAAGGGGTGAAATAGTCACATGTAAAAATAAGAGAAAACAACTGATATTAGTATCGTATCCACAGTTTTCGTTGTCCCTAAGTTGATTGGTGCAGTTTCGATGCCCTTTAAGTCCAAGTTCAGCTCTCAGTGTAAGTAAGGGGTACTTTACTCTTGAGGGCAATACTTTAGGACAATTTTCTCAATTACGATTAAGGCGATTTTCTTCTCATTTCATAAATATTTCGTTAATAACCTGACAAAATGGCATAACTTATTTGTCTTGAAAAAGGTGTACGAAGGGTGGCTTATTCTTGGGGTGAGATTACTTCACACGCTTTTTTCAAAAACAACTCAGGCGACTTTATTCATATTTCATAAATACATATGTCATTAATATCCTGACAATATTGCATAACTTATTTGTCCTGAAAAACTGTAAGAGAGGCGGTTTATTTTGGGGGTGAGTTTATTTCAGACGATTTTCTCAAAAATATACAATTTTCAATCTGAAAGAAAAAAGTACTGTTGCAATGAGGCGCCCCAAGGAGAGGGAGTTGAAGGAGTGACGTAAAAATAATGTAAAACGACTGATATTAGTGTGCAATCCATAGTTTTTCGTGTCGCTGAATAAACGATGACGCCTCCAACTTCGTGTAGGTCCAAGTTCATCCCCATTGGTAGAGACAGATAGGTGAAAAATAAAATATCAAAAATGACGAAAATTTGTATCAAATTCATAATTTTGGGGGCGGAGAAACGTCTGACACGTTTGAAATGAGCTTTGGAAGATAGCTTCTACTTACTTCAATCTGTTTTTCTTTTTTTTTTTTTAATTCATATCAATTTGATTAAAATCGTATTCTGTGGGGGTAGGCTCTTTCAATATTTATACCAAGAGTAGAATATATTCTGTATTTTTATCATTACACTTTTATTGAAATAAATATTCTGAGGGGAAAGGGATTCAAATATTTCCCATAAACTTATTCTCCCCGTGCAAAGAACCATCATTTAGCTAGTATTAAATAGAAAGTCCAAACACCAAAATTTCATGTCTCTAACCCTAAAAGATTCCAAGATCTTAATATAATAATTACAACACTAAAGCCCTACTCCTTCTCTTTCCAACTCTTTTCTTCCAGCCTGAGCAAAATATTAAAAAAAAAGAAACACGCTAAAACAGGTTTCTAATTATGAGTGAAAATATTAAATACCAAATTTCATGTCCCTATACTTATGGGATTCTGAGATGCGGATATCTTATTTTAATAATTGCAAACCCCACTCCTTTTACTTCCCACTTCTTTTCTTCTTTTCTAGATCAAACATCAAAAAATGCTGAAACACGAGTTTGATGATTCCAAATAAAATGCCCAAATACCAAATTTATTGTCTATATAACTTTAAGGAATTCCTTAGTATTTGCAACTCACATTTCCCTCCATTCTAAGTTTATATTTTAAGCTACTTAACTTAGTCATTGATCAGTCAATCAGTCAGGACTTCTCGTATAAAAATTATAGTGATTACAGTAGGTCTACATTAAAATCATATTCTCTCCCCACTGAAGCATTTGAATCACCTATTACAATTACGCATGATCTCACTTTCTCCTCATCTATAATTTCTTCCTATTTCTCATAGTTCTCTTCTTCTGTCGCTTAGCGAGTTGTTTCTGTGCATGTTTATATCAATGACAGATTCTTCTTTCCCTTCTGTCTTACTTTAAATAGGATATGACTAAGGTACTATTGAGGTAGATCAGTGTGTTAAACTTATTACATAAGAATAGATAAATTACCCTATTTTAAAAATGAACACTTAGAAATGAATATTACTATAAAAAATTTTATGCGTTGGATAAAATAACTCCTGAGACACAGACAAATTTGGAGCGACATAAAGAATACAAGCATGATTTGGAAAAGAGAGCAAGACGTATTTGTATGACGGTCCTGTAGGTGTCAGTCTTGAAATATGCCGTATTAGAACTAGGGATGGGCAAAAACGATTTCTAGAAAAAACAAAATCCGAAAAACCGACATTTCGGTTTTCTCCAAAATCGGTTCGGTTTTTCACTGAAACCGGTTTTAGTTTTATCCAAAAACCGTTTGGTTTCTCGCCGAAACTGTTTTCCGTTTTCTCCAGAACCGGTTTCGGTTTTCTTGAAAACCGGTTCGGTTTTCACCGAAACTGGTTTCGGTGAAAACTTTTGAAAAGCATAAAACTATTTCTGTGGAAACAGAAGAGGTTTCTGGAGAACAACGAAACACTATTCTGGTCAGAAATACAACCAATTTTGGAAAAAAACCGGAACAGGTTTTGAAGAAAATCGAAACCGATCTCGGTTTTCCTAAAAACCGAATACAGAAAACCGGTTTTTGTGCCCACTACTAATTAGAACTGGGTAACATTTTGCAAATAACGGACTTAAGCCTTGATAAAAAAAAAAAAAAAAAAAAAACAGTCAGTACTGTAATTGAAGACTACAAGGGAAAAGGGAGGCAAGTCATGATTTCATAATTTTACACGGGAGCAATTTTAAAGTTTAAAACCAAATAACCTTCATTTGTCTTTAGATATCTTACAATGACTGCATATATTCGAAGAAACATATATTTCTTTGTTATGAAATGCAATAATAGGTAACTGTTGTCAATAGAATCAAAACACAATAAAAAAATAGTTCCAAGTGTAAGCTTTTACAGCAGAAGAGGGAGGTAAGTCAACAAGTCTGTTATGGTTGTAGCCAAGTAATCACGTTATTGTCCCAACATTTGTTTGCTTCGTAATTTTGGTTCATGAGGGAGATTCATGTAGTAGATTTGAGCCTCGTCAGAACAAAAAGTTTTCAGTTCTTGGAGGTCTTTGAACTTCTCTTCTGTTATCGGCAGACGACCCTGGTATGCTCTAGGAGGATAGCGAAATTCAATGGGGTTCATATCACCTACAAGGCTTCTTCCTGATCTCTTCTTGCACACAACAGTGGAGATCCATGCAGCATCGTACAATTCCCGGTGGATGATCAGACGTGGATGGTGTGCTTCAACTTTCAATTCCCTTATTGGCCTGGTTGGTATGGGACACTTCTGAAGGTAGTAGTCATCAAGGAAGCTATTCCAATCTCTGATCATTCCATCGTCTACTTCTATAACAGTGAATGGTTCAGGTTTCACTCTTGCACGTCGGAACACTTCAACCCAGTCCCGAGGGATTTCTGTCACAGTTTTTGCGTTTATCAGTCCCATGTCCTTGTCGCATTCCAGGTATGAATGCCCTCGTATTAAGAATGTAACTTGAACAGACTGTAGGCGTTTCTGCTCATGAACAATATAGTGTAAGTATCGGAACAGGGTGTAATTTTTGTTCTGCCCAGCTGCAGAGTCACAGAAGATATTTAAATGCCGGACTTCTGGGCTTAGAATGTTTGTAATGTATTAATTAAGAAAAGACGTTACTTCATTGGCTCCTTTCCTGCCATCAGTTTCAGGATATACATAGAAAATAGCCTTGTTGTCAGACAGTTGGTGAATGTTGAAGGAAAAAACGCTCAACTGTCGCTTATAATAAACCATGTTAGTAGAAATATTTGGGCAGGGTAGATTTTTTCGGAAATCTAAGGAAACTGATTCAGTCCGAGGATCCTTTCTACTCGTCTTCCTTGCTTCTCTCTTGCGATTGTAAAAAGTCTCGGCTCTATGAATGTGAACTTTATTTTGAGTTTCGAGAAACGTGATCTTCTTCTCTAACTGTTGTTTTTCCTCTTCATTTGCTATACTCAGCTGGGATAAAAGTGATTTCTTTTTTGCAAGAAACTCATCACAAGTACTGCATGAATCACTTCTGGGATACCCGAAGGAGATATTAAACCTTCTATTGAAAATCATACGGTATGTTTCATAGGACACTAGATTGTCTGGATTCAGTTCCTTATACATGTTATACATTTTAGTAATGCTTAGTTCTTCAGGAAGGTACAACTTCTGTGTCCTCTTTCTGCTATAATGGCTTTCACGGCCCTTAAATGATGCGATGTGACCTACAACTAGATTTTCAGTTTCTGCTGACAATTTATTGTGCCGGTTATTGTGTTTGCCACGCATGTCGATGCCTATTTGTGTATTACTTTTTATGGATTTCTGGATATTTTCGAGTCTCTTTTTAGAAATGCAATGCAAAGACCTAAAAGCTTTTTGACACACTTCAATTTCTTTTGCAACATTCCCATCTGAAACCCTTACCTTGTATGTGAAGCTTTTAGCTCGAAGGATGGCATCTCGTTCATCTTTTCGTGGCCTCCTCTGTTTAATATCGTGGGATGTAATTAAACCAGCCAAATGTAAAGTTTGTTTCTCCCAACACTGTAAAGCATTGAAGTCATTGATGATTTTATTTTGCTGCTTTACGTCAATACCGTTGAAACACTTTAACCTACTATTACAAGAATCACCAATCTCATGAGAATGGGCTCTCAGTGTTTTGTTTGCATCCTTGATCCTACCAAAACTCTTCCTCTTCTTACTACTTTGATACGATACACACGGTTCTTGTTCACCATCACTGTCTGCACAGGTATTTGAATCCATGTTGTAAGTTAACTAACACACACTACAATTGCCAAAACAACACTATGCAGATGTAGACCTTTGTCTTATGCAAACACACACAACAATGCAGCATATAAATGGCGATCCAGCAGTGTTGCCACACGTAACACTTACCACACTCCAGAGAGCTACATTCTAACAGCTGCAATAAAATGACTTACCTCCCTTTTCTCCTGTTCACTACTGACTTACCTCCCTCTTTCCCTGTAGGTGCAATTTTCAATATGAAATTTCTCACTGACTAGCCTTCCCTTTGCTCTACAATTTAGCCCATGCAAAATACACCGCTAACGCTATATGGTTTTGTCCTTAACTCATTTTATCCCAGTTACTGACTTACCTCCCTTTTTCCCTGTAGTCTTCAATTGTTTCTGCTTTGTCTTCGTCCTTGGGATGGCCAATTCCGGAATTTTTACTTTCCCGAAAGTAAAATTGAAAAAATCAGGTATTCGAAAAAATCCAGAATTCGGAAAAAATCCGGATATAGAAATAAATTCTGATTTCGAAAAAAATCCGGTTTTGGAAAAATTTCTGAATTCAGAAAAATTCTGGATTTCGGAAAAATTGCGATTTTGGAAAAAATCCGGAATTCCGAATAATTCCGGAATTCAGAAAAATCCGGATTTCAGAAAATTCCAGTTTTGAAAAATCCTAAATTCGGAAAATCTCCGATATTCGGAAAAATCTGGAAGTTTTCCGAATTCTGGGATTTTTCCGAATTTCGGAAATTGAAATTTCCGACTCCGGAAAATTTTGGACATCCTTACTTCATACATAACGAAGTTTATCATTTTCTTTTTATCAGATACACGTGTCAGAGTAAGTGAGAATTTTTTTACCAGGTAAATTTATTACAATCATAGTTAACGTTTAAGAAATAATCCAAATCGAATATGGCGTATCTCAGGATTGCTGAAAAGATCATCATACTGTATGTCCTGTCACTTTAGTTCCTATTCCGTAACATATTATCGTACTTATTACACCCTTTCAACTATGTATAGCGGCTCCACTTCAGACTGCTTTTTGTTTGTAATTAAAAAACAATGAACTTGGAACTTGTCGAAGACAGTAATTTCTTACATTAACACTTAGAAACAATGCTTAGAAACAATAATCTAAATCATAAAGCCTAACAATATTAAATGATAAAGGTTTAAATTGAAATCTAAAGCTAATAAAATAGGGAAAATCAGAAGACTATCTAAAATTAACAGATTTTTCTATAATTTAAGTCAAATCACGTCTATCTTTCCTTACTTTCTGATTACATACATGCCCACATGCGTATTTACTATATGCACTTATAAATTGAGTCACACAAAAGCAATCCGCAATACTTACTACCCTTGAATCCTGATTTTTTACTGAGATTGTATTTACGTTTTCCGTTATTGGTAATATGCTGAAAATGTTGTCCTTACTAGTATATGGAAGGGTATGAGAATGATAAACAAGGACATCTTCGTTCTGCTGAATTGGCCTCAACGTAAGATGGAACTCCGCTTGACTAAAGTCTAACCTGAGTTGTGCAGTCAGTGGTATGTACACGTGATCCAGTTTATCGAGTCCAACAATGTAGCGTTGGTTATTGAATGGTGACAAGAAGGTAACTTTAGAAGATAATTGAGATGCATAGCTGAAAAAAAAAAGAAAGAAATGACGAATGAAAAATAGAAATATAGATATTTCGTTCTGACCATATCAGTACAGTTAAATGCTTTCTCAAACACAGTGGAACATAGATAGTTTTGCCATATGTCCGTATTTTGTACGGACTGTTTGTATCTTTGGGTCCGCATCCGTATCGCACAAAGCATGAAATAGGAAAATATCCGTATTTGACAGTTTTAGGAGCTGGCCAAACATTTTTGAGTCGGTAATCTCTAAAATTTTGGGCGAAAAGAATTGTGTTTTCATCATATAATTTATATTTTAGTTACTATTAATAATGTAGGTTATGTTTTTTTTAATGTCTCATTTTTCCATTCCAGGGTTCTTTAGGTTAGATTTAATATACGTAATGGCATGATTTATCATATACTCCAATTTGTGTTAATGAAAACAAAAACATTAAACTCGTTAATTTCCAATGATGTTTTAAGTTTTATCGTAAACAATTGTGTGATAACCTTAAAGGGTGATTTTTAAATAAAAAATTTAAAATATTTCTTCTGAGTTTGGGCACTGTTTTTGATGGGTCGTCATTTTGAGGCTTGTCCTTATTTTGGATAAAAAAAATTATGGCAATCCTAAAGATAGAGAAATGAAGGGTACGTGCTAACACAAAAAGAAAATACATTTATTACAAATGGGGCGTTCAAAGCACAAGAGAACCAAGTCCAATTATCAAAGTTATAAGGAAAAGAGATATAAAGTATGCTAAAGTTCATGGAAAAGCGAACACTTTTTTTTTTAATTATTATTTTTATTTTTATTTTAATATTATAAGAGTTATTTACAATATCCGAACATTCATCTTTCGGGCTCTGAAAGGAACTTCAGATACAGATCTTAAAGATGGAATATGTCGAAAATGACTGAAAATGGACTTGATTCCGTTGTGCACTGAACGTGTAAAATATCACCACACATGCATATAACCAAAATCGTTAAAGTCATTTTCGAGAAAATAGCAATTTTTGAATTTTACCGTTTACTACCCTTATTCTTGGAGTTGCAAGAAACTTTGGCTCCTCTGAAGAACCTTACACATTTTAAGATTAAATTTCGGTCTGACTACGCTAAGTGGTATGGCTTCTACATGTGAGTAAGTACAGAGGAAATGAACTGACAAACATCTTTCCAAAAATCATTTCTTCAACATGCAGGAACTACGAAAGATATTAATTCATAGAAATCTTGAATTCGATCTTTTTCACGATCAGCACAATTTCTTTTTTCCTATCGTTGTTCGTAGAATTTTAAAGTATGATTGGAAGAATAACGGATTAGGAACAAAGAGAAAATTGAAAGTGCCCAAACATTTGATATAGCTGATCACAAAGTTGAAGATTAGATTGCATTTTAAGACATTTTGTTCTTTAAAATGTAAAGCTGGTAAACAACGATGAAATATATCTAGACCTAATTTATTTCGTATAATTGTAATTATGATGTACAATGTGTAATATTGTCTTTAAAGATATGTAGAAAACTTTTATTTCTTTTATCGTTTAAATATTGTAGTGAGAAATAAAACATTAAATAGAAATATTCCAATTATCAAGATATGTTTATAGTTTTGCGAAGTTAATGCAGCCTTACAGTATTAACCAGTTGAGAATGCTCCAAGAGCATTGCAGAACGAACTTAAAAAGAATGGAAGGGGGAAGAATAACTGTGATTGTTCCTACATGTAAAAGTAAATCTTTTTATCCGCACCTTCTGTTTCTCTCAAAAATTCGAAACAATATCATCTCTCTATGACTTACGGTTCCCGAGACATGGCTCCTTAAATCTCCCGAAATTCGAACTTTTTGGCAAATACCTGTGGAACGGTGGCCAGTTGCCTAGTAGCCAGTTGCCTAGTAGCCAGTTGGCCAATGGCCACCAGTTACTATTTGCTACTAAAATTTTCACCATCCTCTTAGGTATTGATTAACACCAATATGATCTCTCTCTATGACTTGCGATTTCCGAAATATGGCTACTTAAATCTCCCAAAATCGGAACTATTTTGTGGCCAATATGCACCGACGACTTCGCATGCAAATGAAGAAGTAGAGGAAAATTATGAGAAAATAGAAGATATTATAGATAGGAAGAAGAAGGGTGCATGCATAATTCTAATGGGAGATTTCAATGCAGTTGTCGGAGAAAAACAGGAAGGTAGTATCGTAGGCAAATATGGTTTAGGCGAAAGAAATAAAAGGGGATAGGGACTGGTGAATTTCTGTAGACAGAATTCACTAGTAATTGGGAACACTTGGTTCAATCAGCACAAGAGAAGAAGATATACATGGAAATCGCCAATAGACGGCGGAAGATACCAGATAGACTATGTTATGATTCAGGACAGGTATCGAAATAGCTTAAAGAACGCGAAGACCCTTCCCGGGGCTGATATTTTCTCTGATCATAATCTTGTGCTGGCCGAAGTAGATATTCAACTGAAAAATGTAGGCAGAAGAAAAGTAGATAACAAAGTGTTGAATACTGAAAAGTTGAAAAACGAGGAAATAAGACATCTTTTCGCTGAGAAATTCGAAGAAAAATGTTCAAACGAGGAAAGGATAGGCGCAGGTAGTAAGCACGGTGGGAACACATTAAACGTTGCTTACAGCAGGCTGCAGAAGAAGCAGTAGGTTACCGCGAATACAAAACTGCTAAGAAATAATGGGTTACAGAGCAGATGTTGCAGAAAATGAGGGAGAGGAAGATGTGGAAACAGGTTGATACAGAAGAGGGCAGAAAGATGTACAGAAGGTTAAATAATGAATTACGAAGAGAAACAGACAGAGCGAGGGAAGAGTTTTACAAAAGAAAATGCGAGGACATAGAAGAATTAGAAAGAGTTGGGAAATATAAGGAAATGTACAAGGAGGTGAAATCTATGGAATTTCGGAGGAAACAAGGGAGTATTATGATGGCAGTAGAAAATAAGAATGGGAAGGTAGTCAGCGAGAGAAATGAGGTCATAGGAAGGTGGAAAGAATACGTTGAAGACTTATATGAGAGTAGGGATAGACTGTGTAGCCTAAATGTTGAAGTGGAAAATGAAGTAGGCGAGGATGATAAAGGATTTAGTATTCTTTGGGATGAGTTTGAAAAGGCTATATCCGAGATTAGGAATGGAAAGGCAACCGGAATAGATGACATACCAATCGAATTCATTAAAAATATAGGAGATAAGGGAAAGAAAGAATTGTATCGACTATGCAATGAAATATATGAAACAGGAGAATGGCCAAGAGACTTTTTGAAAACGATCATGATACCGATGGCTAAGAAATCGATCCCAAAGAGATGTGAGGATTATAGAACTATTAGTCTCATATCTCATGCAGCTAAAATTCTGCTCCGAATACTGAACAGAAGGTTATATGGAAGAACAAATCAAGATGTTGAGGAAGAGCAGTTCGGGTTCAGAAGAGGCAAGGGCACAAGAGATGCTATTGGTTTATTAAGGGTAATCGATGAAAGATTTATAGAAAAAGGGAAAGAGGTGTATGTTGTATTTATTGATCTAGAAAAGGCTTTTGACCGCGTGAATTGGGAATTGTTGTTGGGAGTTCTAACAAAGATAGGGTTGGAATGGAAAGATAAAAGACTCATAAGAAACTTATACATGAACCAGCAAGTAAGTGTTAGGATAGGGGAAGAACTGACGGAAGAGAGTGCAATTGGAAGGGGAGTTCGACAAGGATGCTGCCTCTCGCCAACACTATTTAATGTCTATCTAGAAGAGATAGTGAAAAAGAGAATACATGATGATGATGGCATTTCGGTAGGAGGTAGAATGATTAGATGCATAAGATTTGCAGACGATATGGCGCTTGTTGCAGAATCTGAAAAGAAAATCAATAAGATGTTAGAAAAATGAGAAAGGGCTTTGAGGAATATGGGATGAAAATAAATGCTAGAAAGACAAAAGCCATGGTGATTGGAACGAAGGGGTCTGTGTCAAATATAAAAGTAGGAGGGGAGAAAATAGAACAAGTGAATAGTTTTCGATACCTGGGTAGTATTCTTAGTAATGACATGAAATGCGAACGTGAAATAAAAGCAAGGATAGGAATGGCGAAAGAAGCCTTTAAAAGAAAGAAAAGTCTGTTTTGTGGGACCTTGAAGAAAGAGTGGAGAGAAAGACTCATAAAATGCTTCGTGTGGAGTGTTGTACTGTATGGGGCGGAAACGTGGACATTACGTAAAGGTGACGAAAATCGACTGGAAGCCTTCGAAATCTGGGTGTGGAGAAGAATGGAAAGAATTAGTTGGGTCGAGCGGAAAACGAATGAGAGAGTGTTAGAAATGGTGGGTGAGAAAAGATCACTTTTAGATATTATTAGGAAGAGGAAGAGAAACTGGTTGGGACATTGCCTAAGAAGAGATTGTATCATGAGGGACGTCCTAGAGGGTATGGTGGCAGGAAAGAGAGGGAGGGGGCGAAGGAGACTACAATTAATGGATGATATTAAAACAGAAAGATCATACGTGAAGACGAAAGGGTTAGCGTAGAACCGTGGAACATGGAAGCTTCTCAGCTGCGGCAAGTGACCTGCCAATAAAGGCAGAACACCTATGATGATGATCTCAGGAATGGTAAGTCATAGAGAAATGGTATTGTTTTTAATCAATACTTAAGAAGATGGTAAACATTTTGGTACCGATATTAACTGGTGACCACTGGCCAAACCAGTGGCCAGTTGGACAGTGTCCACCGGTTATTATTTGGTACCAAAATATTCACCATCCTCTTAGGTATTGATCAACACCAATATCATTTCTCTATAACTTATGGTTCCCGAGATGTGGCTCCTTAAATCTCCGGAAATCGGCCATTTTTAAGTCAATATCTTGTCAACGGTAAGAGTGACGCAAAAATTTAATCATTTTCACAGATAGTTTTTGATTCTCTATCGAATGGAAGGCTCAAAATTGAAAAAAAAAATCACAAATAACAGACAGACAGACACACAGATATAGAGAATTCAGTAACGAACTTTTTAAGTACGTTGAAAATTGTGTTATATTTTTAAATATTTTTGCGTGGCTATCTTTCTAATTATTCAATACAAAATAATGCACATACTGAAATAGATTAATACAGCATGAATTACGATTATTACTTACACAAACTGGATATCCTCACTGATGGAGATTTCATCAGGCACGTTGAGTCTATTAGAGAATTTACGGGAATTCTTAGTCTGAACGTTAGCATGAACATCACCAGTAAAACTAAGAAGAGTTGGAGTGTTTACGGTGTAGATCACTGGAAAGCCCATGCACGATGGATGCACAATTGTAATTGAAAAGTGGTTATAGAATTTTGAGTATTGTCCTTTGTGACCGGATTTTAGGGTTTCTTCAATAGATTTTAAAACTGAAATTAAATAGCAAATTGTTGAGAAAATAAATTCCGTAAACATAGAAATAATAATACATTGTAATCACAGTTTTTTTAAATTCTTCTCTAATCTTAAAACATTGAAAGTGTAATTCATTTAGCAACTTTATAAGTCATGAACGTAATATTACTCGAGATACTAGAATTTTAATTATATTTCTTTGTAATATTTAGAATTTTTAAGAGATCTTCAATTGAACAAAATTTTTGAAAACACTGAAGTATTTTTTATTCTAGCTAGGCTACTGTTTAAAAGCTACTGACATAATAAAGTGTAATGTATCAAGCCAAAATGTAATAGTACTTACATCTAGGAATGTTTTGAATAGTGTGGTTGTCAAAGACAAAAAATCTATCGGCACCAAATAGTTTCAAAGCAATGTTGCCCTCAAACTCTTGAAAATCGTCCGGTTTAATATCTAACAAATCAGCTATTTTTGATGCACTCCATTGATCTTTGTTGTTGTTTGGTAGCTCAGTTGACTCTGACTCCTTAAACTGATCGTTCAAAATATCCAGTAGATCATCCAGGCTAGATGTCATGTAATGAGCCTGACGCAAAAATTATTTTAAAAATAAGGACAAGAAGAAAAATGAATATAATGAAAGTAGAGTAATTGAAAATTACCGTACAAATAGGTAATGAAGAGATTATATGTACTTTTCGATTATTATTGTATTAAAATGACCTTATTATTCCCTTTTTATTTTTAAAGAAAACAGCAAGAAAATGGATGTCCATGGAAATGCAAGTACCATTATGTAACATATGGTCTATATATATTATTTACACGGGAAGAGTAAGGTCTATCATGGCACATATTGCGCATTATCGGAAAACTTTAGCCAATCCAGCGATTAAGAATAGAGGTACAAATCGAGCTCGACTCGCCCTATAGGGCTTTTATTTTCCTATGACAAATATCAAAGTATGCAGACGTACATGCTGAATTGTTTCAAATAAAAAGTCTAAATATCAAATTACATTTCTCCAAACCTATAAACTTAGGAAATATGGGGATCTCAGTGAATCACCTAACCCTTTTTATTCCCATCTAGGTAAAAAATAACATAAAATAAAAGAATCTGAAACGGTGTTCAGCTATTTTAAATGAAAAATTTAAATGCAAAATAGTGTCTCTAAATTGAAGAAATTCCGAGATGTAGACATTTTATTATAATTGCAACTTTCATTTCAACCATTTCCAAGTCTAGTTTGCAACAATAAGATGTCTACATTCAGTTAAGTTTAGAGACATTAAATTTGCTGTTTGTACTATTCATTTAAAATAAGTAAACATGAGCTTTTTTTTTTTTTTTTCTTTTTTACATTTGACAATGAACGACATGACCCATATTCCTTCCTCCGCTTTTCTTCTCTTCTAGGTCGAATATCAGCGTACACTGAAACACGAGTTTAACTATTGCGAATGAAAAGCGTAAATACGAAATTTCATGTTTGCTAAACTTAAGGAACTTAAAGATATGGGCAACTTAATATAATAATTGAATCTCCAACCTCATCATTACTCTAATTGTAAATGGGAAGTTTCTCACTATTTCATTCTGTATGTTACTACTTCCTAATAGTATGCATTGATATGCTGACGCACGTCAGCAGGTGAAAGCTACAATTATCTGCTGACTGGAATATGTATTTTTCTCATGGAATATGCATTCCCCCTTAAATCGCTACAACTATATTCTGATTTTCTTCTAGTACAGTCATGCCACTCCAACAAATCTACTTAATATTTTCATTCGTAACTTCCTCAGCACCATCGTCCTATACTCTACATTCTTTAATCCTTTCTTCACTTTTTACAGGTATGCCAGTTTCTAAGGCAGATGTCTTTGTAACCCAATACAAAGTGATACAATCAAGACTGATCTTGCCAGAATGGTAAACACATCACGCATTATTATAACAGTCACCAGGTTATATAACTAATTTTTGTGTTCGCTATGTATAGTTTGGAAAGGCAGATATCATTTATACTTTATTTTTGCTACACAAATAATTTCTTTTCTTCGGTGGGAATTGCTAACAATTCAGTTTCTCTCCCACGAATCAAGAACAAGAGTCTTTCATCGTTCACTCATATATATATATATATATATATATATATATATATATATATATATATATATATATATATATATCTGAAAGGTTTCTTCACCGTGAGAGAATTTTAGTGAGTAACAAAGACCACATTCATTATCTGAACTGCATATATGATAAATGTATTTCTATTACTTGGATCCTCAGTGCTTCTTCCTTACTCATTAATATGCAAAGAATACATTCTATAGTTTCTTGGAACTGAATTAAGTGATTTATTCAATCACTTATGAAAATACTAGCAGGCCAGAACAGACAAGCTGCTACCCAGCCAGACCGTAACCATATCGCTCAGTCCGTTCTTATTTCCAAGTTACCACGATCGAGCTTTCGACATATTTTCCTGCATCGTGGCTATGAACTGTGAATTAACGCAAGTTCTTTTAACATTTAATTTGCATATTCATACAGGTGGCATAACCTGATTCCATCTTAAAATGAACTGCCAACATTGACCAGTCGGTCAATCAGCTTACTCCTAGAGAACCTCTACTCTGGGAGTTTTCTCCACGCGTTAATATAGCGAACACTTTTGTTCAATTCACGATACAATTAAGTAAAGGGGCGCACGTCTAGTGACCGCTCAAGGACTGGTATCGCGGTTAGTGAAGTCACGGGTCCGCATACCCAGTGCGTATAAGTAGTAAACGGTTCCTCCAATGTCCTAATTCTACATTGTGACTAACTGTATTCATCCTGCTAGATACGGCTATCAACTTTTTACGAATTATACTCGCAGCAGCTAGAAACTTACGTCATGGGATTTCTTTAGTGTTACCCTACAGTGTTAACTCCCATGTACATTAATTAGTGGTGTGGGAAAAGTGCTTGTGGTGAACCCTCAAATATAATATTTCATTCATCTATATACGTGATATAAAGGGCTATTAACGTCGTGAAATGTGAAGTGTAATTTTGTTTGTGGAAATAGTTAAGTGGTTAAGTCTATATCAGTGTTTAGTGTTGTGATTGTTTTTTATATATATATATTTTTACACATTGTGCATATAATAAATAAGCATAGTATTATTCTATTTAATGTGTTTTCGTTGCATGTGTGAATGATATTTTTGTGTGTCGTGATCTGAGCGATCATCTGGATGTCCGTGAGGATTTCGAGACGAGACACCCGAACCTCTCGGTGCTTGATGCTCATCTGATTGTTGAGACCTGAGGTCGATCCGGAAAAGTCCTGTAATTTATTCCTGGAAATGTTCTTTGATGTCTTAACAAGGTAAGTTCAGATCTTCTGAAAGTACTCGTTGGTGGGACAGTGGGGAGCAGATCCGGAAAGCGGTTACGTTATTACAAAATTTCTCTTACCCAAATTCAATTCAGAAAATATAGTTGAGAAGCACCTATGTTCTGGAAATGAGGGATTTTTCAAATAATTGCGGAAAGGAATTTCTTCTTTCGAAAATCATACGTCTTCCATTAGGTACCTTATTTCTAAATCTACTATTTATTGAAGATCAAGATTATTTGGGTGTCAGGGGTTTGTTAATAAGTAATTCAACTGAATTTTCAATGAAAAACTTAGTGGTATGGAAGGACACCTATGGTTAAACCGCATTCATTCCTGAATGTGCATAAAACTCTGGAAATTAATGTATACTTCAGTGTTTTAAAATACACCATGTGCGATACATATTAGTTCGGAGATCATTTTAAATAAGATGCTCAACGCAACTCATGAGACTTTTCTTTATATAACATTTGATTTAATGTGAACGTTTGTTATCTTTTATATCTGAAATAAATTTTACAACTTCTGTGAAATGAATTGATGTGAGGGAAATTTTTTTCTCTAATATTTTATGTTCTGAAAACTGGAAACAAATTTGGAGGTCTTATCTGTATATTCAAACTGATAAATTTAATTTCAAATGTGATATTCAAATGCAACTATGATCTAAATAATTTCTTAATCTACTTAGTGTACAAGAAGTCCTTAGAACATAACATTTTTCGCTTTAATGCCAACTTCAGAAAGGAACTACAAAGAAATGGAAATGTGGAGTAGGACCGGAACGTCGTAGGACCGAAAAGGCATATTGCCGAAACTTCAGCTCAGAACCCTGTTTCGGCCCTACGCCTTTCTGTTATACGACATTTCGGTCCTATGGATGTAACCGAACGAAATAAGATATTTACTGACATATTAGGTTAGTTGTTTGTAGTAAATGTGTATTTCAACATCATCGCTGAGCTTGACAAGAACTGAAATATAATTGCTTTCCAGACTGATGAAAGAACTTTACTCCCGATTCTTCCTATTTTTTCTTGCATCAAGTATTACATTTGCTTTTATAGAGTTATTTTGCGTTATAATTAAATTATTAGAGTTTTTGACTTTGATGTGGGGGACTTTGGTTCAATTCCCAGCTAAAGTAATGTGTATCTGATCCCATGTTAAGATGCAGGACTGGGTCTTTAATATCCTCGATGATGAAAAGCAAAATTAAACTTAAACAAACATGCCAGTTACATTTACCATCATTATCATCATATTACATGTAACATGAACTGTACCTAATTCATTATAACCTTATATGGACATCACCATCTAAAATTACATGCAAGTTGGAGAAAATAAAACATGCAAATTTTGATGTCTTTTGTTAAAGCTGTATGAAGATGGCCATTATTTTATATTTAGCATAAATTAAACTTGTCTAAAAATAATACTCACTCTCATTGCTCTGTATTTAAATCCTCTCAGGTTTTTAGTCAATTCAAATAACGTGGCAGATGGAAATATATTGTCTGATCTACCAATCCATGCCAATGTTTGCTTATAGATCACATTCATCTTCATCACATAATCTCGAAGGAGTATGTGAGTCACATGCAATCCACGGTTGTCTTCTTCATCCAAAAGATGATAAGCTGCTTGTGCATTTTTGTGCCTGAAATAATAATAAAAAAAAAAAAAAAAAATCAACCGTTATATTGAACTTGATTATTGATCTTTTCCACAATCATTGATATATTAATTCAATTCTAAAATGTTTTCATAACCAAGGCCTAACTAAATTATTCTCTGATAACAGAAGCAGTAGATACAGCCCACTTACGGAAATTGTTAGACAAAATCCTTTACTTGTAGAAATATTTTCACCAAATTCTCTCTTAAACATTTTCGAAAGCTGAGACTAACTTAAATAGCTTTCTCATCCGAAAATTAAAGATCATCTGCAATTCTTGACACAATCAATCTTGAATATTCAAAATTGATTCTGAACGACCTCTTCAAAACTGAATACCTAGGCCTATTAAAATTCAATTTCCTGAACCAAGAACAGATAATACACTCCATTGTTTGTAAGTTGTGGACAAAGTCATTAAGTCCATAAATAAAATTTCCCAAAATCATTCCTACAGGGTGATCCGGAAGTGGACGTCCCTCCTTTAGTTTCAACAGTATAGTGTTAGTTATGGTAGAATGTCTGTACATAGTTACCTTGAACTCTTTAGAGTCTTAAGAGTCATAAACATCGGTATGATCACCATCCATGTCGTAAAACAGCTGAATCCTGCCCCAAGATCTCGCAGATGTTTTGCGGAGATACTCCGGAGTCACATGGGTGAAGGCATGTTCCACAGCTTCTCGTAATTCCTGTGTTGTGTGATAGCGAGTGTTTCTCACTTTTGCTTTATGAAACCCCAGAGAGCATTGTATGTTGTCGTCAGATCGGGACTTCTTGGAAGTCAGACAAAGGGAGCTGGCGAAGATGCACAACCTCTTTCAATCCAGAGGCCAGGAAACGTTCAGCTATGTTACGACATGGATGGTGATCATACCGATGTTTATGACTTAAGAATTTTAAGATTTCAAGGTAACTGTGTACAGACATTCTACCATAACTAACACTATACTGTTGAAACTAAAGGGGATACGACCACCCTGTATAATACTTATTCCATGTGCTGATAGTAGACTTCTGTCATGACTACCTGGTTCGATAGCAGCAGTTTGAAATAGATGATACCATGCATACACCTTTTTGCTAGTTTTTAAATCGCGCCTCCTTTAGGCATCCATTCAGCGTTTTCATTTAATGTTGCGGCAAGTGATTCATTTTTCGTTTCGCGTATCCAATTTGATCAAAAGTTACTCTTTTGAAACATATTAAAAGGTGGCTGCGAATGACAGGTGTTGTGGTGTCAACGTATGTTGTACTCATAGTTCCTGATTGGGCATATAACCAAGCCTCTGAAGAACACACTGAATGGTTAAGTAAAGTGCTGTGGCATTATTCCACAGTTTAACGTGGACTTCCCTCAACAGATGCTTGCAGAACATCGTTATCAAACTCAATGGGTAGCCCTTGTCGTGGCAAATCCGTAAACGTGGTGTTTCCAGACCAGAACTTCCTTACATTGGACTGAAATAGTGCGACCTCATTTCTTTCTCGTTGCTATGATGGTCGCCATTTAATTTTCTAAACAACATGGACTAAGGATCTGCATACATACAAAGCGAAAACAATGTGTTAATTTCCGGATTGCAAACATTGGAGTAAAATAAATATTTGTATTTTTATAGACTTCCAATTGGAACTTTAAAAAAATGTGATTATTATATTAAATACTATAAACGTATGAAAACTTTGAATTGGAAGCCTTTGAAAAGTTTTCGTTTGTTTTAATGTCTGAAAAATTACTATTGTACTGATACTACGTCAGAAGAAAATATACACCTATGTTTATGACACCATAATTTTTGATAAAATTTTGCTTCCAATTCTTGTCTCTGTTGCTCGTCTGAAATTATATGAACAGTAAATAAAAATATTGAATATACTTTGCATAGATTTCGTTTACTTTTACGTTTTTATCATTAAAAATTCGACATAAAATATGAAAAAAAGAACATAATTCCGTGATAGTTAGCAACTATGGCGTTCAAGAAAGGAAGTAGAATTTCTACACAACGAACACGTTTAAGGCTCTTCACAAATTATTAAGAGACAAACTAGAAATAGTTTACAAGAAATATATATACGAATTGTTCCGAATGCGTTATTTTTGTACTAACCATATTTAGAAGTCAAAATTTGTACTTTCCCTTTTCCCTTCTAGTTATTGTGTGACTTTTATTCATAGCTCATATGAGAGTTTAAGGACTGTATATTTGGAATATATACTTCTCTTATTCTTAACATTTTCTATGTGAAATTTTGTAAAATAAAATATTCTGTATAAAAATTTGCTTTGTAAGTTTCATTGATAGTTAACAACCCTGACATTTTGGGGAAAATTATCAAATTCCGTTAATTAGTTATTAGTATGGTTATTTAAACATATGCATGAATTGGCATTCTACTGTCAATAGGATATGAGAAAAATGAAACTAGGGTCTATGCTGATATAATCCAATAATTTAAGACATAGAAAATAAGAGAACATCTACCCCTTTACCCCTCCCCCTTTGCGAAGTTTTCCCAAGGTTACAGAGTGGCACTCATCGAATTCGAAATCAGCACTCCAAAATCATGTAAGATCAGCTGAAAAACTTATATATATATATATATATATATATATATAAAAAAAATCATTGTTCATCAGCTTCTCCCACGGATTTCTTACTGTACTGTCATTACACGCATTTAAAAGTTAATTGCAAATATAAGGACAGATTCAATGCATGTCCGCCGATAAAAAAAAAAAAAAAATCAATCCTGATTATAACTCTAAGCACACATATGGCTACACTCTAGTACTTTTTGTAATTTTGTATATATTATAAATGTGCACCCATATTGTAAAGGGTGGGAGTAACAAATGTAAATGCCCCAATAGAATTAGAATTATTCTAAACATAAATAATGACTTTTTCTCGTAAAAAGTCGTGAAATTGTACTATTTTTCTCTTGTCCACAGCCATTCAATTTGTACCTTAAGAGTGTTTATATTGTGTATAATTGATTTTCCTTCTCCTTACACTTACTTGGCAATGATGCTAACGCTAACTATGCGATTTCTACCCTATAAATTTACCTATATTATAGGTGTGGGGCCTGTAGAAACGAGTTCCTTATAGGTTACCTTTTCTCTGTGAATTACTAGATTTTACTTGTAAATTTTCTAGTAGATTTCATATTATTAATCTGTATATTTTCCCAGCAATTTTTCTTCGTCTTTAAAATATTTTACAATTGTGAACAATTTTCCAGACATTGTTCTTGTTTATACTAAACTTCACAATACACCTTATATTTTATGCGTTTTCATAGAAGTAAATATATTGATCACCATGATAGCGGACAGAAAATGACGACATTACTATTTCAGTCTATTTCTGAAATTTGCTGATACCAAGTGCCTTGAGACTGTAAACAGCATTGATGTTTTATGCCACTATGATCGCTGGATGCTTGATGAAACCCATCATAAAGTGTAATATTTGTATATGTTATTCCAACACTGCTATGTTCCAACACCTGTAGGTAATAGTGTGCTGTAGACAATTTCCCTCGGTTCACGAATACACAATTAACTGTCTTGTTCAGAGATGACCTTGCGTCTTTAGTGTAGTTCATCATTTGCTTGTAGCATGACGTCAGTTTCACGATGCTTTAAAAAAATTACATTATTTATGGGGATGGACTAATAGTATGATAGTGAAAACAATATTCGAGAATATTGATTATTCTTAAAAAGAGTTTCTTGCGAACTAATTGCGTTAATATTAATATATCAAACGTATTGATAATGTACTTAATATCTATAATGTTGTCATATACTTTTCCAGAGGGTTTCTAAAAAAAAAAAAAAAAAAAAAAAAAAAAAAAAAAAAACTCCATTACTATGAATAATAAACACCATATTCAATTGCCATAAATATATAATTTCAGTGCTCAAGGCAGTAATTTGTACTTAATAAAACACACATGTTCATGTAAAGTGAAAATATACGTAAAAAATATAGAAGACAATTTCTCTTCAAACGCAGTTCAATGATACAAAAAATTGTTTAATTACAAATTAATATTAGGAGAAGTTAGTGTAATTAGAATCTAACTATTACCCAAATGTTTGTTATACTTACAATTCATGATCTTCCTCTGAGTTCAGTAAAGCAGCTGAATAGACAGCAGAAATCACAGCTGCCTTCACTTGAGAATTCTTTTCATAACGTGTCGATTCTGCCATTCTCAGTAACATGCCAGCAGGCAGATTAGTCTTCATTAACAAATATACGGCTGCACAACGAATTTCATGTGCTTCACCCACGTTCTGGTAAACCTTGAACAAAACTTTCCTTGCTACATCAGGATATGTTGTTACCATAGGAAGCAACGAAGCAACAATATGAAATCTATCAAACGTAGTTACTTCTTTCTTGCCTTCGAGATAAGGCTCGAAAGCACGGAGTATTAAAGGATGAGCAACTTTTCCTAGTGCTGCTGTATAGATTTGGAATTTCATCCTATCATTATTTGATGCTGCCCTGTGTAGCTGATGTTCCATATATGAAATATATTTCTTAGTTACAGCAGATTCATTTGGACAAATTCGTTCAGAACTATGGACAGGATATCTCTTGTGTTCTGATTTATTATTTACAACACCTCTGCGAAGCAAGTTGGCAAGTGTGTGAAGTGCTGCTATATGTAAAGTTGGCTGCCTAGTGAATTCGACCTTTTGAACAATGTCCTACAAAATACAAAAAAAAATGGAACTTTTTAGCCTCTACTGCCTTACCATACAATAAGGGAAAACTGTAATTAGGCATTTGCCTGCTGTTTTTCCGAAATAAATAAATATAAAAAAATTGATGTGCAAACACACCCAGGCACTAGATTTGAAAACAAATTATTAATATAACATTCTGACATATACTCGCGGTAACGATAGAGATGTACCATTATACTGGTTGTTTTCGAAAGCATGGATGGCTCAGCGGTAGAGCGCTCACCTCTAATACAAGGGGTTCCGGTTCGATCACAGACCATGTGCCTTTGTGATGGACAATAACGTGTCTGTGAGTTATCTCGTTTTTGTTTTCGTTTCCATCCACATTCTCACTTCCCTAATTCCTTATATTCAATTTTATTAATTTACAGTATAAGTGTCCTTTAGCCTAAAGAGCATAAAACGGGACGTTGAACTAGAAAATCAATTTAATTTCGTTTTTGGATAAAGTTTTATCTTATGGAAATGACTTTCCCTCAGAAGAAAAGAGAAAATATCAACTGTCTCCCTTGAACCCTTACTCCAGACCCAAGAAGCAAAATAGAAATAGTTTGACTGAGAATATACATAGTGTTTTATATATAAGGTGTTTCTCAACTATCGTGGAGAAGCTTCAAGGGATGATAGCACCATATCGATCCAGATGGTGATGATGGTGAGTCGATCTGAGCTGAGCCTAACCAAGCCTGTCCCTGACTGAGTCCGGCTACCAAATATAGCATCTGTTATTTATTTGACCATGGTGTATTTGCTCGCCAAATTTGGATAAGTTCTGGTCAGTATTTAACAAGAAGTAAAGTACCATATATACCTGGAGAAAAAACGTATGCTTACGCATGGAGCTACAAAGCAACGAGAAACGACTAAAGACCTTTGGAGCATGAATACGGAAAAGAATCCAGAAAGTTGGTTGGTTGAACATAAAATAAATCAGATAATGTAAGTAATAATAGGAAAGAGATAAATGTTACTAGAAGTAATTAAAAAGTGGAAGAAAACTGGTTAGGACATTGTTTGAGAAACAATTATGTTTTAAGACAGAAGTGATGAAAGGGAAACGAGAATGGGAAAGAAAAGGCTACAAATAATTGAGGATATTAAAAGTGAATAATTGATATTCCAAGACAATCGCTTATATTAATGTTGTGGTACATGAAGCTTTTTAATTTGCTATTAGTGAACCTGCTAGTGATAGTAGGATACTTAATGATGTTGAATTTTTTGTTCCATCTCAAGATCAGAACTTGTTACTTCTTAATTCAGGGTGCTCTTCAATTGTATCTACAGTTGTACGCAATTTTAGGTACGCCCATAAACAGCCTATCCTCTTTACAGCTTTACTCAATTTTAATGTGAAAAAGACACCCTTGTAGAGGTGTGAAGCTAAATTTTCTTTTGTTGTTGTTGTTATGCATCATTTGTGCATAAAATAGGACTTGGTTGAATAATTACTAGCTAGAAAGTGAAAATCTTATATTTTAAATTTCAAATTTCTAAGTGAGTAGAGAACTTACGAAAAGTTTCTGGAAGTATTGTTGAGTTAATTCTCGAGTAGTTTCAGATAAACTAGCCACAACTTCTGCAGCTTCCTCTCCTTCAATTTTTTTGCTGCTAATCCAGTCATCAATTACGAACAAAGCTGCTTCTGTACCAGCAGCTGCTACTGCATCACGAAATGCTTTCCTATAGTAAAATAAACAATTTTTAAAATGATAAAATTTTGTTACTATTCTTCAAATATAATATAAAAATGAATCCAATATCAAAGTGATTTCACTTAAACTAAGTTTGTCTTTCATGATGCAGCTGTATAATCAAAACAATACCAAATTGTCTTTAGATATAAAGAATCGAAAAATTTATTTTAAATAAGAATCTTTCATTCAATATTTCGATTTTTTTTACCACTTAGCCAACAAAATAATCAACGTCATGAATCCATGCCTGAATGGTACGTTCGTCAGAATGATACTCTCAAGTTGCTTCGAAGCGCATTTAGTGCGTTTAAGTTAACTAATGCAAATTTATTGAATATAATATCAAATATACAAATAAACAAATAGACTTAAAATATCCTCATAACAACAAAGGACAAACTATAAACACAACTTAATAATAGCTCTCCTCTATTAAGAAAAATTCGAATTCCAAGAATCTAAAGCACATTGATTCTTTCAAATTGTACATAAGTAATTTATATTGGTCTTTCGGTTGTTGGACGACAAGAAATCACATACGATAGCGTTTGTGTGGAATTACTATCTTGCTATATATGTTTAGGAAACTTACCATGCCAATTTCTTCTTAATAGCAGCGGAAGGAGGTGAATATAATTCTCGTGTAAGTTCTTGTAGTTGATTAGTGTTCATGCATTGTGTAATCAATATAAGGATGTTAATTTTCTCCAGAGTGCTTTTTCCTGGGATGGAACTTGGATTTTCAAGTTCTTGTGCAATGGCTTCAGCTAGGATTTTTGAATCAGAAACAGTGTGGACCTGATCGGAAGCTAGGATGGATTTTCCACTATGATGTACAAAATGTGATTTCAGTGAGCTGTAAAATGAGTGATTAATGGGTATTCCATACTGAACATCTCTGTCTGAATGGTCTTCACCAATTCCACTTGAAGAAGCACTATTATTATCACTGTCTATTGAATTATCTTCTGGCCTTTTGGTGATGGTGCTGGAGCTATGAAGAAACGGGAAGTTATATTCATAGACAAGATCTGTACTTTCTTTTAAATCAATTGGCTCGCTGATTTTGCTGGTTATTTCACGAACAGCTTGTAGAGTAAGGTTTGACTTTGAGATTACCAAAATATCTTCATTATTGTAAAAGTCAGGGCTTGCAATTGTTTGTGAATATTTTACTGTCGAGTGAATAGTAAAGTCGTCCACATTTCCGGAGATTATAGTACGTGACAGAGACGATTGCTGAAAACGAAAAGAAATATATATATATTGAGAGAGAGAGAGAAAAAAATATTACAGAAACACAGTTTCGTTATATGCATTACGCTCGCATCTAGATATACTGGTAAACTGAGTCTGATTAATAAAATGAACTTCAATTGATGAAAACAGAGACTTAATATTGTGGTACACAATTTTAAGAAATTATATTGAAAATAAGGAAATAAATTTCATGTTTTCGGTGCGCCATTTCGTTGTAGAAGATTTTCTGTTAAAAAATGTATTTGATTTTTCTCAAGACTTTAAAAAATTACAGAGCTTAATAACTCAGAAACTTATTAAGATAACTTTATTAAATGTGCAGTTTGTTTGTTCTTGTTTTCCTAAACTTATGCTGTAAATTTCTGAAACTTTATAAAGAAAATACTTGAAGATCAAGAGTTCAATGAACAAGCTTAATTCTTAAAACTTGACACTCCAACAACGCAATGGGTAATTCGTAACACTTGTGACTTGACACTCCAGTAAGACTTTGCTCTGGAAAGAAAGTTAGTCAATACTACAAATTTCCTTTCAAGGTTCTTGCAAATAATATATTAGTCTGTATAACTACAAAATAATGGCAGTATAAAAACATAGAGTTTGGAAGATATGTAGAGTTTAGATATTACATGCATATTATTAATATGTATGGGGAATGGCGGGAACTTCATAACGAGGATCTATATAATTTATATGGTTTACCGAACATTGTTAGGGACATCAAGTCTATGAGGCTTAAGTGGGCATGTCATGTAGCTAGGATGGAAGAAAGTAGGAACGCTTTCTAAGTCTTAACTGGAAGACCAATCGCAAAACGACCATTAGGAAGACCTGGACGCAGATGGGATGACAATATTAAGATTGATCTCGCAGAAAGAGGAATACAAAGTAGAAACTGGATCCAACTGGCTTAGGATAGAAGTCAGTGGAGAGCTTTTGTGAAAGCGGCATTGATCCTCCGCATTCCATAAGCCATATAATTAGTTAGTTAGTTAGTTAGTTATTATTAATATGTTCTTTTTATTTACAAGAAAGCTAAGAAAACGTTGCAAGGAAGGTTTAGGAAATATATTGAACAACGTAAGTATACTGCTACTTCCTCTACATAACATTGAACATAATACATAATATTTTATTCGCTTCTATTTTTCTTACCTTCTTTTTACACTATATTCATTAGCTGTTAACAATTACTCAAAAGAAGTCTATAGTCCTATTATTAGTATTTGAGTTGCAAGCAAGTAGGTGAGAATGAAAATTTCGGTTTCACAAATCGACCCTACAAATCTTGTGCTTGAAAATTAGATATAAATATAATCAAACAACTCACAGAACCAACAAATTGCTACATATTAAACTATTTAATTATATTCTATTCTGCTTTAAAATATGTTTACGAAAATATTTACAAAAAAAAAAAAAAAAAGAGTTAGTTGTACTAGTGAAAATGAAACTACTGGGTGGGAGGGAATTTACTCCCTATTGAGAATAGTTTATAACTTTTCCAATGCTTAACCAATATTCATTAAACAGAAAGAGTTATTTTTGGAACGGTAGAATTTATCACGTGATATCTTATTTATGCAATTGCAAGTATCAGTGGCGGAACATGGCGCAACGTCTAACCTTGTGAGCGGGTTCATCTGGCATCCAGGTACAATGTATGGCAGTCCGTGGTACAGACTTCATGCTCGGTAGATGCAAAGACCATAAGGAATTGCCATTCGAAGCTAATGGACACAGATTCTGTAGCAGATGTTAAAAGACTTGCTGTTCAATATCCAAGATGGAGGAAAATGTGCAAGTGGCTCAGGAGATGTTCAGTCTAGGTCCTCAGAAATCGTAAACACAAACATCTTGCGAAAGTGGTTTAACCCGATACTCAATTCACAATGTTTTGAAGGAAGAGTTGAATTATTTCAATGGTATCCATGTTTTGCACGCCCTGTCCGTGCCTGGCTCGACCTATTTTCCATGACGCTGGTTGCGACGTCATGACCCCCTTGAATGGCCAGCAAGGAGTCTTGACTTAACGTGCTGCGACTTCTTCCTCTGGGGTTGGGCGAAAAAAGTTTATTGGACAAAACTAAAAACTCCAGATGAATTGAAGGAGAGACGCTCTTGCAAATTTACCTCTGGGGTATCTGCAGAAGTCCACTGCAAATATCCCGTACTATTTACGTGAACTGGTGGATAATTGTAGTGCTTATGTGAAATTTCACCAATGCATAAAAATTATACATTGCTGAAATTCTTTTTATTTAAAGAAAATTGGTTACGTGTTAAAAAAGTTATAAACTACTTTGGATAGGGACTTAATTCCCGTCCACCTGTGTAAAGTAGAGTACAGTTGCAAAACACATGTGAAGGGTCTGAAGTAGAGTATGGTTAAAATGTTAATGTTAAGAAGTGTTGGTGAAATGAAAAGAAAGGAAAACGTGAGAACCCAGAGAAAAGCAGCGGACACCATAATGTTAACTACATCTTATGTGGGCTGCCCTCAAGCGAGTAATATTGCGTACCAGCATTGAGCACTCTACCACTGAGTAGGAAACAAGCATATATCCTAAATTGGAAACATATCAATGTTTAATTAAGCAACTGAACATTGTATCCCTCGACAGCAGAAGAAAAGTTCGGTTACTCTGCGTTATATATAAAATTTTAAACAATAAAATCCAAGTGTCGCAATTACTTGAACTTCTGAAATGCAAAATTCCCAACGTTAGAAGACGTCCAAAGCTGGCTTATTTTACTGTAGAATATTAAGAACAAATATCATGAAAAGTTCACCTATTTGGAGCATGTGTGATCTCTACAACAAACTTTGTGTGGTTGAACAAAATATTGATATATTCAGAATGTCCTTCACTAAATTAAAAAGCGTAGTAAATTCTTTAAGTGCCAAATCGATGATTAACCTGTCATTCAAATTATCACTTGTCTGTGTATTCTACTGTCATTATGTTTATCTGTTCGTTAATACTGTAATTGGGTATCTTTACCTGTAGTATTCATCTCTCTAAATAAATAAATAAATGGCAGATGTATACTAAACACCGTATGCTTTCCTGAACCAAAAACCCACACATTTTTTCAGTAGACAAGATTTTTAGTTTCAGGTATGTTAATTTTTTTTATCACATTTCTTTGACAGCAATATTCAACGTTCTTGATGTAAATTTCTCCGCTTGTTTTATACCAGCACATTTCACCACAAAATAATATGTTAATGAAAACAAAGAAATTTTCCGCGTTCAAAAACTACTACAAGTAAACTACCCTTCTGACGTCTCCTTCTGGGAGTAAATGAACCGCTGCCATTGTGGGAGAGATAGACCACATAGAAAAGGAGTCCCTCTATTCCTTACGCTATATGCAACTATCTTCAATGTTGATTTTGTAGAGTTGTGGTCCTTAAATTGATTTACTATGAATGGTTTATAACTCTTAAACTGTGCAAAAGTTGTTTGTAATATCTGGGAGAAAGGGAGAGAGAGTGTTACACATTCACTTTTCCTTTTTTCTCTTGCTTCTTTAAATATTTTTACGTTATTTTAAGGTTTGTAGGTTTATCCGTCCTACAATCCAGACCGGTCGGCACCCCTACCTCTAAGATAGGATGATCCAAAACCCGTATCATAGAAATAGTACTACAACTCGATACTGGACAAAAAGAGCAATATTACAGACATCTCAGCTAGGAGGATCATTTATGAGTGAGAGGATTTTAATTTGATAGAAATAAAAATATATATATATATTTTTTTTTTGTAAAAAAAATAAAGGAGCTTATGCTATTTTATTTCTCAACTTAACTAACAATCTACTTGAAGTTTATTAACAAAATTAATATTTCTTATCCGCCTTCAAAGCAACAGGAATAGCTTTCCTACTCTCAGCTCCTCCTCTCACATCAGCTCATCTATTAGTGTTGAGTTACAAAGTGAGGTACAAAATAGTAGTGCAAATGTAGTAACTCCAGGACTAAACAGTAACGAAAGAAAAATTCTTGAGTCTCCAAATAAAGCTCTAAATCAGATGCTACATGAAACCTTCAAGGAAACCCTTCCAAAATATTGAATTCAATATCAGCAGTCCCTTTTCTAAAGCAAATGCAATTTGCTCGGAAAAATAGTAAGGGTTTGACAAAAATACCTACTTTGAATGAATACATCAGCTTACAGAGAAACAGGAAGAGGAAGGCTAAGTGCATCAAATGGATCACGAAAATAAGAAACGAAAAAATGAGAATTTCGATCATATCTTCATCTTCATCCAGCGATGATGATCAATCTATAATATATGATAACAGTGATGATATGCAGTAGTATAATGAAAATGAGTGTGTTGGATGTGCAAAAAATTAAAATTTGTGATTTGTGTCACAAAGTTTTTAATTATATACATTATAAATACGCACGGGATGCAACCTAAAAGAACATAAAAATGTTTTTTTTTCACAAATGAGTAATATTCTGTCTGTTATCTTCCAATGCAATTTAAGATATCTAGATACTGATCTCTACAGATCTTCAACTAATAAACATTCTAGCTTTGTTCTAATAATGTATAGCGGTGATTTTCAAAAGTTTAAATATCTTCAGAGTAAATGAAAACGTGAGGTCTTTTAGGCTGAGAGTAATATTTTATTTAAAACTTGATATTCTCTATATTGGGTTTGTGGGATTTGAAAGATTAGTATCATTTGAGAACTTATCTTAGTTTTCATTAAAATAATAATTTGGTCACCTTCACCAATTACTGATGGATAGGACAAGGAGTGAAGCCCCATTTATTTGTAATATACTTCCTCTTAACCATTTTTCAGTCTAATCCCTTGGGGTCCTATGGATATGTGGAAAACCTGTACTCTCTCTACTCTGACTCCATATTCCTTCCTTTTAAAAATTGCTGCTTTGATCTCGGGAACAATCTGGTATTACACTGTTCGGAAACTCTGTACTCAGAGATTTCTATTACCAGAAAACTAACTAAAATCAAGGAGAAATTTGGCTTCTAGCATAGGTGAAACCTCCTGCTCTCCCGGTTCAGTTTTATCGAAACGCCTTGCACTCAAGGAGAAAATATCATAAGTAAAGTTGTAACACTTTTAAACTCCCCTATATATGTGGAAGTTGCGGAGTGAAAGCTAAATAAACAGTTGACCGCATCTATTCATAAAAAGGTCTATATAGGAACCGAACCCCATTGCAACTGGATTCAAAATATCTTCCTTCACTAAGAACAGATTCAAATAGCCAGGGTATAGAACGAGTTCTCTCAGTTCCTGGCCGACCCCAGAAGCAGACCACTAAACTTTTTATAAAATAGATCCATTTGCCTTCTTCATAAACGTAGGATCTATAATGCTAAAATATTCATCTATTTCCTACCACTTATACACATATATTTTCTAGAATAAAAAAAGGAAAAAAAAAGACGATGAACAATGAAAAGGAGACTTCTTTCCCTAGTCTCTAAACAAGTCCAAAAAGGAGGTTATAAGCTGAATTTAAAAATATGCTTATAGAGAAAATATATAGTTAATATTGGGAATTCTCTAATGGATAAACTATATTTTTATACTAATCATCTTAAAAAAAAAAAGTTCTTAATTCTGAAGATTATAATCATAAATAACATACCTTAAATATGGATAAATAACGTATTACCAAATTAATTAGTGCCAAACCTGAATCTGTATTAATAATAAAACCAAAATTATATGCACATTATATATATATATTACATTACAGTAAGGATAGCGAGTCGGGGATAAGAAACTCATGTAATCTGACTGTACTTTATGTTTTATATGTAACTCTACTACAATAAAGAAAATGAAAAAAAAAATGGTCTAAGGCGTTTGGCTTGTAAAGCACCATTCGAGCTTAGTTCGAGTCCCCGTAGAGTCCAATGCTTTTTTCTCTCTTTTTTACTGTTCTCGACGTTTCTGCTTGTGTTCCTGTCAGATTCGATTAAATAGAATTTCGAATAGAGACCAATATACGTATATTATAAATTATAATTTATTTGCTAGTCTGCACTCGTCTAATACATTTTTGAGATTTTGATTTTGGAAATGAAGTGTATATAATACTGAATAGTGAATATAGTAAAATAAAAATATATTCGTATAAATATTGATTAATTAGTTGGAGTTAAACAAGGTTTTCACGTCAGGATTATATACAGAGGACTTACTTTTAAGTGCAATCCGAAAAAAAAATATTTGAGTTTTAATCCGACCAAAAATTGGTAACTTACAGGATAATTTTTAGTACTATATTTTTAATGTTTTTATTATAATTCTCTATAAGTTATGATTTTACCATCATAAAATGTATAACGAGAAACAAGTGTAATATTATATTTGTCCCGAAAAGCTTTTAAGCACTGGTGATTTCAGGGAGTGATCTTAGGGACAATTTAAGATCCATCTCGAGCTAAGACATTTCCACCTTCGGGACCATATCTTCGATAGTGCTTAATGTAGAATACCAATGTTTTAGTAGTGTGCTCTACCCACATATTGAAGATCCCTCCGAGAATAATTTTCTGAAATCACCATTTTTAATAAATAAATTTTCGTTACAAATTAGAGGATAATAATGGAATAGTGAACATACTTAATATTTTGTTTTTAGCTATGGATTTTAGATTTGTAATTCATATTATGTTCCGTTCTAATCGAATTTTAAAAAAAGAAGTTTCCAATGAGTTACTCAAAGAAATGTTTTAGCCTCCGGATAAAAATAAGAAGACACTTAAAAAAGAAACAACTTTCTACTGGGTTTGAACACAGAAACATGTGATTAATGGAGTATCGACCCAAACCACTCGACCATTTCATATGCCTTTGCAGACCTTCTTTTGACTTTTGTGAAAGCAGTTTACTGTTCCATACTAGGTTTTGTTTACTCCGATACGATTATGAGTTCTCAGTCAATATGTGGACATTACAGCTCTTGAAATATATAAAAGTGTTTTTAGAATAAACCACATTCGATTTTATGTTGTAATAACATACGTAAAACAGGTGGAATTCATGAAATGATTGAGGTTGGAGTGAGCATAAAGGTTTTCATAGGAGTCTGGATATGCAAACCCAATTAACGTGGGGATTTACTTATTTGAAATTTGGTACAAATATGCATGGATTTCCAACTGAGCTTAAAAATTGAGACGTAATCTATACTTGACTTTGAAACTTTATATTTGACATTCGAAGCCATGATATATAAGTGATTATGCATTCAGACAATTAGAAAGTCATAAAAGATGAATAACCTAATGTTTGAAACTTACAGATAAGAAGTTTCCAGCTCCTTCATATCCTGGGTAACCTTTGGTTTCAGGTGTAATTCCAAAATGAAAGCCAGCTCTCTTCTCACATTCACTGAAGTTTGTCAATTTAACTACTTCCATATAGTTCTCGTGCTCACTTTCGACCTTGGCACAAGGAGCTATCCAAGGTTCATTCAGAATTTTATATTTTGGCAGGGGGTAAATATTGTAAAGAACTGCACACTTGCCGGCTATTTCATCCTGAAAGAAATAACATTAATCAGCATTGTCACGTGTATATCATGTGAAGGAGTTTTGGTTTACGGTGTGGTATTTTCCCAAATAATATTAAAATCGGATGTGGTAGTATAGTCTACCACTTCCGGGTTTAGTAGATAGATTAGAATGGAAACCGAATACATTTTTGGACACTATTTTGATTGCAGAAATTCACTTCTCTTTACTATTATCATTTCACTCTACAGCGATCAACGTTAAAACCATAAGTGATTGATTTCTTCCACTTCCGGTTTTAATAGAGAGGCTGGAGTGGAGATGGAGCATATTCTTGGGTTAATCGAATGCTGAAAACCATTCCTTGCTATCTATTACCGTTTTACTCTACACGAGACAATGTTCAAGCTGGAAAAGATTGTTTTATGACACTTCCATTTGAATAGAGGGTTAAGAGAGAAGATAATACCTATTTTTAGAACACTAAATAGTTTCCAAAAATATTGCTTCTAGCCATTTCTTGCCATTTTTGCTATATATAGATCAATATTGAAATCGGAAGTTTTAGTTTATTTCTATCCTTTCCTATTTTAGTAGAGAGTTAAGGATGGAGATAAAGCGTTCTTAATCGGTTGTAGGAAACCTCGCTATACATTAATATGTTTGCTGTACAGTGATTAACGCTAAAATCGAAAATGGTTGATTTCTACCACTTAAGATTTTAATTTCCGATTACTAACTTTAAACCGTCTACGCTGTGACCAAAATTGATCTATCAAGTATTTTTTTTGAATTTTTTTGTATTGCAGAAAACAAACAAACGGACACATTGGCAGCATAAATATATAAAGAAGTTTTTTGTAAACGAAACTTCTTAAAATATCCCTACTATTACCAGCGTCTTATGCAATATCAAACACACATTATCATGAAGAATACTGCTATGATGGACGTTCCTTACTCGTATCCATATGAATTTCATACTATTAGCAAATTCCTTTCACGATTGTTTTCACACATTCATACAATTAACGCATTTATAACTTTCACTCAAGCATGTTATTGCCATGAGAATACAACTGCTTACAATATTAGAATATGGTTTTTAATTTACGTATGGATTATCTTAATGTAAGTTTGTGGTTTCAAATATATAGTAAAAAAATGAGAAACCTGTTTGAATGACTGGCCTTAGAAGGTCTTAAATTCACGTTAAATCCCCACGTCATAGTCGTCAGTTCTTGAGTCGTGAAATTGATGACTCAGTTAGATGAATTCATTGAGCCAACTCTAGATACGGGAAAGCCACAGATGCACAACTGTCAAAAGCCGAGAATCAAAGCCAGAACCTATCTCTCACATAACTTAGTGCACAGAAGTCATGTTTTCTGGTCTCATGAACATAAATAACATAGATACTCTCGTGGATGCACGTGTGGCTCGGACACAATATTAAACTGCAGATTTCTAAGTGCTGACAACGGATATTGAATTTAAAAGAAGTTGCCGTGCACATGAAATTAATTCAAGAGCCTTGTGAAGTTTTAGTTGAACTGTCTCGTGTGTTAAATATAAATGTAGTTTCTACTGTATATTTAATAAAGAAATTTTCTAAAATCTATTAATGTATTAGATCAAATGTCATACTAACAATAATACTTCCAACATTGTAGCAACATATTAAATAGGAATAATTTTATGCAACTTTACAAAGGAGTTGAACATCACTGGAATAAATGAATGAAATAAGTATTTATCAATAACTTTATGTAGAGTCTCTTATTTTTTTATGCGACAGAAGTAAACATGTAGCAGCGTCACGTGTACACAAGGTGAAGGAATTTGGTTTGTATAGTGTGATATTTTTTTTTGTTTTTGTTGAAACTAGAAGTATTAGTAGATTTCTTCCACTTCCGAATTTAAAAGAGAGATTAAGGTAGAAATGAAGTATATTCTTGGAATGCTTAATTGATTGCACAAAACTGATTATCACTATCTATTACCGTTTTTACTATATAGTAATCAACGTTAAAACCGGAAGTGATTGATTTCTGCCACTTCTTGTTTGAGTAAGGGGTCAAGAGAGTAGATGGTGTTTACTCTTATGATCCTTAACAGATTAAAAAAAACTTCGCTATCTTATCGTTTTTGCTCTATTTAGATAAATATTGAAACCGGAAGTTGTAGCGAATTTCTATCACTTCCAGTTTCGGTAGAAATATAAGAATGGAAATAAAAATGTATCCTTGGGACACTTAGTCAATTGAAAAAGCTGCTTCTCCTTTTCTATTGCCATTTTCGCTCTATAGTGATCAACCAAAACCGGAAATGGTTTATTTCTATGAATTCCGATTTAAATATTTCCGTCACGAATTCGCTTCCTAACTTTGGACCCTTTACATCCTGGTCGTAGTTCATCCTGATCCATCGAGTAGTTCTTGTAATTTTTGGCTCTCGAGCAGAATTACACACGTACAGAGTAAGAACATAAAGAAAGTTTGGTAAACCAAACTCCTTGAAAAGGGGCCAAGTTGTGTAATTTATTTTCTTCGCGTATTACACTACAAGTTTAAACTTATCCGTTGTTCAAGTACATTACCAGAAATGCATGTCGTATGTCTGCAGAAATCCTTTCAAGAGAGAATTGAAATTTAATATATATATATATATATATATATATATATATATATATATATATATATATATATATATATATATATATATGTATGTGTGTGTGTGTGTGTGTGTGTGTGTGTGTGTGCGTAATCTTTAAGTTTTACGTCCCACGGTTGTGCCGGCTAGGCTAAAGGAGACGGTGATGGTGAGAAATGAATGAAATGGTGGAATTAAGAAAGTGGGAGGAAACAGAAGAACATCGAGAAAACCCACGCACACAGTGTTTGTCCACCACAAAGTTCACTTGGCGCGAGCTGGGATCGAACAAAGGACCCCGTGCACCATAGGTGAAAGCTCTACCACTGAGCCACCGTAGCACCATAGTTAAAATGAAATTTTATTCAGTATGGATTTCAGGATTTCAAACTGAAGTCAATATGTTTCCTAGGCACAACATTTCTGTTGTTAATAGGTATGAATGCTTGTAACTTTTTGTTAAACTTTGAATATTATCACAATTAACTTTTACTTTTCTTTAAACAGTATCAAAACTTCGTTCTTAAATGTTATTTGTAGTCTTATTACATCGTCGCGCAACTAAAAGACTGTTTTAAGTATAAATTAGAAGCCAAATCAAAATACAACCTTAATTAAATATTTACCTCTATAGTTTCGTATTCGGGCTCCGGTAGGTCCGATTGTGGGATCTTGTTAGAAGTTAGTTTGGCATTCTCACTCTTTCCATGAAGATCTAATTGTAGCTGGCTCACAAGAGCTTTGTAGATATTCACTTCCCATGTATCAACGGCTTCGGATGTAGCTATGTTCCTTACCTACAATTATATGAAAACTAATTATATCTTATTTTGCACTATTAAATGTAAGTTTGTGTTTTACATATGCTCTTAATGCAGTAGGATTTGGTTAGGCTGAAATTTATTTTGTAATATTTTGCATATCAAATTAATTTTATTAGATTCAAAATGCTTCCACCATTGCGAAACTTTTAAACAAACTTTGACAATGAAATATTAAAAACAAATAATACATGAATAACTACATAATGCTAATGTGGAAAAGCAGTGACTTACCAAACCATCAGAAATCTCAACTATTACTGACTTGTCAGAGACTGGAAGACGCTCTAGTTCAAATTTGTTCTTCGAAAAATCATTTTCCCAGTTTTCAGATAGGGGTGCATGAATTGAAACATATTGAGGCTGAGACAACTGAAATGAGAAAGAAAGGGACATTTTCAAATAAAGCAAGACGACCATTCTGGAAGTAGGCACAATATTGATGACATCGCTATTATACTCAATTTATATATATTTTTAAAAGAAAGACAAATTAATCATTTATCAAGAGTATTAAGTCCAATTTGTTTCTGTGGGAATTTTCATTTGGGAAGTTTCCGTATTCTCTCCTAATCCAAGTATCTTTTCTATGAAATCAAGTGAATATCATAGACCCTACTTAAAATCTTACAATTTGACATTATATTTATCTAACTAATATTCAAAACTAAAGATTAGATAGTCTTGTATCCAAACTTAATTTGGTAAATCATATTATACTGTCTGCTCATTTACTTCGATCTACCGAATACCTGCTATATTTTTAATTGCTGTTTTATTAGCATTTACTCCAATCTTAAACTTGTAAAGCTTACAGACCCTATAACGCTGTTTGCACTTTCTGCGTTTGACCTGCTTTCACTGACGTGCCCATTAAACTGTGTTGACCACAAACAGCAGCCTACAAGTAGAAATACTCCTAACAAGTTACTTTCTTCATTTGTGAAACAAAGGTATAGAAAGTGAGTGCAGTACCAGTATGTGAAAATCCGATATCATATTTTGAGTTTCTGATAGTAGCATTATACAAATTCTCTTTGTTCACTCCTAGGATCTTCTCTCTCTTCATCCTCCTTGGACACTTTTGAAATCGAACATTTATCTTTTCTTGCTCGAAAACTTGATCCTAAAACATTTGACGCACCTCTAAGAGCAGAATCTCTAGCATCTGTTTTCTTTTCTTTAAATTAAGACAGCTTGACCGTTTGTTTTTCAGTACTTGGGTAAAACTTTTCAATCTCAACATCACCATATGTAAGTACCTCTCATATCCATGTCATCCAGTCGTTAATATGCTCTCTTCTCCTTTGTTTTTTTTATCATGTTTATAAAATTCTTTAAGCAAATTCCAGTTCTTTTTTATTATCTTCACTTTGGGATCACTACTCTTCTGAAAAGTTTCGTTCTTGTTTCCAGCAATTACTTCTTCTTGTTGTAGACAGCCAGTATTTCTTTTGTTTCGTTTCCATTTGCTACGTTTATAACCTCACCACAGTTCGAATCAGGGGCGTCATTTAGGGGGCAGGGAGGGGCATTTGCCCCCTTGAGTTTGAGATTTATATAGATTTTATCAATAGAATAGTAGTAAGTCAGTGAAAAACGCGAAATTTTACTTATATCAAGGGGTCTTGCCCTCCCAAGCCAAATCTGAAATGACGCTACTGGTTCGAATACTTTAAAAAAGAGATTTATCGTAGTATATACTTATTAGAACTTGTCACTATTCACTACGATGATAATTCAAATAATTAGACACTTTTGATAACGCTGTATTACTATATTTCCAAATAATTGATAATTGCTTCTCAGCAATTCCATATATTTCTAACTTATATGGTGTCTTTTTTAATTATATTATACTTATTTATAAACAAAATCTGTTACCATAGCTACCAGATTACGACATATAAACAAACATTTTCTCTCTAGCGGTAGCAACATAAAACATTTACAAATCGAGATTATTCATGACATTTTTTAACGTTTCTTCTTCTTCTTCTTCTAACTCGTAGCTGTTGCAAGACAAAATGGCATTTTTCCCAACATATTAATTTAAATAAAAGTAGTAAATACATGTTATCGTTGTTCGTTCAGCTCTACATAGTAACAAACTATTATATATTGTTTGCCACTAAATATTTTATTTCTTTCCCAATTTGATGCAATTGCTATTCCATCTGGACATTTTTTAGAAGTTTTCTCGGATTTATGCACTCTCTTTGTGTGACAGGTGACATTGAAATAAACTGACTTTGTAAATATGACTGCTTTCTTAATTTTTCAATATCTAATTGTAATTTTAAAAAATCAATATCTCTAAATTATCAATTTCCTTAATTTTACAAGTTACAATTAAGCCACATCCAGCACTACTTTCTTGGAAGCATAGAATTGTCTAAGGACTGAGCTACATTGTTAGTAATGATAAAATCTAAAGGTGAGAAATATCTCTGAATTACACATAGTAAGAAACCAACACAAACACACATACTTAGTCTGAATTCTATTAGCTTCTATTGCAGCAATAATAATTCATAGATTTTCTCTACTACAACCATTTACTTTGCATATAACCGCTGTTATAGATAACTCTTAGCCATTGTATTATTTTAGTTTAACTCTAAACAATATTATTAATATTTCACGTTATGAACATTTCAACATTAAGTACCAATAATAATTAACAATATATGCTGCTTTCTCTGTTAACTCTGTTAACAATTTAAGAAATATGGATCTTCAATTTACACACTATATACACTGGAAGTGCAAAGTCATGGAATACTAATTTAATAACGAGTGCGACCTTCTCCAGCACTGCGAAGTGCAGCAACCCGACATGGTCGGGACGAAACAAGACACTGGTAGTCCGCTGGAGGGATGTGCAACCATGCAGCTTAAATTGTCATCCACAATTCGGTGATTGTTGCAATTGGAGTATCTTAAGCACGAATGACCCGTTCAATAATATCCCACGTGCACTTGATAGGACTCATCTCTTGAGATTTAGGCGGCCAAATCATGGGTTGAAAGTGCCAGAGTATTCCTCAAACCAGTTGTCCACATTAGAGTCGGTGACATGGCACATTGTCATCTTGGAAATTTCCATAGTTGGCAGGGCACACGAAGTCCACAAAAGACTGGAGGTGTTCACCAAGCAGCTGAACATAGAGATGACCGGTCAATGTCCGGTTCAAACGGATCAAGGAACCCAAACCATTCCATGTGAACACGCTCCCTACATTTCTGGTAGGGTAGCACACGCTTCCGTATATTATTTGTGTAAAAATTTGCCGCCTGAGAGTGCAGCCAGTTCAGAACTGATATATTGAGCACTTCAGGTCAACGCGCTGTTTTTGCAAACACTTCTAGAGACTCTTTGGCATGTTCAGTTTTGTAAACCGGTGATTGGATCTCACTTTCTCGTTAACGTGTTCCGTTTAATCACTAGGACTTCCGCTATGTTCATCATCTTGAACATTCTAACGTCCTTTCCCGAAATTCTCTGCACCATTACCTGACCTCTTCACTCATTACTGTCGGTCCATAAATGTCACACAAATTCGCATGGATGTTAATTACATTTTGTCCTTTGACGTTCAGAAATTGTATGACAGATCACACTCTACATTTGACTAGATTTTGTATTACGGCAGCCATTTCAACTTACTGCTACTCGCACGTACCCAATTTCACTCGGAAGATTCTATTTCTGTTGCAAGCACAGAATACTAGGGCATGCTCCTGCTCACGCTCAACTTTATCAGTATTGTCAACCACGCGTACAAAATATCGGTTCCTTTTTTTCAACAAGAGCCTCGTACATACGCTAATCTACAAATTACATATGCATTTATAATTTTCCTTACATTTTTTCTAAGTTTTTACACCAACACTACGTAATTGTACAGATAAAAATTGAACGATTTTATACATGGTTAATATTGATAATAATCATGGTGCAACATTTTTGTCAATGCTAAGATTTGAGAGTTAAACATACAAAATTATAGGAACTAAGTTGATTACAAGTATGATTTACCTTGATTACAAGAGTGTTGCTATTTTTAACTTGCACTAATAATTTCCCTTTTGTATATATTCCTGATTGTTGACTGTTCAGTTCACGATAAGAGGCAAGGGTCCAACCATGCCATTGATACTCATATTCTTTGCCATTCTTGAAGCCTGTTAAGAGAAAGTTAATTAATAGGAACATTTTATTGTAATTTTAGCGCGAACTACGTCATTTGACTATTAACAAATTAACATTAATTATAAATAACGGACGCCGAGTTTTGGTAATGCAGATGCAGCTGGGCGACGAATTAGACAGAGTAAAGCAAAAATACTAATATGTACGTGACAAATATATTTGTGCATACGTTTAAAGAAACCACATACATGAATATACGCACCTGTAAATTATGGATTATACAACGAAATATCAGAAAATCTAAGTATAATCATTCAGGGAAAGACCAACAGTTGGGAAATACCGACACTTCTAAGCTCAAAACACTCAATTCTACCTGGAAGTAAAGATGGCGTAATCAGTACTAAGTGAAACTATGAGGTGTATGAAATGTATATCTGTAAAAGTTACAAAATAAGTAGAATAATTTGACGAAAAAAGTCGAAGTTTATAAGGTAAGATGTGAGAGACATGTGAGAAGCTAAGAGTCATTGTAAAATTTGAGTGTGTTTTGTTAAGCTCTTGCTTGAAAGTAGAAGTTGTATTGTCCTGTACTCATGGTAGACAGCATACAGCTGAAAGTTATGAATCACAGGTAGTAGGCTCATCAGTGTGTAGTGTTTCTAACTTGTATAAAATATAGTTAAGTGCAACTAGTATTAACATATAGATAATAGAATGTCTACATCGTTTTTCCTTTGCGTGAGATGCTCCTGGAATTTGAACAAAATGTTAGTAGCTATAGAGGCGGTAAAGAATGCAGTGCTACTTGCTACTGCTTCAAGAGCTTTTGAAGTTCCTCAGATACGTCTGCAAGAAACATTTTGATGAACATACAACATTTGCTGAAGAAGACGAACACGCACTAGAAGAAACGTTAATTATATTAGACGCATATGGGTTCACCCAAGACCATAAGATGTGATAATGTAAAGCGAAGGACAATAGTGTCAAACTTTTAACATCTGCATAGAAAAATAGTAAAATAGAAAAATCAAAAGGTAGTGACACATAAAAGAATGTACAGATACATTAATATGTTGCAAAACAGTAAAAAAAATGAGAAAAAACAAAAAGAAAATTATTGTGCTATCAGTGAAGGTTTTTTTTTTTTTTTTTTTTTTTTTTTTGTTAGCGGCGAAAACAGTTCCGCTGATTGGGTTCAATATACAAAATAATTTCAGCGGTTTAACGAGAACTGTGTTCTTCTTCCAGACGATCCCTTATTTGTATATCAACAGTGTGAAATCTCATACAAATATGAGTATAATGTTTGCTCTTTCCTGTATATGAAGCTAATACAAATATTTTAATCTATAACCATACTTTTGATAACAAATGATTAACATAAATTAACAAATATTTTTTTTTCATGAAGTACAGCATTTTTGTGCTGTCTGCACTAGCTCACATTTAGCATATTAATTTTTTAAAGAAATTCTTGTTTCATATATTTCTTGTAACTGAACAAATTTTGCTATCATTCTTTCCCTCATTTGTAACTCAGTGACAATTTAAAAATATTTTCTGTAGCTGTAAATAAAGACATTCTACATTCCTAAACTAATAGATTCCCGTGTTTGCTTAAAGCACATGAACTACTTTACGAACAGTAATGTGTGTTGTGGAATTATTAGTGCAACGCAAATAGGACGTACGGTTTTAATGTTGTTATCAGTATTACCCAACAACCTGTCGGTCTTCCCCATAGAGTTGGTGAAGTCCGACACTTCTTCGTTGTTTAATTGTGGCTCCACAGCCACATATTGCTTTTGTGTAACAAGTATTGTGTCTGTCAAGTAGTTGACCATGGACTATAATTCGTTACAATCTTGTAGTAGTGCAAATGTCCTTAGGGTGTCGGTATTGCCCCAAATGACCATATGGAAGAGTATATATATATATATATATATATATATATATATATATATATATATATATATATATATATATATATATATATATCAGAATGTAAACTACTTTAGTACAGCAACCACAAAATTTTATAACGACATTCTTGTGGGTTGAATGAACCAAAGTCCTTAAATTCTTCAATAATTTTGTGGTCAATAATTTCATAGAAACAGACTTTTCAACAGAAAGTAACATGATTAAGGGATGTGACCCAAGCACAGAAAAAAATGTGAGTTCAAAACTGAATTAATTGTTGTAGGAAAAAATGAAGATAGATTAACAAGGGTGCAGCTGACCTACTGCACCCACTGTGCGGCCGCCTATGATTATAAAGAATCATACAGCTTTCTACACTAAGCAATGTTAAAATTAGCAATAGGAGCAGATAGGAGAAGTCACAATGAAAGGAAAAGTTGTTATTTCGAGAAACTTAAAGGTGGACATGAAACTGCGAGAAGGCGAGTGAGAAGTAATATATATTTGCGAGATGAGTCGCGAGGCGATAAGTCATATAATTTTGCGAGACAACAAGTAAGACTAGACTTAAGTCTAGTATCGCACGAGAAGACTCACTTGTTGTTGTCGATTTCAGTTTAACGTCACTTTCAGCAGCGAGACTGTACGAGACGTGGACTTACAATTTAACGTGAAATCCGCACCACATGAGTTCCCGCCGAGAATCAAACCCGGGTTTCCACGCCAAAGGCGCGTGCACTAAACACTTAGCCACGAGGGAGCTCTTGTCGCATACGCCCATGAACAAACACACACAGAGATCGTCATTACTTTGTAGAATTAGTTGATATGAGTGGTATACGCAAGTATATCTGAAATCTCACCTGGTAACACTGGTTGGGATTCAGGTCTGAGAAAGGCTGTGTAGTGTGAACTGCGCTGTGTAACGAAGTGACGAAAGTATAAATATGCTGTGGAAACATTTGTAAGGATGGAAAAGAACCCCTTTAGGAAACTCAGAAAGGATTTCGATTTTAATGACAATGATAGTGTAGCTGATCCAAATTCTGAACCGGAAAATATAATTCTTGAAAGCGGCTACACGATTTAAAAAAAAAAAAAAAACATTTGAATCAATCAATGAAGATACAAGGATGAAAATCTTTGAAGAAAATGCTATTATCTTACTCTAGCACCATGCAGAGAAAATTGATGAGAATTTTGCAAAGTAAGAAACTCATTTACTATTGATGGATGGATTTCTGTTAATGGTAAATCTTATTAAGGTATAACGAACAAATGCATTGATAAAAAATTGAATCTTTGGTCTCTTGTCATTGATTTGATCCATCGTTTGGACAACAAACTGCAAAGGACACAGGGAAGTTTTTTTTTTTTTTTTTTTTAATACACTACGCGCCTATAGATTATGTAAGGCTCAAGGTATTACTATGAACAAAGCAACTGCAAACTCTACTTTTGTGCAGAAACTGAAACTTCTACTTCTCAGATTCGGCAGTAAAAACCGACATTCTAGGTGCATGTCTTATGCACACTCGAAGAAATATATATTTACCAGCTGAAAATACGTTTGGCAACAGTATGTGCCCAAGGATAAGAGCTTCAGAACATGCTGCAAGATAGGTGAAATATTGTTGTGGCTTGGGTGATTGCCTCCCAGCTAGGCTATATATGTATAAGAAGCTGTGTGTGTCTTTTGTATCCCTTCCTCTCTGTCCCTGAATGTGTTTGCGATTTTTTTTTTCATGTTTTACTTCGGATTTCTCACACTGCGTTACCAAAGAATCAGCTTCTTCAAATGGTTGTAAAGTATGTTAACACGAGAATATATATTTAGTTAATGAATGATACGAAGTAGAGAAGAAACAGGTAGTGCCAGTCAGTTGGTAGCCGTGGACAGTCTTAGATACAACGTTTAGAAGACCCTGGAAACAGTGGTGAGACGACGTGGAAGACTGTTGTAAGTGAACATTTACAGCTGAAATTGTATGAAATCGTGTGTGACTCTGCTGGTAAGTAAACACATTTCTTTTCTCACTTGTAAGTAGTAACGAATATGACATAGCTAATTTTTAAAACGTTAGTATTAGTACTGTGTTTCATAGAACAGAAAATAATAAGTAGTGCAAAGCGGTTCCTTCCTGTTCTGTCTAATGACCCTCTAGCACTTTGTAATACAATTTTTATCTAATCTTGTCTTCAGACAGAACAGGAATTCCTGTTCTGCCTAGTTGTTTCAAAAGGGATATTTAGATTTGAGGGAAATTTATTATAGTACATATTTTTCCTTGATTTTCAAATATCATTCCAGAGCCCTTTAAATTAAATTCTCTAAAATGGATTAATGAATTACATGATAGAATATATACTGTAATTCATTACGAAAGAAACAAGTTATATAGTCATGTTCACAAAACTTACTTCTTATAAGCTCTATCTTTAGCATAAACCTCCCGTGGAAGATCACCCTCAAAACTGTAACATAAATTTTGCAGTAAAAACAACCCTAATAAGTCGTACACTATGGTGCAGTACCTATAGTGTGCTATGAGTGTAAGATCAAAAATCTAGACTTTGTTTTCTTTCAAATGCTACTATATTATTGTATACCAACTCATATTCGGTAATTTTTTTAGGCTTATTTCTCTCATTTTATTCATTTTATGACCAGTAAGTAGAAAACTATAGCATAATAAAACTTTTTCTTATATACGACTCTACTAACTAAAAGGTAAATTCTACTTAAAATTTAAACTAATTTTTTATTTACTTTATTAGTGGAAATACTCGTACATTTAAAAAGGATTAATGAATCATATTTGAAAAAAAAACAGCTCCGATTAAAAAATATAGTACAAATAATCCAATTTACGTAGCTTCTGACACCTAGTAAGAACAACTGAATCTGAGGTCTGTTATGTCTCCTTATTTGAAATAAGCAACTTAGGCTTCAATATGGAAAAATGTTTGCCCAATTAAATCAATAATTAGTTGATACCTAGTTTCGGCCAATCAGAAGCAAGTATTTGTTGCCGTTTAGAGTTACTTCGGTGAGCAAAGTGAATGTCAACGAATTCTTCCTTGTAATCGGCCACATATAGTTCCACATTTTAAATTAGAATTGTTCTATAAATTATGTAGAATTCACTAATGGCTTTCCACTAAGACATGCTCATCATATTTACTCTGAATTTCAAATAAAATTTACTATCTTTGGTGTTAGTAACATAAGGAAAATATTTATATCATATTACAGTGTACGACTCCTTAGAATTGCCTTTACTTGAAAGCTATGAACAGCTTAACGAGTAGTTTTCCACATAATTTAAGTCACTTTACATATTATGAGGATCGAGACAAACGCATTTCTTCAAGTTCGATATTTTGGTACTCCTTAAAAATTACCTTCCACAAAAATACCATCCTTATTTTAAAAAAGTACCTCCAACTTGAGAAATTCAGAATTAATCGAAAGAAATCGAATCACACCTAACAATTCCACATGGCCGCAAATAAGAGTCTATCTAAATTACTTTTGGACACAACCATCAATAGCCGCATCTGATGCACTTAAACAGAGATTTACTCCATGGCCGCAAATTACGCAGAATCGTACACTAACAAGGGAACCTTCCAAAAATGATAGTTGCAGTGAAAGATGTGACCTATGCCAATTGAAACAGCTGTAACAGAGATGAGCATTCCCCAAAAATTAGCTGCCCATAGCAATAGGTTCAAGAAATATAAGGGGTAGAAGTTCGGGAAACAGCAAGGTTGGACAAGGGGGGAAAGTTCAAATTCCGGAAAAAAGGGGACACGGCAAAATACAATGCTGATGAGTGATGTTTAGAAAGAGACTTGCCACAATAGGGAACAAATGGAGGCCACCAGTGGGGTTAACAGTGTTGCCAACTGCAGTAAAAAGTACATGTTTTGAAAAGACCACTATATGAATTCAATATTCAGTGCAATATTCAGTGTCAACCTGTCATGTAGAACATAAGATATGACATGTATAATCAGTGGTACAATCTAACAAAAAGAAAATAGAAAAAACAGAAGTACGAAACACACGGAGAAGACGGAGTTGCCCATAATGCGCCACATTAGATCACGAGCTGTGCATATTAGAATGAACAAAATAAGAAAGCACCAACTATGCAAGAAACCGACTTATCTAGAGTCGCACAGAAAAATGAGTTCCAAAGTTGGCAGCACTGGCCATGAAATCCAGACAAGTCTAATATAGTTAGGCCAGTCGCTTCACAAAAATAAACTTCCGGAGTGATTGATGCAATGTTAAGTCGGGGAACATGAAATGGTTGGGTTGAGCCAACAACCGATAATAGAAGTAATAAACATTATATCACGGTTGGGTCGTATGTGGGAATATACTGGGTGTCCCATCAAATTTTGTGACCTGAAAGATTTGCGAAACGAACAAAAATGTAACGGATCCAGTTGTTCAGGAATGTACCAATGTCAGGGGGTGACAAAAGTCTGTGAGAAGCAAGTGCCCCCAGGATCCCCATCATATTGCCCCAGGAGCCAACTTCAAACTTTCAAATGGCAACATGGACCGAATGGTACCTCTTTCGACAGATCATGGAATGGGCAACAACACTATAGGAAACATTTGCTATATAAAGCATGGTTTTCGAAATGGCCACCACAAATATATGTTGCGTCTTAACATGGCATTGAACATTGTGATCAAATGTGACGCATCATGGCCAACTCCTTCTTTTCCGTATTTTTCGTACTTCTGTTTTTTCTATTTTCTTTTGTTAGATTGTAATACTGATTATGCACGTCATATCTTATGTTCTACATGACAGGTTGACACTAAATATTGCACTCACTTCATATAGTGCTCTTTGAGAAACATGTACTTTTCATTGCAGTTGGCAACACTGTTAACCCCACTGGTGGCCTTCATTTGTTCCCTATTGTTGCAAGTCTCTTTCTAAGCATCACTTGTCAGCGTTGTATTTTGCCGTGCCCCCTTTTTTGCGGAATTTACACTTTCCCCCCTTGAACAACCTTGCTGTTTCCCGAACTTCCACCCCTTATATTTCTTGAACCTATTGCTATGGGCAGCTATTTTTTTGGGAATGTTCATCTCTGTTACAGCTGTTTCAATTGACATAGGTCACATCTTTCACTGCAACTATCATTTTCGGAAGGTTCCCTTGTAAGAAACGCGCGTCGGTAGTAAACAGAAAAAATGGCAAAGAAAAAATAGCAAAGGGAAAAAGATACTGATTATCAAAATAAACATTGAACATAGACCTCTAATACTGAAATAGACTTTGAAGGAAGTATGTCATCCATCATATGTAGTCATGTCAATTATACTCAATAATTAGGAATGGGATACGGCTGTTTCTGTATAGGACGTTTTGATGTAGGACGTTTCAGTGTAGGACGTTTCGATATAAGGACGTTTAGGAGTGAGACTGGTTTGGTGTAAAGATTCCAATCTTTACACCGAAACGTCCAGTCTTCCTAATGAAAGTTTTCAATAGGAAGAAATAAACGTAACGCAAGTTATTTACTAGGAAGAAATAAATTCATGAAAAATAAAAGATTTAAAATGAAAATTAAATGTTGCCTTGAAATGTTACTAATCTGCGTGAAATAATTCTTATTTATTCATTTTACAATATGAACTAGAAGAATATGGTTAATGTTTTCTTAATGTTGGTACTAATAGAAGCTGGAAATTTTACTAGAAACTTAATACAGGTATCCTTATGCACAACATGTATAAATAAAAGTGTCAAATCAGAATCAAGTAGCAAGATTTTATTGACATTTGGGAGGGAAGGATGACGAAACCCCAAGGTACGCGCATCGGGAATTCGAGTCGAATATAGATGCTTCGCACTCCTCATTAAAGTTCTTAAATGCTCTTTTAAGGGAGGAATCTCTATGTGCGATTCAAATGGAACGAATCACTGGCGGACATGAAAGAACAAAAATAAATAAATAAATAAATAAATAAAAAATAAAAAGAGGTTGAGCAACATTTGCACAAATACAAATTTAATGATATAATTACTTTTGTTAAAGAAAATTGCATACAATTTTGAATTCTAAATTTGGTTATTCTAAGGAAACTGAAGATTTTCAGATCTTCTTAAACAGAATTCCTATGAGGTAGACACATACGCAGGAATTTATTTTGGGAGGACCCAAATTTAATATGAGGATAAATTATATTAAAATTTGTAAATTCGCCCATAAAATTGTCTAAATTTACACAGGACTTCTAGGAGCACCCCTAGGACCATCCCCTTTCTATGATTCAGTCAAAGGGGGTTTCTCAGGAAAGTTCTGCAATAGAGACTTATTTGTTAACGCTGATACTTTGAAATAAACTTGAACTAAATTCGAGTATTATTGGACACGTTATTATTATTATTATTATTATTATTATTATTATTATTATTATTATTATTATTATTATTATTATTATTATTATTATTATTATTATTATTATTATTATTATTATTATTTGTTGTTGTTGTTGTTGTAAGTTAAGTGTATTATCATGAACACGTTTCATTCTATCATGAACACACTCCAACATCATTCTGTAACTGCCTCAATAATATTGTAAAATTCTTTCGGTTTATAAGGTAGAGCAATTAATGTACTCGGGATTTGGACTTTCCCTTCACCTTTTATTATAAAAGGTCTTTTTATATACAAAATTACAATAAGTAGTTCCCCTAATATATTGAGTAAGATTAAGATAGGAACCCGGTGACCAAGCGTCGTGGGCTTTTGGGATAGGTTCTCTCGGTGACCAAGCATCGTGAGAGGGGTTTAGGTGGTTCGATCAACTTGGGTAGATTGATGCTTGATGGTGCGTGCTGCTCTCTTTTATCCTTGAGTGTCGGCTGTCATCGGTGATCCCCGTCTTGCCGACTGCTGGCTCCTCTTCGGGTCCGTTGTCTGCGTTGTTTTGTTTACCATTAGCACGTGTTAGTACACATGGTTATCGCATGTTATGGAGATATGCGGAACCTTACAATTATTTAACCCGTTTACGCCATAGCATGATTAACTACACTAGGAAACTTCTAGTATAAGATTAAAAAATTCAAAGTACTTTTATTTTATATTTTCTATGTGAACTAATTCTCCTTTCTTGTTCTTCTTCATTATATCATTAATGCTCTCAAATATTTTTTTTTTTACACCCAAACATCCCTTACAGCCAAACGCCCTCATACCGAAACGTCGTACACCAAAATGTCAAGACCCACTTGCAGTATGTTGTAATAGAATCGATATGTATAAGCAAAAAAAAAAAAAAAAAAAAAAAAAATCGCTAGACTAGTAATGTGATATACAACACATATCGTATGCAGAAACCAACACATTTTCATTTAAGGCTGTAGCCAGCAAGTTGTTCTATGAAAGGGGGGGGGGGGGGACACGACTCAATGTGTTACTAACGAAGAAAGAAGAATGTTATATTTCAATTCTAAGTAACGTGACAAATAATTATTGGAAAACTGTTAAGGCAGCGTTTCCCAACCGGTGTGCCGCGGCACACTGGTGTGCCGCGAATGGACCGCTGGTGTGCCGCGAGGAAATCGAAACAAAATTATTAGACTAATTCTATTACAATCAAATTGCAAGATATTGAGTCTCACATTATATTTATGAGGAAAAATGTATGTCTGTGTTTCACATTACTATGAATCTACAATTTTAAGTTTCATATTCTGTTAATATTCTGTATATTTTTATTGTTGCAGATTATTTCGTAACTTGAAATTTTGAAATATCATTCAATCCTTTCGACAAAACAAACATGGATACAAATGACCTAGATTTGTGTTTTAAAAGTACAAGAGATTTGTTTCTTTGTTCTTTAATGATCTTCCTTCTTAATGAAAGTTTGGATACAGTTTTCGAAAAAGAAAGCGTATTTTTAAAAACCTGAGGGCTATACTTCATTGTAATTGTTTTCTATTTTTAAATTAGAATGAAAAATAAGCATAATGGTTTACCACGGAGGAAAACAAGCGATCCAGCTTTCTTCTCTGTGAAAAGAATATCAGTAATCACAGAAAAAAATTACCACGGTATTTTATATTTACAAATAATAATAATAATAATAATAATAATAATAATAATAATAATAATAATAATAATAATAATAATAATAATATATGAGTGTGCCGCAAGTTGAAAAAGGTTGGGAAACGCTGTGTTAAGGAAACAAACATAAAATAAAATTTAAAAAATACAAGTATTTCTACAAGTTCCATTTCAATATCGTGAAAAGGCATTCCACCAATCAGAGGTAAGGAGTTGTTTATATTTTTCAATTTTGGCCAATCACAAAAAGCATTTGTTTACATCTTTCAGATGGATAACTTTTGCCATTGAGAAGTATTTTTTCTCGATGCTAACATACTTAAATTACTCCAATTACACACAGCACCTTACTGTGCCTATAGTGATAATTGTTATTTAGGCTACAGACAACGATCAGTAAATTAACCATACAGTGGAAGAAAGGTTGTCCTTAAGTGGTTATACAATATGCAACTTAATCAGTTAGGTCCTATTGATCCACTTTATATATTTATGTTACTATTATTTTTAATATTTTAGCTACTGTACGAGGAAATGTTGACTCAATTACCTTAATGTCAAAAGTCACTTTTTAAAAATACAAATTTTCCTATTATTATTTTAAAGAATTTTTCACGTCACGAGAGAGAATCAATCCACGTTTTTGCAAGGGCAGTTATATGTCTTTAAATGTGTTACTGTTCAGTTAGTTGGGTAAGATGTCCTCGGTGAAATCGTAGACGGCCAACAGATATCGCGTAGATATACAGTAAAATAATGGTGGTCTATAATTGCTAATTTATTTTCAGTAGACCTGAAATGATATAAAAAAATCAAGAGGTCTTGAAAGCAATTTTAATTATCGGGAAAATAATTAGTATTAAATTTTCTTTAACTCTAAATATCCTTTTTTGCGAAAATGAGGCAGAAAGGGAAATAGGCAGAACAGGAATTCCTGTTCTGCCTAAATATAAGATTAGATAAGAAATGAGTTTCAAAGTGCTGGAGGGTCATTAGGCAGAACAGGAAGATACCGTGCAAGGCATGGTGACTCAACATGCATTGCTGGTACGTATTTATGTTAAGAAACAGGTAGCAAATGCAGTGTTGTTAAATCTTAAATGGGGTCGATCCTTTAAGATATTAGTGGATAACGGTGATATTAGCAGTGGCTAGGGTAGATTGGGGTGAATAGGGCTACTTTCAAGAAAATTATATTGTACTGCTATATTAAGTGCTTCATTAAAGAACTTTTTACAGAATTATAATGTACCATATCTCTACTACAAAGTTCACATAAAATCTTTTCCTTCAAAAATTGTATAATACCTGTACTATAAAAATGTATATATATAATCGCCTCAAATGGCCCTATTCATCCTAACATGTCTGGGTTAATAGGGCCATTTGTAAGGTGAACAGGGCCACATGTATTAAGTGAATTGAAACCACACACAATTGTAAAGTACTAAAACGTAGAATAAATTCGTATACATAATATTTCAGAATTATAAAAGGTGCAAGCGATAGATTTACATGCTCATAAATTCATATATTTATATTTATATATGCAACAAATTTCTCTCCAATGTATTTTAAGATAACACAATACAAATAAGTAGTCTAATATCTTCTTTTTGCAGCACAACGATCACATTACAATTAAAGATTCGTGACAGTCTGTTAATAATAATACGAACGCTCTCTTTTAATCAGAAAAAAATCGTTAATTAACCCTCTTCTATAGGTCTAGCCTATCATATACAAAAAAGATTACACAAAAACAAAACTTCACTTTGCATAACAGAAAAGAGTAAGCTTCACATTTGGAACTTTTCTTTCGTTCTGTTGCTGGATTGGTGAGACAATGTCCACAAGTAAACATTTTCCTTTCTTCTCCTTCAACACACCGAGTATGATACCACGCTTTGCACTTGTAGCAACATATCCAGTCCCCAAAGGATGAAGATAAAGGGTAGTGATAGGAAATGCTGGAAAACCTGCACACGAACATTTCACTTATATATCCTATATTTGTTACTTCATCTTCATTATATTCTTCTGCTTCCGTCAGGTCTTCTGAACTTACTACCGACAATCTTCGTGGCCGATCCCTTTGAAATAATGATTTGCAAACATATACTGGTGATATTAGTAGCTCAGCACGCTGCTTAGGTCTAGATTTACCGGATTCTTTTTTTTAGCAATCTTTCTGGGAGTTGGTATTAAATCATGGAAAGAAATGCTTGCCTCCTTAGACATAGACATACACTCAACCTTTTTTTTTTTTTTTTTTTTTTGTAGATGTAGTTGCTAATGTTTCTTTCTCTGCAGGCCTTGAGTTGTTAGCGTTAATTTCTGCTTCCTTATTAGATATTTCAATTCTGCAAGAGAACAAACACTTGTACTGATTCTTGTACGTCATCTTCACTCTATTTCTGCTGTGTTTAACGTTTATATTTTCGCATGTGAAATAAGAAAGAGAAACAAAAAAATATCGAATTCTTATATCTCAATTATATATAAGACGATAGATAGGATGAATGGGTGGGGGTGTGGTTGATACATGCATTCGTACAAAATTAAAATGGGAAAAATCTTTGAGTTTTACATCCCAAGCTTATGCCGGGTAGGCTAAAGGAGACGGTGATGATGGGAATGAATGTAATAATAGAATGAAAAAGTAAAAGTAAACGGGAGAACTCCGAGAAAACCGATGCACACTGTGGCATTCGCTTCGCCGTTTCTGTTGTATAAACAAGTAGGGTGAATGACGTAACGAATGGCTCTATTCATCATGTGGCCCTATTCCATTGAAGTTACCCTATATATAGCAAATATATAATACACGCAAGAAATTTTTTTAATTCTGTTTCCTTCAACCTATAGCTAGAGTATTATCCAGTCTTGGGAAGTAACGTAACGCAAGTAACGTTTCCTAGTAACGCGTTACATTTTTTCCAAAGTAACTGTAATGGTAACGCGTTACAAATTTTTAAGTAACGTACCTAGTTTAAGTTACTTTTTTCGCGTTACATTTCAGGTAAGTAACTACAATATATGTAATTTCGGAAACAAATGTTTCTTTCCTGTAAGTGAATTTCTCAGAATGAAACAATCGAGCATGAATTACGTATGTCAGTGACCGACAGTCACCGACACACAGATAAACAGATAAGTTCGTAGTGCCACTTGCTGTTTTTGGAAGATGATGACAGCCTCAGGGAAATAACGTGTACTGATTGCAAGCATCTGGAAGATTTTGTCGTAAATTTTGACAGCTCCAAATCAATACATTCAGTGAGTGAACTAGGAGTGCAATGATATCGGTAGTCTATTTTACTTTGATTGGTGTTGTTTTTTATAAAGATGGAGAACGAAAATATTTTACCGTTCGAACATTTGAAAGAATACTTTTTTCTTAAAAGCTGAGGATGATGGTGGACAGAATTTAAAAGTGAAGTGTCTGAAATTCCTCGGCGGAAATATTTATCAACAACTAGGCTACCATAGTTAACGACATACAGTAAGGGGTTAATATGAATAAACTGTTCTGATGAGCAGGCCTACTTTATTACTAGAAAATAGTTTGCTGATGATATGTAATATTGGAGTTCTTTCAGATCAGTTTGCTTATCAGAGAGTCCCGTTGATTATAGAGTTTGAAACTAGCTTTAAAAAGCATGTATCGATTTTAGAGTTACTGGCAAGTTTTGATTCACCCCCAGTTCATGTGTTCTCATTTTATTAGTTGTAGTGTAATATTTCTCTATATTCTGTATTTTTAATTTTACATAACATTGTTATTATTATATAATTAGTTTCGCAGAATAATAATAAGCAACCATTTTTTCTAACGCATAAGGATGAGCACGAGTCAAACTAAAATTCAAGTCGAGTTTCGAGTCAAGTCAAAGGTAATATTCTCGAGTCGAGTTCCTAGCCGATTCAGTTTTTCGCGTCGAGTTTCGAGTCCAGTCGAGTTTGATAAATGGCTCGTTCGTTTTAACTCGTCTTGAAATCATGGCCTGATTACACTGGAAAGCGAAAGCCATAAGAAATGTAAGCTAAGCAATAATATGGAATACTTTTAGTGTTGCTCACGAGAGGGGACACTGCTCGCATCTCGTCTCGTCTCAATAGCGAGACCATAAGAGATTTTTTATAAGAAGCTCAGCTCGGCTCGGCTCAACTGAGATAATGGCTCGAACCGGCTCGCTTGGGGTGAACCACCGGCTTGAGATGCCTTGGTTCGGATGAGCCATCTGCTCGGTTCGGCTCATCTGGGCCGAAGGCTCTAGCCGACTCGGTTGGGTGAGCTGTTGGCTCGGCTCACTTCTCGGTTCGGGTCGATAGTGAATGAGCTGTGAGCCGAGTTGCTCGAGTCGTTGACAATTCTAAACCCGGGCCGAGCAGTTTTGAAGATATTTGGCCAGTGCCCTATAACTTTTAACAGTGTTTGGCTCGTGCTCGAATACTCATCCTAGACCCTCAACCCAAATTCAGAATCTCGTGAACAATGTCCTTGACTCCTAGACTTCACAACTACAAAGGTTGGGATTTCAACTAGTTTTTTTAGTATTCAAATACAAACCGCCTATCTTTCATGTTTATATACAGTATTGTTATAATAATAATAATAATAATAATAATAATAATAATAATAATAATAATATAACTTGTAGTAGTAGCAGTGTCATTGATAATACTTATATTGCCAATGTAATATACTTGAAGAGAGTACTCGAAACTACACACCGGATTTGGCTCGACTCGACTCGAAACTCGACCCCAATTCGAGTCGAGTTGGAGGAAATTTTTCGAGCCGAGTTCTCGGGTCAAGCTCAAAGATGTATGTTTCTTGTCAAATCGAGTTTCAAAGAAAACTCGCTCGTGCCCATCCCTACGAGTAACGCAGTATGGCATTTTATCAATGTTACATTATATGAAAATGTTCATATAACAAGTAAAAATTTGTCCTTGCATTTACATAAAGCGATTCAGAAGTGCAATAATAATAATAATAATAATAATAATAATAATAATAATAATAATAATAATAATAATAATAATAATAATAATAATAACAGCGGTAGTAATAGTAGTACGGAAAATTGAAGTAATATTTTTTTCACATATTTAAAGTTTCGGACCTAAAAGTAACGCGTTAGTAACACGTTAGTTTCGAAGTAAAGTAACAGTTACTTTTTGGGCAAAGTAACGCGTTACTAACGCGTTACATTTTAAGAGAAAGTAAAGTAACTTGTAACGCGTACATTTTTACAAGTAACTTACCCAAGAGTGGTATTATCTCACAGAGTTCGATAATATAGCCAATTCGTTAACGTATTAATGGATAATGGCGACTTTATCGGTGGCTATCTGTAGCCTATATTTCATATATGTAAGCGAATTTTAAAATTATTTTTGCAACGTATAGCTAGAGCAATTACCACGACGAAGTTCGTTAATGGAGTTACCGGATTACGGCAACTTTAACAGAGGATTTTATACATATATTCCAAATATGTAAGCGAATTCATAAATTCTGTTTTCTTTCTTTCATTCGTTTTTTTTTCAATGGACAACTAGAGTAATTATCTCGACCGAGTTCCTTAATCGAGTCAATTCGTTAACTGATAACAATGATTATCTATAGCCCATATCCCATGCATAAGAAGCAAACTTTTCTATTTTTCTTTTTGCAACAGATAGCTAGAGCAATTATCTCTACTGAGTTCGTTAATGGATCCAATTCTTTAACATCTTAATGAATAACGGCAAATTTAACGGTAGCTATCTGTATCTTATACGTTAAAATATTCCGCATGATCCTCTTCATTGTCTTTGACAAAGTTTATTAGTATTTAGCTTATGTCTTAAAATTTTGAAGACTAAAGATTTGTAACAATAGAATCTATAAAACACTAACCATGTTTTAACTAACAATTGTATTAATTATTTGTACCAAAATATAATTTCAATAATTTAATACAACTTCATTAACAAAGTGAATAGGCAAGGTTCTGAATTACTGGTTGCGCTTCCCATTAAGCTGTAATAAGGATAGAAAACAACGTCTAACCCGCCTTTCACTCGCTAACGCTCGTTCAGCAATACTGTGTGAATTAAATATATGAGCTTTAGTACAGAAAGAAACCAACCCAGCTACGAACCAACAAGGGGGACTAGTAATCTAGAACCTTCCCAAGTGGGTATGATTGTTGTGAAAGTCTGCAAACGCTACAAATCAATGGAATTCATACATAACAACATTGTTCATTTATTAAGATCAGGAAGTGATTCTTATAAGATTGTATTGTTAGTACGTCCGTTACTCAGCATGATAACTCTTAAACGTGTACATTTAAAAAATATCTGCTTCTTAATAGTAACAGAATTGAGATAAGTATAGCGATTATCTCGGCCAAGTTTTTAAAGATGTCAATGCATTAATGGAATAACGGGTCACTGTGACTTTAACAGTGGCTATGTACAGGGTGTTTCAAAATAACACTGACAACGTTTGGAAGTGATTCCTGACTCCAAGGTGAGACAAAATATTTAGACCAATCTGGTTGCACAAATGCTTCCTTTCGGAGTTATAGGCAGCCGAAAACATGAAAAAGTGAACTTTAAAGGTACATAGGTCCATAATTATGGGACCTACTGTAGACTCGGGTCAAGGCTTCATTTAGGAACTAGTATGTACCGTATCCAAATACCTAAGTTTCAGAATCCTGCAGATACTTCCGCAACAATTTTTATAGAGGTAGTTGCTGAGTACTTCAGATTATATGTCTGTAGCCAAACTCCCTCTATAAAAATTGTTGCGTAAACACTGCAGGATTATGAAACATGTTTTTTTGGATAGCTCACATATTAGATACTAAGTGAAGTCTTGACCCGACTACGGTAGGTTCCGTAGTATTGGAGCTATGGACGTTTAAAGTTTATTTTTTCATGTTTTCGGCAGCCTACAACTCCAAAAGGAAGCATTTGTGCACCCACACTGTAAAAAATCGTTGTGTTATTTCAACGACATGCCTATGTGTTAACACAATTGTGTTAAAATATAACACAAACAGGTGGTTAAAACAACTTACTCTCCATTTGGAGTTGTGTGTCAAATGCCGGTAGTTGAAATGACACAAGCCTGTGTGTTAAATTAACACAAGTGTAGAATCTTCGGTGTTGTTTTCTGCATGATTGCCAAATATGTTGGGCATCTAATTATAAAGGCTTATGAATTGAAGCTGCAGACAAACACAGTAGAAAGAAATACTTAAACAAATCCAGGTATACGCAAAATTTCAACATGCAAACCGCGCGATGTGTTTTCAATTGTTTTACATAATAATTCTGAAGAAATATGTCAACAGCGAGAAACAACATCGTATTACTCTGTCACTTCTACACTTCACTAGAGTTCACCAGTCAACAACAGGGACTGTGCTTCAAAAATGGCGGAAAACAAGTTAGAAACACGATTAAGAGGTAAACATATTATAAGAATATAGGTAAGAGTTTCCTATCATTCTTGAACAATATGTTGGTGAAGGTTGTAATTCGCACCATCAAGAAATACTTCACAATAAATGTTGGAGAGGACGACAAAAAAATTTATGAAGATTTTATATATGATGTTTTCTGTAGTTTACTATTCTTATTTTAAAAGTTTAATCTTCGGTAAGCGTAAGCATGCACACCACATAGTTTTCCAACACAGAAAAATGGTTACATCAACACCACACACGGAGTTATTTTAACACCGAAATAGGTGTAGTAGTAACACAGAAATGGAGTCGAACTAACATCAAAAACGGTGTTAATTTGGTTGTCTGACCTTGAATTTTAAAAACAGGGAGTGTTGAATTAACACCAAAATGCTGTTACTTATACGGCTTTGACCTTCGATTATGACACAGATTGTGTGTTGAAATAATAAGAAAATGGTGTTGAAGTAACACAGGGACTGTGTTATATTGATATTTGACATGATGTAATATTAACACAAAATAATTAACACACTACACACTATGTTACTTTCTTCGTGTTGATGCAACACCGCCATAAGTAACACTCAACACTTTTCTCCACACTACAGACCCTGACATGGTGTCGAATCAACACCGAAAATACTAGCACAGATCCGAATTTAACACCGGTTGTGTGTTAAAGACGTAACACACACCCTGTGTTAAACGCCAACACCGCGGGTTCTGTGTTGAACTAACATCGCATAGTGGTAGTCACGCTACAACCACTGTTCTGTGTTAAAATTGAGTTAAATTAACCATTTTTTACTGTGCAGGTTATTGTATATGTTTGTATTACCTTGGTGTCAGGAACCATTTCCCAAACGTTGTCTATGTTGTTTTGAAAAACATTGTATATCTAATATTCCATATATGTAACCGAATGTTTGAATTTTGCATTTTGCAATGAAGAGGTAAAAAGATTGTCTCATGCAAGTTTAATAATGGAGTCAATCCGTTAACTAATTAACAAACAACAAAGTCTTTAACGGTGGCTCAGATCTTATGTGTGAGCATTTTTTTTAAATTTTGTTTCATTCAATAGAAAGCTATAACGATTATTTCGGCCGAGTTTGTTAACGGATTAACGGATCATGGCGACTGAAACGGTGGCTATCTGCACCCCATAATTCATATATTTAAGCTTGTTTTTTAAAAGAAATTGATTTTGATTTTGCAATATATAGCTAGAGCAATTATCTCGACCGAGTTCGTTAATGGAATCAATCTGTTAGCGGAATAATGTATAACGGCAACTTCAACGGTGGTTATTTATAGCAGATATCTTATTCATGAGAGCGAATTGTTCAATTATGTTTTCTGGAACAGATAGAACAATTATCTCGACCAAATTTGCTAATAAAATCAATCCGGAAACAATTTAAAGAATAACGACGGCCTTAATGGTGGTAATTTATAGAAAATGTCTCATACATGTCAGCGAATTTTTGTGTTCTGCTTTCTGCAACAAATAGCTATACTCATACTAATTTTCTCTACGAAGTTTGGTAATGGAGTAAATCTGTTAAAGGATAGCAGTGGCTCTAACAGTGGCTATCACTAGGTCATATCCCATTCATGTAAGCAAATTTTTGAATTCAGCTTTTTGTAACAGATAGCTAGAACGATTACCTCGGCTGAGTTATTTAATGGAGTCAATCCGTTAACTGATAATCGGATTACGGTACATTAACAGTGGTTATTTATAGCCCATATCCCATACATGAGACCGAATCATTTAATTCTCTTTTTTGCAACGGATAGCTTAAACAATTTAGGGTCAGTCTTCTTCATTTGAAGTTTTCGTCAAGAATGCCTATATCTATCTATCTATCTATCTATCTATCTATCTATCTATCTATCTATCTATCTATCTATCTATCTATCTATCTATCTATCTATCTATCTATCTATCTATCTATCTATCTATCTATCTATCTATCTATCTATCTATCTATCAATCTATCTATCTATCTATCTATCTATCTATCAATGAATGCTTCAATTATATGCGTAGCATAAGGTGATTTATTTTAAGAAATTGGAGCAAGAGAGTTGGCACTCAAATACCAGCAGTGTTGCCAAAGCATTGCACAAATCTAAGAAAACAATAGTTTCATTAGTTCGCCGTTAGAGTGGCATTTACTTGGCTACTGACTGGTTAGGCGTAAAAATGAACATTTTTTCTCCATTACTGTATATAACAAATTATTCCATCTACGAAAGTGGAAATTACGGACCACATGTCCATACATGTGTGTCACGTACCATTTCCCATGCTTTGTATATATATATATATATATATATATATATATATATATATATATATATATATATATATATATATATATATATATATATATAAATCAGGGGATTTCAAACTTTTCGCAGTTGAGTCTCTACTCAACCACAAAATCTTAACGAGCCTCCCCTGTTAAAAATGAAATGTGTCAACAACATAAATACATGTGTCCTTAAAGGAAAGACTATCACTATGATAAACTATGTTTCATTTCTTAATCACTAACGGAAATATCTCATTAACACAGGTGATCTACATTGTACGTACTGACTACACCTTTTAATGTTATTATCCGGTGTTAATAATGATATATTTTGGTAAGTCAGTTATTTATGTTAAAATTGAATAATACGAGCAGAGAGGGAATTTAAATTATAGAAACAGGCACATTTAAATGTTGAACAAAGTTAATGGGAAGCATGAGTTTGTTTTGAGTCACAAAATTTTTAAAATCTCTACACATATTTTGAAATGGAAAGACTAGAATTTTGAAATGAAATCTCTTTCTGGAGATTTATTTTATAAAAGACTAGAATTCAAAAATCGTCCCAAAAATAATAATAGAGAATTAAGAGAGAGAAAAGTTTAAGCGTCGCGCGAAATATCAAAGACATTTAAGAAGACTTACTATTTTCCACAGAGATAAAGTAAAGGATGGCCATCTAAGAAGCACTATACACCTTTAAGCCAAAGGGGAAACGGTCATCCCTGATCGCACCTCGCATGTGAAACAGAGGTGATACAAAGTCTTAGTCCACTATCTATATATTAAAATGCTACAGTACCAATTAAGAGCGTTTTTTTTAACTTTTTTTTTTAGCTAGCCGGGGCTAGCCACCAGCTCGAGAGTTACGCCCTCCATGGGGAAAGGGAAGTGAAGTAAAGGGACAGGTGGAAAGGAATGGGAGATGGGCTAAGGGATATATTCAATATTGTCATATAACTTTATTTCTAAATAAATTTATATATATTAGGACATTACGATCTTTACGATCGTAATCATATGTAGAGGAGAGAAAATTGCACATAGTGAAAGCACTGTAGTTAGGTTGCATAACAATGAGGGGATGAGTGAGATAGTGATGAGATGAGGTGCAGTTAGACGACACAACACATAGGATAGTGTTAATGGACAGATGCCGATTATTCTTCTCGCTTGGGGGCTACTCCAAGCATTAATGATGGACGGTGGGAAGCCCTATTAGTGACAGAGGAGATACTGTGCAGAAGATGAGGGTATGATATGCGATGGAGGGTGATCGAGAAGAAATGGTCGGGTGAGTGGAAGATCTGGATGATTTGGTGGTAATGAATAATGATACAATGTGAAGAGAAGGGAGAGGGGGGAATGAGTGATGGGGTGAGCGATATCAAAATTGGTGTGAGCATTGATGGTATCTACGAGGAGTGGATGATGAGAAGAGAGGCGTTGCTGGAAGTATCGGAGGCGGAGTTTTTCTAAATGGAACCATATGTGGGGAAAAGTCATGCGATCATAGAGCTCTGCAGTAGGACTAGGGAGTTTGATTCTGTATGCAATTCTAAGAGCGTGACGTTCGAGAATTTTAAGTTTTCGATAATATGAGAGGGGTGCTGAGACCCAAGCAGGATGTCCATAAGTAAGCACCGGCCGAAGAAAAACTTTATAAGTGTTTAATAGTAGCTCCGCAGAAAGACCCCAAGTGGTGCCAGTAAGACGTTTTAAGAGATTAAGTCTATTGTATGCCTTCTTGGTTATGTCCTGGAGATGAGCTTACCATGTTAGGTGCCTATCTAAGGTGAGTCCTAAGTATTTAACGGTGTTAGAGATTGTAAGACGGGTGTCGTGAACGGTGATCTGAAGTAAGGTTGGATTACGGTGAATTTTGGAGCGGTTTTTTAGGAGGAAGAAAGACTATAGATTGAGTTTTAGCGGCATTGATCTTTAGTCGCCATTTATCGCACCAGAGAACAAACGCGTATATTGCTGGTTGTAAGGCTTTGTTGATTTGGTGTATAGTTCGGCCAGTTGTCAGCAATACTGTATCCTCAGCGTATTGAAATAAGTGAACATGTTGAGGGAATGGATGCATGTCGGCTACATAAAGTAAATATAATAAAGGGGATAGTGAAGATCCTTGAGGAACACCTGAGTGCAGGAAGATGGGATAAGAGGACTGTTGGTTTATGTAAACATAAGCAAGTCGGCCGAACAAGAAATTATAAATAAAACGGATATATGCGATGGGAAGGCGAAAGTTGAGCAGTTTTGAAAGCAGACCCTGATGCCATACTTTATCAAATGCCTTCTCTAAATCAAAGAGTACCAGACAAGATGGCTTACCGGTATTATACTGATTATGGATGTAGTTGAGGAGACGCAGAAGCTGATCGTTGATGCTGAACTGTGGACGAAAGCCTGCTTGATGGTGTAGTAAGAGATTATAATGAGAAAGATGAACATGAAGGCGTTTGACAAGGATTTTCTCGAGGATTTTTGTAAAGACTGGAGTGAGTTGTATCGGCCGGTAGGATGAAACGTTATCAGGAGGTTTATTGGGTTTAAGAAACATGAGAACTTTGGATGTTTTCCAGTGAGCGGGTACATAGCCGGTGCGGAGGATAAAGGTGTAAATGAGGGCGAGAAGAGTGAGCAGAAGTGGTGGACTTTCTTTAACATGTCGATAGGAAATGTTGTCAATTCCAGGAGCGGTATTGCGTTTATGATTGATGACATGAGTGATTTCTGTGATAGTGATGGGGGCAGTGAGTGCTTTATGAGTGGGTAGGTTGTGTGCCTCGTTAGGTTGAAGATGCGGTGAATTGAAGTTGAAATGGTCTACACAATGATGACGAAAATGCCGGGCGGATGGTAGAGGTGTAAAGATCTCCTGCAAGTAGGAAGCAAAAGCGTTAGCCTTTTCGCGGTCTGTGTGTAATGCCTGATCGAGACTTAGAATAGGATATGAGGTTTTAGTAAATTTACCAGCTAATGCGTTGAAACGTTTCCAATATTGCGAAGGGTGCGATGTGGTAGAAAGGGTATTGCAGGTTTTAATCCACTGTCGTAATTTGTATGCTCGAAGGTAATTACATACTGTGCGATGGAGGGCTCTATGATGCTGAAGAGCTTCACGGTTGCCAGTGCGAATGTATTCCTTATAAAACTGACGGGAACGTTTAATCAGAGGAAGGTAGTGAGGAGGGAGTTTAGGACGATGAGGTGAATATGTGGTATAAGGGATGAACTGCTCGGATGCAAGTTGTATATGAGTGGTGAAAGAGGCGAGAGTGGAGTATAATTCATTTTCAGTAGAAGGGGGAGTAATTGCTGAAAGGGCATTGGTTAAGTAGGTTCGGTAGTTGGACCAGTCCGCTTTATCATAGCGAGGGATTAGTCGAGGAGGCGGCGGGTCTGAGATAGGAGGAGTGGAAACTTTTAGAGTGAGTTTAATGGGCACATGGTCACTACCGAGATGATCGAGAAAGTCGATGATGATGCGGTGGGAAAGTGATGAAATGTGATAGTTATGTCAGGGGTAGTGTTAGATTCGGGACGGGTTGGTTTTGGAAGTGGATGGATGATGCCTGTAGTAGAAGTAGTAATGAAATCGTGAAAAGCTGTCTTATCTCTGTCTGAGCGGCTATGTATGTTAATATCAGCTAAGATCAGGTAATGTCGGAAATGATTAGAAATATATTGAAAGAATGCTAGAGGAATTTGATGACTTGGTCGAACATAGATAATTGCGACTGTCACACATAAGGATTTGTAATAAAGAGTTATGATTAGATGTTCAGGAATGTTGACAAGAGATGGAGAATGGATACGGTACGGTTTGTGAGAGGAAAATCCTATTGCTACGCCGCCATTGGCTCGTCTTGCAGGAAGGTTGTTATCGTGTCTAATTAGTTGATAGCCAGGAAGTTTGCAACGGAGTTTCGGAGTGAGACGGGTTTCATTAAGAAGGAATGTGTTAACCTGTTCCTCATGTAGGAGTTGTTCAAAGATGAGTTTGAGTTAAGAGTGAGCGGATGTTAAGAAATAGAAATATAAGTGCTGTAGTTAAATCCATGAGCAAGATGAAGTTAAACAGTTGTTACAAGTGGAGATGCATGAAAGTGTACGTACCGGCCATTGTAGGTTGCGTGAAAATCGAGGTGAAAGATGTTGAGAGCTGCGTGCTGTACGTGTTGTAACATTAATGGGCGTACGAAAGGATGAACGTTTTGAAGAGTGAGGGCGACAAAGGCTAACAATTGATGAATGGAAACAGAATGATCGGGCTCTGATGATGTCTCGACGGTTTGATTTTGAGCATCATGAGTTCGCAGCGGTACCACAAGTTCTGGCTTGCCTTCCTCTGGAGCAGGTCGAGATTTACACTTGTAGCTGTACGTCGGATGTGTGCGTTCATGACAGGTGTTGCAAGTTGGAGCTTGTTGCAAATTCGGACAGCTTTTCGTAGGATGAGGTCCAGTACAATATCCAAATTTGAGGTGATTGGTGCAGCGGTGAGTAGGATGCACGTTGTATTCCTGACAGCGTTCACATCTGAGAGGAAGTGGTCGTAGTGAGTGGGATGGTTCAACTCTATGCTTCTTCTTGAAAATGAAGACACCATTATCCAGAAGGTCGTTGATAGTATCCTGGGAGTTGGTTAGAATTCGAACCATGTAGGTAGGTCCCTGATTGTTGCGAATCCGGATGCATTTTTTAAAGGTGTAGCCTTCTTCTCGTAGTTCAGCCTCTATTTCGTCATCGGTTATGGACGGGTCAACTCCTCGTACCACGACGGACATGGTGGGTGGCTGACGTGGTGGCGGTGGTTGCTTGTAGCGGCTGTTGGTGAGAGAAGTTAAGGTTGCAGTTTTCCCGAAGATTTCAAAACTGTGCTTGTCTCTGATGGTTTTTGCGAAGTTAGCCAATATCTGTGAAATCTCGGAACCTGGACGATACTTGAGAAGTTGCTGGAGCAAGTGCTCCAAATTCCTGTACTTTGGATCATAGTTTTGCAGTAGAAAGCTGTAGATAGGCTGCAGAGGAGGAAAATCGTCGTCGATGATAAGCCGTTCGGAATCAGCGTCGGAGCTTGAGATGCTATGTGCGTCGGTATGTTTCTTCTTCGATGGTGGTGAACTAGTTGATGGTGCTAGGTTCTTCCCGTGGATTGGCGAACGAGAACGCTTGGGACTTGGGTCGGTGGACGTCTTATCACGATTTCTCCGCTTCTCGATCATCTTCAGAGGTGGTGGAGGAAATTGTCCAGTATCCATGAAGCGATGAAGATAACCGATCTGAAGCAGGACCCACGAGTATAGGATGAAGATGAAAAAATGAAAATGAGGTTCAAAATATGCACTAATTGTGCACTTCAGCTAGCCTCCACTTGGGAGAATCCCTCAATCTCTTGCAGCCTCTCGCCCGCAACTGTGTTCGGATCACCGTGCGTCCACACGTATGCGATAAACACAGCCTGGACTTGGCAACAATGCCTCACTACAAGAGCTGTACTACGCCAGCTGGGAAAGTATGATTAAGAGCGACTTTTTATTTTTTTTATTACAATGCAAAAACCCGTAGAACGGAATACCTTCTCTTAGGAGCGGAGTTATGCGTAAGGGAAATAAAGTATAAATTGGATGGACCAAGAGGTTTTAATTTCGTTTATTTATTTATTGTTTTTATTCATTCAAAATTGGGATTTTTATTCATCAATAGATCAGGAATCGTTATTTTTGTACGTACATTTTCTATCAAAATGTATGTGTGATGTGATGAAAGATGAGGTGCAAGTTAGACGCCACAACACAGTGATATTGTTAGTTAGACAGGTGAAGGGTTATCTTCTTGTGCCGGGGCGACTCGACACATGATGAGAGACACAATGATGCCCTTGTTAGTGCGAATTAAAGTGCAAAAGATGGATAAATGTTTGGTGATAAGTCTGGTGGTTGATATGCTAATAGAAATTCGTCAATTTGTTCGTCAGGATGTGTAAGAAGATACAGCGTAACTAAGTGCTGAAGTGGTGTAGATTGTAGACGAGGTGGAACATCTTGATCTGCATCGATGCGTATACAACTGCGAAGGATGGGATGGCCTTGAGTCCAACGGGTAGTGATGTACCTGGTACGCAGTTTTTCTAAATGAAGAAGAAGATGTGGAAATGGAATACGCTCATAGAGTAGCCGGGTAGGACTAGGCAGGTTGTTGCGATATGCAAGGCGTAATGCATGTCTTTCAATGATCTGGAGTTACTGGCATTAAGCAATGGGATGTGTCCATGGAGTATAGATGGTCGCAAGAAGACTTTGTAAGTGTTTAACACAGTCTCTTGATGAAGGCCCCATGAAGTTCCGACTAATCTCTTCAGAAGGTTTAGTTTGTTTTGCGCTAGACTTATAAGATGCTGAAGGTGTCCACGCCATGAAAGATGGTCATCAAAGATAACACCCAAGTATCTCGCTGTACGTGTGACGGAAATGCTTGTGCCAGCTATAGTGAGATGTAAGAGAGATCTATTGCGTCGGACCCTACTGGTACGTCCTGATGGTATGATGACAAGTGCCTGTGTTTTAGTGGAGTTGATTCGGAGTCGCCAAGTATTACACCAGTCACAGAACTTATTTATTGCCTCTTGAAGTATAGTATTGATATGCTGAATAGATTTTCCACATGCAAGATAAGCAGTATCATCTGCAAAGGTAAAGGTGTAGATAGGGTCAGGAGGAACAGGCAAATCTCGAACATATAGTATATATAGAAGTGGCGATAACGCTGACCCTTGGGGTACACCACTAAGCGGAAAAATAGGAAATGATAAAGATGAATTAATGCAGACATATGCTATGCGATTGGTGAGGTAGTGATAAATTAGTCTGATATATGCAAATGGTAATCGTAGAAGATGAAGTTTGTAAAGTAACCCATCGTGCCAAACTGAATCGAAAGCCTTCTCCAAGTCAAATAATAATAAACAGGAAGGTTGGATGCTATTGAAGTGGTTGGTAAGAATAGTGGTAAGTTTGAGTAGATTATCATTGAGAGTGCAGTTAGGACGAAAACCAGTTTGGTGTAGAGGAATTTGATTGTGGAAGAAGTGAGTATGTAGACGCCGAACTAAGATGCGTTCGAGGATCTTTCCCATTGTAGACGTGAGTTGTATTGGACGGTACGACTCTGCCTTGGTGTTATCTTTATGCGGTTTCAGAAACATTAAGACTTTTGAAGTTTTCCAGGAAGCCGGATAATCACCTGTTCGAAGTATAAGGTTATAAATAGCGGACAGTAGGAGCAGAACCACCAGTGGAGCCTCTTTAATGTGGCGGTAAGTTACACCGTCAAACCCTGGAGCTGTATTCTTCTTATTGGCTAAGACTGCGGTGATCGCCAAAGGTGTAATTGGACTAGTAAGAGGATGATCCGAGTCTAATTCGTGACTAGAACTAATACGAAGATGTGCTTGATGAGGATCTGTTACGTTGCTTATTCTAGTGCGTAAACGTTCAGGAGTGTAGGTGATGAGTGGTGGCGAAAAAATGCTTTGAAATGATTCAGCAAATACATTAGCCTTCTCTGTATCAGTTTGTACTGAGGTCTGGTTGACGATGAGAAGGTAAGAGAGAGAAGAGCGTGTCCCACAGAGCCTGTGAAAGGCATTCCAGAATTTGGTAGGATTATGTTCTTGATCAAGATGGTTAACTGTTTGGATCCACTTACGTCTTTTATAGGCTATGATATAATTATGAACTTGCCGTAAATATTGGCGATGTAGTTGTAAAAGCCCTGGATCACGTGTGCGAAGATATTCGTGGTATGCCTGCCGTGCAAGAGCAACTAGTGTGCGATATTGAGGAGGAAGTGCGGATCGAGCATAATTAGATTTAATCGTGGGTATATGCTGATGGCTACTATGTTGTATAGCAGTAGTAAGTGTATCAAGCGTGTTATGTAAGTCAGAGTGATGTATTGGAGTAGGCACGTTAGATAAGGTAGTACTCAAATCTTCTCGATATTTGTTCCAGTCGGCTCGGTCATAACAGAGAACGGTACGCGGTGGAGTGTCAGGAGCTTGACGGTGGCTTGGAAAATGTAATGTCAATTTAACTGGGTCATGGTCACTACCGATGGAAGATAGAACATGACAGTTTACGAATGGTTGTAATGTAGAGGAAACAATGACTGCGTCAGGTGTTGTATTTGAGGAAGGCCGGGTATGTCTTGGTAATGCGCATAGTTCGGCATTTTTGTGCAGCATAAGAAATTGATAGAAGTTCCGTCGTTGCGTAAGAGTGCGACTGGATAGATTGAGATCAGTCATAATAATATAATGACCAAACGAGGTGTACATGTATTGGAAGAATGTCAAAGGAATTTGAACATTGGGTCTAACATATATAGTAGCAAAGGCAATAGTACGTGAAGGAAAATAGATCAGAGTGATGTTGTGTTCCGGAAGAGGAGCCTGAAAATTATGCGTGATCGTGCGTTGAGGTAGTCTGCTTCGTATTCCTATTAAAGTTCCGCCATTTGCTCGATCTCCAGGTGGACCATCGCAACGAGAAATAGTATATGGCTGATAATGTACATGTTGGTGCGGCAAAAGATATGTTTCGTTCAAGGCAAAGGCGTGTATATTTTCTTCCAACAGTAGAGTGTGGAGTAGTACCTTGCGAGTGTTGAAGGAACGTAAGAGCGACCGAGCTCTAACCTATAACCTTAGTTTTCAAACCTTTGATTTACGGTTATTTGTGATTTCACCTTTATAACAAAGACAAATATTTTTAAAAGAGTTACTTAAAGAAATATTTTTCACAAAGTTTATCCTTTTAAATTATTGTTCAAAGGACGTTGCCTTTAATAAGCCTTCTCCGAAATAAATGCAAATGAATTGTGCTGCCATCTTTGGAGCTCTTTTAAACTACGTTTATATGTTTGTGTCCAATCCTTTCGACAATGAGATCTCGGAAACTACAGGCTCTAGAAAGATGACGTTTTCACTGATCGATTGCAAATTTCATGTGGATTGTCCAGTTCTAATTGAATATTTAAAAAACATGGGCACTATTTCTTTATTACATTTTTACTGGTACGTTGGAAGTGTTGAAATTAAAAAAAAAAAACTAAAGCATCCTAAGCATTATAACATCCTAACATCCTAAGCATTATACATTCCAACACCACACTGTTGTATATAGGGTTTGTATATGTCTGAGGCGTTCGTTTCATGGCCAAATAATAATGGAAAAGGAAGGATAACCATTTCTCCAGTCTAAGATAAACCTTTTTTTTTGGGGGGGGGGTGTTTTCCCTAATGAACACCATATATAACTGACATTATGATTAATTGCGTATGTAATGTATTTGCTTATTACATACTGCATGCAAGAAGAAAGAAAACACTGGTCATACATGAATTAGAAACTCCAACTGGAAGCAGGCTCAAATCTTGCAAACGGTGCGAGATATTGAGAAAAAATAATCGAAAAAAGTCTCCCCTTTATGATACCCCTTAGCTTTTTTTTAAATCAATACGTCTTTTACTTGTGTCTGTAAAGGGACATATACAGATGTTGTAAGGAATGATAAGGAGATTTATGCTCATATGCGAATGATGCGCTGTGTAGAAAGCGCAGGTTCAACTAGTATATTACTAAAAAGGAGGATGCCGACAGAAGTATGCGTGTTGCATTATAAATATATTCCTTTGTAGGATCTTTTAAAAGCCCTCGCGCCTCCCCTGACAACTTTCCGCGCCGCCCCAGGGAGACGCGCTGCAAGTTTGAAAACCCCTGATATATATATATATATATATATATATATATATATTGTGTCACAAAAGTCCCTAGTCATAGGGTGACTCTGTTATTATCAGAATTACAACAAAATGTAAGAGGAAAAAAAATCTCCAAATGATGTTTTCAATCTAAAGTATAGGTAAGTTTTAAATCGGACGAACCGTTTGAGCAGACACTCTTTATGCGCCCAATATTTATTATGCTGCCATCTAGGAGTGACACTTGTAAATGTCAGTCACATACCCTACCAACGGTTGGACACTTTGTGCCCACCAACTTAAAATAACAAATGTATGAAACACACTAATGTGAAACTATCAAAATTTACAGTACACGGGATAAGACTAACCGACAAATTCAGAAAAGACGGGATACTGCTACCTCCATCTCAGTCTTGAGAAGTAACGTAACGCAAGTAACGCGTTACTTTATAAGTAACGTTTCCTAGTAACGCGTTACATTTTTTCCAAAGTAACTGTAACGATAACGCGTTACAAATTTTTAAGTAACGTACCTAGTTTAAGTTACCATTTTGTCGTTACATTTCAGATGAGTAACTACAGTATACCTATATATATATATATATATATATATATATATATATATATATATATATATATATATATATATTGGAAAAAAATGTTTCTTTCCTGTAATTGAGTTTCTCAGAATGGATCAATGAAGCATGACCTACATACTATGTCATTGACTGACAGTCAGTCACCGACACACAGAGAAACATATAAGACAATGGTGCCACTTGCTGTTTTTGGAAGATGAGGACAGCCTCAGGGAAATAACGTTTACTGATTGCAAGCACCTAGAAAATTTTGTCGCAGATTTTCACAGCTCCAAATCAATACATTCAGTGAGTGAATTGTGTGTGCAATAGTACAAATTATTTATTTTACTTTTGTTGGTGTTTCTATAAAGATGGAGAACAAAAGTTTTCGGGTCGAGCTCAAAGATGGCCGTTTCGATTCGAATCGAGTTTCAAAGAACACTCGCTCGAATTCGCTCGTGCCCAACCTTACGAAAAAATGAAATGAAATCGTTGAGTTTTACGTCCCATGGTTATGCCGATTAGGCTAAAGGAGACGGTGCTGATGAGTAGCGAATGAAATGGTGGAATGAAGAAAGTGGGAGGAAACGGAAGAACACCGAGCAAACCCACGTACACGGTGTTTGTCCACCACAAAGTCCACTTGGCGGGGGCTGGGATCGAACCCGGGACCCCAAGCACCAGAGGTGAACGCTCTACCACTGAGCCACCGCGGCCCACCCATCCTTACCCTGCCTAACGCAGTATGGCAATTTAGTCAATGTTACATTATATAAAAATGTTCAAATAGCGTAAAGTAAAAATCAGTCTTTGCATTTAAATAAAGCGATTCAGAACGTGCAATAATAATAATAATAATAATAATAATAATAATAATAATAATAATAATAATAATAATAATAATAATAATAATAATAATAATAATAATAATAATAGTGGTAGTGATAGTAGAACGGAAAATTGAAGTAATAAGATTTTTCACCTATTCAAAGTTTCGAACATAAAAGTAACGCGTTACTAACGCGTTACTTTCGAAGTAAAGTAACAATTACCTTTTGGATCAAGTAACGCGTTAGTAAGGAGTTACATTTTTAGAGAAAGTAAAGTAACTTGTAACGCGTTACATTTTTACAAGTAACTTACCCAACACTGCTCCATCTAGGAGTAACACTACTAAATGTCAGTCACTTCTCTTACCAACTTTGTGTCCACCAACTTAAAATAGTAAATTTTATGAGACACACTAACGCTCAATTTGAACCACTGTAAGGTATACGCTTTAGCTAAACATACTTAGCAAAACATCTTCTTACTGTGTGTCATGGACCTGCAGATGTAAATGGTATTACTTAATTTCCTTTTATCCACTACATTCAGCTCCAATTGTAGTTATGCAACCACACACGACACACTAAAAATTCTTCGCCATCTCGATTTTGTTCAAAATATTGATGGTCTTTCAGCAACTTTTTGTTTCTTGGTGGTACGTTGTTTTATCTGTCATGAATTAGGCCCATCTGTCCTAACGGAATATCCGGAATACTCCCTTCCTTTGGAGGACTCCCTTGCCCCGCCACTGGACGATTTAGAATCAAGCATTTTTGGATAGAGCAGATTACAAGTCTAAGATAATAACATGCCACCTCAGTTCAATAGCTAATAGTTTTGGAGATATTCATCCCCAAATTTGATTTTCCTACAGTTTTGGACAGTCTTAGCTCTGAAACTATGCAGTTTTGATCACGGGTCCATATGAACGTTTTTCCTTATTTTGATATGAGGAATCACCTGTTTCAGTTTGTTGGTTTAGTTCATTAACACCCTGTATATATGCCAATTAACGTCTGATGTAGATAATGGTACGTTATTGAAACTGTTACGACTTATTTTAATTTAATAAAGAAGTACATACTCTGGTCACAAAAAGAACGTTAATTATTTAAGTAATGATTCGAGAGTCAAGATGGATGGAAAAATAAATTTGGTATCGAGGCAACTTTGGCCTAGAAAATTTTAAAAACTACTTTGAAAACAGATGTAAAAACCACACATTCCGTCTGGACTTCCATATTTCTTTATGGGATGTCACGTCAGGGACTTGAGTTTTCTAGTAGTCTTATTATATCTGATAAAATTATTTCTGATGCTGCTAAGAAGTTTTATTTCAATTCATTATATTGATAAGATGGTAAAGTTCAAATTCTAACATGGGATGATACCAATTTGATTAGAATTTTATTCCGTTTGGTTGCAAGTGATGAATAGGTTTTAACTTTTATTAAATTCATTTAAATCAAAAATCAGACAAGAGAAAAAAATCTTTGAACTGAAAACAGAACTATTTTCATGTATCCATTATTATTATTATGTAACTGATGCTTAAAATAGAACACAATTTAGCCTTTTTTCCCGTCTTCATACAAAAGTGTTGATTCAGTTTGTTACACACAAACATACTGTCGCTGAGAGAGTTCAACTAATTTCTATAGCAAATCATTGATATTAAAATGAGCCTACAACTATACTGTTTAATATTAAGTTCGTGTTATTATTGTAAGCAGTTTTCCCTCAATTGATTGAACTGTGGGTAGAACTTTTGATGTTCAGATAAACTCTTATTTCCTGGCCATTTGCCATAAATTACTGCTTATCGAAAAATTATGTTTTCCATCACAATTTGATGTTTACCGCACTTTTATTATAGTAGCAAAAAAATTGCAAACTACTTAGAGGTCAATTTTGCGAAAAATGTCAAAAGGTTAACTTTTTTTGATAACAGAAAAATATATTTCCCTTGCTACTTCTCATCAATGACAAGGCCAAGAGGAAGTTACATTTTACAATAAGATTTTTTTGCCAAATGTCAAACAGTTGATGAAAGAAGATGTAAAATACATGCTCACCGTTGTCTGCAGCTGCTAACCCCACTGAAAAATTAAAAATAAACATTATAATAATTGCACACAAAAATTTACAATACATAAACATAAACTAATTTATGCATTCCTAATGGTTCTAGGATATTATTTTGTTACTTTTATTTGCATGTACTTAAAGTATATGATAAGGAGTACTATATAGTGAGCATAAAATATTGAAAATAGTGATATGATACTGAAATATTGCAGAAGGACAATCATTACTAAGTTCAGAATATCAGTTACATTACGACTTTAAAAAGTGGCTTTTTTCAGTTGTAGACTCTTATGGTTGAAGATAAGTCTTTAAATTTATTCCAGTGTTATCTCCTAGAAAGAATTTATGCAATCCACCACGCATTAGAATTAGGATTATTAATTAGATTTCTGGGCTTTCGGCAGCTATGGCCATGTTCGCTCGTCATGTATGAGGAATGGCGTCCCTCGGTAATCATAGTATCCGAGGAATTGAGGAGGAATAATGGAGTGAGAAAATAAGGAAGCAGCTTGGGATCATTGTGTTAGGTACTATCCTTGCATTTGTCTGGTGTGAACGAGGAAAACCCAGAATAAGCTTACTCAGGATGGCTAGCCTGAGAAAGCTTTTACACTTTTTTTACCGAGTGTCCCCACCGGAAATCGAACCCAGAACTGCTCGTACTATATATCATATTACATAAAACTCAATATTTTCCTAAAGTTATAATGGAATTTTTAATCACAATTTTACATTGTAAAAATTTGCAATAGTGGAATTAATTTTATCCTCTTTTACCTCCTCCCTTATCATAATGTATTTTAATCAGGCTTAATTAAAATAATAAACTTCAGGCTTATTTCCTAATATTGGAAGAAAGTACATGACAAATTTCATTAAATTATTTTATAAAATATGATGGGACAGATGTACAGACAAACAAGCAAATGCTGCTTGAATCGGATGGTAGAAGCTTGTTCACGCTCACCTAAATAAATTGTGCAGGGGTGCCCACAAGGGGGGGGCTATGACGCAAACTGCGTCATTGAAATATTTGGGGGGGTTAAAAATCTATATAAATATGTTTAAGGGTGTGTAAAAATTAATCGAAAAGATTTTTTTTCATGGAAGAACACCTACGGATAGACAGTTGAGGGGGGGTGCGTCAAGGACATGAGGGGGGGTGGGCACCACTGAATTGTGTAATTTCTTTGTGGTCCTGTTGATACTTATAACCTTGGCAAAGTGTTTATTTTCATAAGATCAGAACAATTTAATTGCATCGGTGATTTTAGAAAGAGCTTAAATCAATTTTGTGTAGCTTTGAGATACTAAAGAAAAACTGTTTAAATCCAAGACTGCAGGCTTTTCTTGCACTTGACCTATGGTTCAATGTTTCGTTTACACCGTTGTAGTACCTTCTACACTTGCTCTTGGTATACACAGTGTTGTGTATACCGCTAGAGAAATGGAAAAGTTCATAAACCAAACTTCAGAAAGATGTCACTTAAGTCCTTTCTGCATAGTACAAAGTACCTCAATGACAAGCATAGAAAAGCATTTAATTACACAGCTACACACACACACACACACAAAAGCAAACTTATGTGCAGCGGACCCAGGATTATTGTAAATTTCATGTATTTTCTTACGCCCAATCCAAACTTTGAAACACCAGGACGATTGACCATGTCAATTTCTTTTATGAGTGAAAAACTTGAGCTATTTTGAATAGAGATGATACGTATGTCACATGTATCCTTCCTGGGGTCCGCTGCACAGAACTTCTGTTGTGTGTGCGTGTGTGTGTGTGTGTGTGTTTCTGTGCGAATGCATGTATACTAGCCTTTGACTAGCTAGGGATTTCGCCCGCAGAGACTCGGACTTCTCATATGTCTAATCAGGCCCACAACTAGAGGGGGGCCACGGGATCTGCCCCCTAAACTTTTCATGGCTCCTTTAGACCTCAATATAAAATGCTATCATTAATATAAAAATCACAATTTAGATATTTGTAAGAGAATTTTTAATGACTTGGCCCACCTATCTTATTCATGGCCCTCCCAAACTTCTGCGTCTGTTTTCGGGCTTGTTCCTTATATATATATATATATATATATATATATATATATATATATATATATATATATATATATATATATATATATATATATATATATATATATATATATATAATGTTAAGGGATCTCGATATTTTAACAACACCCACTCTTTTATTCTTCGCGCCTTTTTCTTCCTTTCTAACTTATAAGAGAAACATCAAAATATGCTAAAATATGTCTTTAACAATCTTAAGTTAAAAGTCTAAACAGCAATTTTCAGGAATCTAACTTTAAAGAATTTCGAAATATAGCCATCTTATTATAACAATTGCAACATCATCCCATTTTCTTAACTTCTAAGGTAGGCCTAAACGTAAAAAAGTGCTTAAACACATCTGTAATTAATATATATGTATTTTGAAGGGATTTCGAGATATGGACATGTTATTTTAAAACTTACAACTCCTGCCCTTTTTCTTCTCGCCTTTTTCTTCCCTTCTAAGGGAAACATCTAAAACCACTGAAACACATGTTTAATTATTATAAATTAAAAGCCTAAATTTCGAAATGTGGCAATCTTATTTTCATAATTGCAACCCCGACTCCGTCTTTCTTTCCGTTTTTTCATCCTTATAAGGGAATTATGAATAAACACTGAAACACGTCTATAATAATTTAAATGAAAAATCTTACTACCAAATTTCATATTTCTAATCTTAACGGATTTCGTGATATGGCCAACTTATTTTAACATTTGAAACCCCCATCCTTTTTTCTCAGCACTTTTCTTCCCTTCTATTAGGGATTTGCAAAACCGGTTTTTATAAAAACTGAAAACCGGTTTCTACAAAAACCGAAACCCGAAAAACCATTTCGGTTTTCTCAAAAACCGGTTCGGTTTTTCACCTAAACCAGTTTCGGTTTTCTCCAAAAACCGGTTCGGTTTTACACCTAAACTGGTTTCGGTTTTCTCCAAAACCGGTTTCGGTTTTCTTCGAAACCAGCTCGAGCTGGGATCGAACCAGGGACCCCAAGGACCGGAGGTGAACGCTCTACCACTGAGCTATCGCGCCCCCCGTCAAGAAAACATATACACACTTTGAACCGTCATAGAAAACTTATGTTCCTTTATACAAGGTTCAATTGCTGGAAATGGAAAGCTTAAAGTCCAATTTGAAACATAAATGCACTTTCCCACGCAAATGTGATTACTGTTCAAAATGGCGGCCTTCGGCATCAATACATTTCCGAGTACGAGTCACTACTGATTCCGTACATCGTACCAACATGTCCAATGGGTTTTTGCGCACACCGCTTGAATCTCATTTCAAAGTGAGTCTAGGTTACATGGTTTACGTTTGTACACCTCATCTTTTACTGTGCTCCATAAGAAGAAATCCAGTGGTCCAACATTCTCAAACTTCCAGTACCACTTAACTGCGATGATAAGATGAGATGATTTTGAGTTTAATGTCTCTTTCAGCAGCAATGCTATATGAATCGTGGACCTACTGATTAACGTGGAATCCGAACCACATGAGCTCAGCCGGGAGTCGAATCCGGATCTCCCATGCCAAAGGCGCGTAAGCTAACCGCTTAGCCACGAGAGAGCTCCCCCTTAATTACCTGCTTCCGCGCTTCAAAGCTCAAACGTACGTCCGCCATCTTGCAGTTATTGCCTTGCCACGAACTGGGTTGAGTAGCTAGAGCGACAATTCTCTTGTCACCTGTTGAAGAAAAATAGCATTACTTTCTCGTAAATATTGAACCTTGTAGCACGGGAAATACTTTTTCTAATGGCGGTTCAAAGTGTGTATACTTTTTTGACGCACCCGGTATATATGAGTAGTTTACTCTTAAGGATGTTTTTTTTTTTTTTTTTTTTTTTTTTTTTGTAGATGTTTTTCTCAACAACGAGTCATACCATCTTATTTCTATTTCATAAATGAATATTTGATTAATAACTCTATTATTATTGTATAAATTATTCTTTACGAAAAAAAAATCACTAAAGTAAATTTACTCTTAGAGATGAGTTTCTTTTCAAAGTTTTGGCTCAAAAACGACAGGGACGATTTTGGTCGATTTCATAAATAAGTATTATTCTTATAATGTTGTATAAGTCACTTCTATAAGATAGAGACCTCCACGGGCCGAGCCCGGCCCGAGGCCCGAAACCCGGCCCGTAGTTGGGTTTGGGCGGGCCGACTCTGTTATTTCTTTGGGCCGACTCTGTTATTTCTTTGGGCCGGGCCGGGCTTGGGCAGGTCGACGCTCATTTCTCTTCAGGGGCTGGGGCCGATTAATTGCAATTTTTAACAATTATTTACTTTCGTTAAACGATAATTGGAATAAAGCCAAACGTTAAAGAAGTGTGACCGTGAAAAATGTTACAAAGAATGCAGTAGCTGTTTAAGAGGATTTCAGGCATTGCGCGGTAAATTGAGCTCTGACCTTGACCTTCACTGAACCCAAAATATGACAGGAAGGGGTGGAAAAGTTTTGCATGTCGCTAAACAATATTGCCATTTTCACTTTATGCTAAAAATCAATTAAGTTAGATTTTTGTTACAGGAAATGGAGTTTTTGTTCTCTCGATGACAGGCAAAGTTCTAGGAGGTAATGGTACCATTCGGGAGGCAAGCGTCAAGTTGTGAACCAGAGTTTAAAAAATGTTTCTGAGAGGTAGACCAAGTTTAATACTAAATTTTGAGAAAGATTGGGGCTCGAGCTAATTTATTTTTACATTTATCGTGTCGGGGTCGGGCCAAAAACTTCTCAAATTTATCGGGCCCGGGCCGGGCTCGGGCCGAAAATCTCCAAAACTTTTCGGGCCCGGGCTGGGCTGGGCCGGGCCTAGGTACATTAGGGCGGGATTGAGCTCGGGCCGAAAAATTCGGCCCGTGCAGGTCTCTACTATGAGAGTATCTGCAAGGGGTAGTTTACTTTTGAGGTGTTTTTATTTTATTTTATTTTTTTTTTACAATTTCGCCAAATACCACTTACGCGAGTTAGTAATTTTATATATACGGTATATATAAACAAATATTTCATTAATAACCCACAACAAATGGCTTCAGTTATTTCTTATGGAAAAATCTGAAAGAGGTACTTTACTTTTGGGAATAAGTTTCTTTCGGTGAATTTTTCCAAAAACGCCTGAAAATTTTGTTCGTATTTCACAAGGAAACCTTTCACTAATAGCTGCAGCACAACGTGATTTAGTTTAAGGAATTGGAGCGAGAAAATTTAGTGCGGTGCCCCGTACCTTTTATGTTTTTTTATTTATTTATTTTGAAATCGGTTTAGCATCCCTATAATAGGTTCGATCATGTTTACGAAAATACAATCAACTGTGTCCTTTTTTTGGGGGGGGGGGGGAAGAATTGTCGGAAAATACTCAACCCCAAAGAATAAACTAATATCCCTCGTACATTTTCTCAGGATACATGTGTTATGTCATATTGTCAATGACACAATTTTGAGAAAATCGTACAAAAAAAATGTAAACTATCTCTTCTCGATTTTCCCGAGAGATATAGATTATAGAACAGTATAGGGTTGTTATTGCAAATTTGATTGATGAAATATGAACAAAATTGCCTGAATCGCTTTCGAGAAAATCGCAAATTTTAATTTCCACCCTTCAGTAAACTACTCGAAATTTTAGGGGTGGGAAGAAAATTCGGAAATCTCTAGAGAATCACATAAGAGCATAAGTTTAAAATTTGATGTCGATACGTTGAACAGTATGACCTCTAGCCGAATATCAGGACTATCGCAGAAACGAACGAAGAGGTGGGCAGATGTCGAAAAATCACTTTTTTCGATAACAATGGGCCATGAAACGCATAAATTCCGAATTCGATTTCTTCATGATTATTATACTTTCTTTTCTTCTTTCGTCGTAGCTCGAAAGTTGTATCTATCTATCTATATCTATATTTCTCTCTCTCTCTCTCTCTCTCTCTCTCTCTCTCTCTCTCTCTCTCTATATATATATATATATATATATATATATATATATATATATATATATATATATATATATATATATATTAATGGTGGACACAGAAACCGATTTTTCGGTTTTCGGTTTTTAGAAAAACCGAAACCGGTTTTTGAAAATTTTAGCTGGTCCGGTTTCGGATTTCTTCAAAACCGATTCCAGTTTTTTTCCAAAATTTGTTCTATTTCTGACCAGAATGGTGTTTCGTTGTTCTCCGGAAACCGAATCCATTTCCACAGAAATAGTTTTGTGTTTTTTCGAAAAGTTTTCACCGAAACCAGTTTCGGTGAAAAACCGAACCGGTTTTGGAGAAAACCGAAATGTCGGTTTTTCGGGTTTCGGTTTTTGTAGAAACCGGTTTTCGGTTTTTATAAAAACCGGTTTTGCCCATCCCTAATATATATATATATATATATATATATATATATATATATATATATATGTGTGTGTGTGTGTGTGTGTGTGTGTGTTTGTGTGGTGGCAGTGCTATTAGTAATGGCTAGTTTTGACGTAAACGTAAACCGTAATTGATATAGTACACCAAACATCGTAAAATCAGAATCAATATAATTTATGCATCGTAATGGATATATTAAAGTTATTTTAAGAAACCAAATGGTTAGAGCGCATGACTTTAGTGTATCCGATCTTTCCTGGAATTACAGCATTGTGAGATATTTCAACCGGAAGTAGAGATAGGAGCTATAGTTGACCATTCATAATCAAGTAGAGTAGTGTTTCTGGGAATTTTTTCAAGAGGGTACCACTTTTATTACTCACAATGTTCTACAGACCACTGTAGAAAGAAAGTTTATTGTCTTTTAAATGTTTCAAACATTTGTTAATGCCTATCTTTTAAAATAGTATAATTAAAATTTCCTCAATTTTATATTGACATTAATCGAAGAAAATTAATATTAGTTGTTTTTAAAACAATTTAAGGCTATTAAGGATATTTTATAATGATACATCGATAAAAGCTATTGGAATTTGTACAATTGTTATCTTATTATATTATAAGGGCCGCGGTGGCTCAGTGGTAGTGTTCACCTCTGGTGCTTGGAGTCCCGGGTTCGATCTCAGCCCCCGCCAAGTGAACTTTGTGGTGGACAAACACCGTGTGCGCGGGTTTTTTCGGGGTTCTCCCGTTTCCTCCCACTTTCGTCATTCCACCATTTCATTCATTATTCATCATCACCGTCTCCTTTAGCCTAACCGGCATAATCGTGGGACGTAAAACTCAAAGATTTCATTTCATTTTTCTTATTATATTATATAATCCGTTTCTGCAATTCTCAACTATAGTGTGTGACACACAATTTGGTAGAATTTTACTATTTTATTTCATCTAATATTCAATCTAAAAGGTCCACAAGGGCAAACCTAGAAGACCACATTTTGAGAAATGCTGAAGTAGACTGTGCATTACCTGTCTAGAATTTGTTATATGCACAACTTCATTAAAATTTGTGGGCACCCAAAAAGAAAAATATAAGTGCTCATTCATGTGTTGTGCATAACTCCCTCACCGAAACAAAATCATAAATACGCCACTGGTGGTAATGTATTGCTACAAAATTATTTATTAATACCATAATAAGCTTCAGGTACTACTTTTGTGCGTATGTATGTGTGGTTCCTACTTTAGCTGTTGAAATTCACAGCTAAAGTTTAACCCACTTATGAATAATGGTATAATTAAAAATGACAGTTGTGATATAACACTTTCCACGTTAGAGGTAAATAGAAAAGGTACAAAAGATCCCAAATAGTAAATTAAACAGTCTGGAGATGTATGTTTTATTGGGGATTGAGTACCACTAAGCACTAATTTCTGGCGCGAAAATTTTTGGATTCGGAGGAAGTAGTGGACCAGTGTGAAGTTGACCCACCTGTTCTTGTTGTGTCTTAACTTCTCAACAAAACCAGTACTAATTCTAGAAATCTGTCACATTAGCACTAATTCTTGGTGAAAAAAAAAATCAATTCGCAGAAAGTGGTTAAACCAACTTCAGGCGCGTCTATTCTTGGGCTGTAGCCTTAGAAAGTTAGTTCATGATACAATTTTATTTAACTTACCAAGGAGGCAGAATAGAAACGTCCAAGTCCACATGATAGCTTCGTCCGGAATTCAATATTAGAAAACAGAGTATGCAAAATTATCGTAATTATATTCTAAGGTTAAGTTCATGATAAGAATCATTTGACTTTATCTCATATTACAACTCAGCAATGTCAATTTTAGCTTCGTGAGCATTCTTTATTGAAAATGTCATCTTGTTCTTTTAATTCTAAAAACTGGCATTGCGAAAGATTAGAAAGACCTATGGTGGTATTATTTTATACATTATTGTTAGTGATGTATTTAAAATGAAATGAAATCTTTAAGTTTCACGTCTCACGATTATGCCGGCTAGGCTAAAGGAGACGGTGATGATGAGAAATGAATGAAATGGTGGAATGAAGAAAGTGAGAGGAAACGGGAGAAGTGATGTATTTGAGTGAAGTAACCGATTATATATTTATATCCTGCTTTGAAAATAGTTATCGGTGCAAGTTTGATTTCATTCAATTCCGGAAACAGTCACATTTTCTTCATGGTCACGGGGTACCTAGGTCATTGGCTCTGGGCCACACCTCTAGGTCATTGACCTTTGGCTTCAATTTTTTTGCTGACTACTAGATATAACGGGAGGCCTACTACTTACAGAATCCCGCAGTCCTTGCACCACTGTCACAAGTACACCAATACTCGACCACTCTATCAATTACAGCCAGGTCGTGTCCGAATGGAACAGCTGAAAAACCTCTTGTGGTTTGTTTTGTTCGGAGTATCTCGATTGTAGGATGCCCTTCACCAGAATGGCACTAGCTTGATCGATTTCCATGCCAATGACGTAGTAATCGATATTTGTCTGGCCCGTATACTTTTGCAGCTCCACGGAGCATCGCTGTCCTTATCATCATCAATGTCAGCATTGGTTGCAGTCTGCATATGAGGTCACACTGTCCAGTTGATAGGAGCCACAGGCAATGAGACAGGGGTCGTCTTTAATGAGTCGCGGGAAGGTTGTGGCGATATCGGCAACTGGGATAGCACTGTAACCAAGTGCATTCCTCAGCGTTAAATTTAATGGTTTCAAGATCTCCGCAACCAACTTGCCCATCTCGTTCTCCGTTTTCATGCGATCCAGTAGGCGTTGGGCCAAAGCTGGATTGTCCTAGCTCCAGGGGCCCTGCTCTGTGGAATATAAAAATGGATACCACTTGCCTCCATGGTTGTCTTGGCATCCCAAAAGCCACGATCCGCCACCAGCGTTTGAAAGGCAGCTAGTTATTTTGAAGAATATTATTAAGAATGGAAGCGGGGTAAAAGACAAGCAAAGCCACCAGGCACCTGTTAAAGAGAATGGGCGTCATAAACCTTTTTAAGTTGTTCTTCTGCACGGACCAGATTTTGAACTGAAAGACAGTTTTTCGAGCTCCCGCAATCTCGATATCCACCATCCACAATGGCCAGCAGCCGACCTTCGCTGATCTGAAACAAAAGTTGGGCAGTAATGCTGGTTTGTCCAAGCAATGTGGCTCGACCAGGTGTATTCAGCACTCGTAGAACACTGGAAAGAACACCTTTTGCACTTCTTTGGATCCATGACGTCCAAAAGTGCATGATGCATGACCAGATCTACCTTTGTGGTACTGTGAGAAACACTAGTGGATCCAAGACGATCGTTTGGGGAGCGGTTCACTTTCTGGAAGATGAGCGTAGCCTCAGGATGACTAGAATTTTAATTTTCAAGAATGGGATGCATATGAACCCGAGGCTGGAGGGGGGGTGTAAACCTGATTTCCTGATTCCATTTTGGGACCCGATTTTTTTAAAAAATGAAAGTGTATTATTTCTGTAGATTTAAGTTAAATACGCACTTTCGTTTCGGAGACGTGGCGGTGTCATGATTCACTTCACACATAGTCAACGCGATATATCAGATGCCCTGTCTTGCACAGTGCTTGCACAAAGGAAAATACTATATTGAAAATGGCATTCATTTTAACGAAAAAGTGTACAATTTGCTCTAATCATTTATATTTCGAATAACAATTGCGGGACAACAGTTGAAAAGAAAGACAGGCTCAGTCGAGCCACAAATAGATAACAAAAGTATGCATGCATAGAGAAACATTGTATAATTATAACTATGTTTACAACATCAATTATACTAGTCTTTGCCCCCAGGGCCCCAATTGTTCGGCATACTAGTCTTTGCCCCTCGCACAATATAGCAAATGCTTTTACGTGGTACGGTGGCACGATATGTCGCGTTATTCCTTCTGTCACTTTCATATAGAACTGATTTGAGCTAAAACTGTCACGAAATTCATATATCCCGTAGGGCGTTTAGTGAACAACCCCCACCTCTTTTCCTTCCCTTCTACGTTAAATGAAATGAAATAAAATTTTGAGTTTTACGTCCCACGGTTATGCCGGTTAGGCTAAAGGAGACGGTGATAATGTGTAATGAATGAAATGGTGGAATGAAGAAAGTGGGAGGAAGCGGGAGAACCCCGAGAAAACCCACGCACACGGCCCTTCTATGTTAAGTGGCGAAAAACGCTCAAATACAAGTTTATTTTAAATGAAATATCAAAGTACCAACTTTCATGTCTCTAAGGAATCATGAGATGTGGACATCTTATAACAACAACAACAACAACAACAACAATAATAATAATAATAATAATAATAATAATAATAATAATAATAATAATAATAATAATAATACCCCTTTTCTCCCCTCCTATGTAAAATATCAAAAATGCTGAAATACGTATTGAATTATTTTAAGTGAAAATTCCATGTACAAAATTCCATGTTTCTAACTTTCAATTCTTAGATAAGGTCAAGTGGGGTAATTGTGAAGCACAGAAAAAGTGGGGCTATTGTGAAACCACCCTGTTTTTCAGTACTCTGTGACTTTGAAGTCTCAAGAAAAATATATTATAAGAAGACAGAAAATTTATTGCTATATCAATTATATATATCTCAAATAATTGAAGTATGACAGTTTTTGATTTTAAAAAAATATAATCTGAAAGCATTCATTTTAAAAAGAAAAAAAAAACTTTTATTTTTTTCTTGCCAAACTTTTGTTATGTCTTGTATACCAAATGCCTCACTACCTAAATATATATTACTGTAGAGGATATTTGGGTTTTTCACGCTATGTAAATGATGCATGGTGGAGGGACAACATGGGTCAAAAGACAAGGGCTATTATGAAACGAGAAAATATTTAAATATATGAAGCGAAGGAGTGCATGCTAACTATGATGTTTCAGTGCCACTATGTCATACAGCACCTAAGAATAAGCAATAGAAGGCTCGTGACTCTTCGAGTAGCGACGAAGAATGTCTTGCTGAAGCTTGCTCAAGAATGCTTGCTTGTCTGAATGCATCTTCTGAAGATGATAATTTGGATGACCCACAACCTGACATTTCGTCAAAATAGAGGAACCTGAAACAGTGCATTAGACCAGAATACTTTGTTCTTGCAAATTTTAAAGTACCATATAGTGTAATGCCGAAATAGTACCATATATAATTATATTGTTACAGTATTAAGGGTCCTACCTCATGATGAATGTGAAGTTGTGGTATTTAAATCAGATGCGAACAAGAAAATATTTGAACCTGTTGAAACTGACATTTCTTTGGCAGTCGAATATCATTGGCATTATGCCTATTCCTACAATGGTAATGTTTGGTGATACATATAAGTACTGTTTTGGAAAGATCGTTGATGTGTGAGGCCTACCGCTCACTGGTGACAAAACAGTTGCGGAACTATCTTGTCGCTGTCGCCTACAGTCAGCAACTTCACGGCGACAAAACATTTCTTTTGCCACACCCTCGCTCACTGACAACGGCAACAGAAAAGTTGCCAGGTATTAAAAATCACAATTTGGCGGGATTAGATACAGTACGATGGACTTTGAAGAATGTGCTATTGTTTGGGCTCTAATGCTGAATTTAAGAAGGAAAAAAGGAGAAAAATGAAATACTGGGTACTCCTATATACAGTGAGAGATTGCTAAAGGAAAAATTTTACAAGCTATATAGTGAATAGAACAATTTTTCTTAGCATGTCCATCCATGGAGTCTGGAGAGAAATAATCTCAAAATTGGGTGGATTGAGCGTCCTTAAAGGCCTATTAGACATGTATCCTCACATGGGCACCTTTCACCTTTCTTTGTCAATTCACACTCGGAATAAACGTGCACAGGTTTCTGGGTGTGTTGAAGTTCAAAGCAGGACATGAGTGTTCTGCGAATCATTTCTTCGACTGTGAGACACCCATCTGAAATGCAGAACTAAATAATTCGAACAGATTAACAATGAGAGAGAGGGAGACGACACAACATTATTATAACAAGATCTTCTAATATGTTTTTTGCTTTTTAGAAGTAAGCAAAAAGTATCCTAAGTACGCCAATGCTATCAAACTTACAAAGGTAGCGTGAATGGGGAACAAAAAATGACAGCATTGTACATCGTAAATAACTATAATACGAACGGGAACAATTATTCAAATCAAAATATAACAATAACAACGAAAATATAAAACTACTGGAAATAATTAACAAAACGAAACTTAGCTGCAATCCGACAACACTGTACCGTGACTGTACTCTCAGATGTTCTGCGTATAGACATAAAATAAAAATTAACTTTCCTTGTTCTTTGCGCGTACTCTTCACGTTTTAAATTCAGTCATTTTTATCTTGTACAGTTGTTTTTTTTTCACATTTGAAGTGTAAAGAAAATTGAGAATGGTAATTTTATCTGTATTTTTTTCTAGGTGTGGGAACTCAATAAAAATAGTAGTGTCTAGTAAGACAGCAATATGTAATTATCGAAAATTTACCTACCTGTGTTGTTTCTTGGCTGGAAAGCTCATCCCAGGCTTTTATAACAACGAAACATTCTTACTCCCACAATTTCTTTTTTAAATTTATATCTGAACAGCTATTCATGCAAACTTTATATATATATATATATATATATATATATATATATATATATATATATATATATATAACGCTACTCGTTTCTCTATTTCCTCAATTAATTTCTCATTGTCTTCATAAATTAAGACATACATGTATTCGCCGTCGCCGCAGTGAGCGGACTCCCATAAGACTCAATGCATTTTTAGATGTTGCGCAACTGTTCCGTCACCAAGCTGTCGCCCTACTTGGTGACACTTCGGCAACTTTTCTGTCGCCGTCGCCTCAATGAGCGGACTCCCATAAGACTCAATGCATTTAGCCAGAGCAACAATATAGTTGCCCAACAAAATGTTGCCAGTGAGCAGTAGCCCTTAGAAGTGTAAAAGATAGAACTGTTTGTAGGTACTCCAATGAGAACATTATATTCTTAGAACTTTTCATATTATGCAACAGAAGTGTGTGTCTATGATTATTGTTCAGTACAAGCTGTGAAAGGTGCATCTTCTTTTTATTTTTCCGCGTTTAATTGGATCATGTTCGATCACGAAAATGGCATGATATTTTATAATTAATATTTTCTGCATGATAATCAGCTTTTGTTTTAAATGAAAACAAAGGAATTTTTGGTGAAGACAGAAAATGAAAATAATTTTTCTTAACTCCAAGTCTGCTTTCCATCATCACTTACTTTCAAAGTTATTCTGATAAAGTAAGTATCAAAAATACGAGTTATTATTCATTTAATTTTCGATACGGAATCACTCTGTGATTACCTGAGATATATACACTAAATTTTGTCCTGTGAAACATTACACTCAAAGCATTTTATTATAGTCCCCAGTATTCTTTAGTCTTCAATCCTGTAAGTTATACAGGTATTTCACAGTAGACCCATTGCTGTTTCAAAATAGTTCCAAATGCAGGAGCTATTTAGAAACACATGTTTCCATTCTTCCAGGAAAACTACATATGATAACGAAAAGTGTCTGAGGTATTTTGAAAGATGTTTGTGTATCGTTTTTTTTTTTTCATGTTTCTAACCCAAGCAGTTTTTGCTGTACACTCAAAAGTATGTTTTCTCGTTTCACAATTACCCCACTTGACCCTATTGAAATCTTATTATAATAATTGCAATCCCACCCCTTTTTTTCCACCTCTTTTTTTTCTCATTTTACTAAAGTATCAAAAAACGTTGAAACGCGCGTCAAGTCATTTTAAATGAGAAATCCAAATACCAAAGTTCAAGTCTCTAACCTTAAGGGATTCGGCGAGATGGCCATCTTATTTAATTAATTTCCAACCTTTCCCCCTTCCTTTCTTCGAATTTCCAAAAAAATCCTTCCTTAGTGATACCCTACGCCACAAATCTTATCTACTGTCCGAATTTCAAGTTCCTAGCTTAAGCGGTTTGGCCTGTGCGAAGATCAGTTATTCTCTCAGGAATTCATCTTTTATATCTGGGGCTGAGAGGTAAACTATGCCAAGTCACTTTTTGGCCGAAATTGAGTTATCGCTTTTTCTTACTTACATTAGTACGAGGGACACTAAGAAAGTTTTGAGATGTGGACAACTGGAACGCAGGAAGTGAAATTTTTTCCCCTCAATAAACAATCGACTCAATTCAACAAAATATTGTCTTGAAAACACTTTTTCACTTCTGTGAAATTAATATTTTATGACTTGTACTACTTTGCTTCTCAGCCCCAGGTATATGAAATACAATAACAGCTTGTGTTATTTCCCAAGAAAAGATGAACTGCCACTAAAAGTCACAATGAATTCCAGGTCCCTTCTTAATATTTCCTTGTTGAACTTCCAAAAGTCATGACTCTCTTTGTTGATCTAGTAGCTAGTGAACGTACCTTTGATCTTTGATGCGTGAGGCTCTGTGGCTTGATTCCCGACGAGTAAGCATTGAAAGCACTACAGTGGTTCAGATCCAACTATAAACTCTAGGTCTCATTCTGTAAAGCATCACTTTTGACAAACGACGTAAATACATATCAATCAATCAACCAATCGAAAAGTCTCAGATTCAGAGAGCTTTTCGGTAACGAGCGCTGAAGATGCTATATTTCTCTTTATTCAAGGTAAGGGTAATTGAAGTTCTGGGACCCGAATTCCATTTCCATATCCTTTTTTTAGGACATTGTTTTAAAATATACATTTTTAGTTCAAAGAGTAAGGCGTCTTGCCCTCCTTCCTACGGCTGTGCGTCCAATGAATGAATCATATTCTCGCTCGATTGGAGCTTATGGTGACCGCCTCAAAGTATTAAGGACAGAAGCATTCATAATTCAAATATGTCGGTATTAAGTACTATTAAGTACCACATAGACTATTTTGATTAGACTCTACTAGGCTTGTCGTACAGGTTGGGTCGGTCGGGAAAAGATCACTATTTGTATTTCCCAACAATAAATGCTGGAAGTAAAAGAAAAGATCTTTGGGGGGCGGTTGCCACGTGGATCCGCCAGTGGTGAGAAATCATCCACATAACGTTCAGGTTTAGGAATGGGCTGAACAGCCTGTTCATTGATAGCCATCGTCCCCTTCTGTCTCTGGCTCTTGTCCACTCACTGTGGTCCTCCTCACCTCACCACCCAATACGAGATCACCACCGTCGTTCGTGTCCTCATTGTGGCTGATCTTCATGATGTGACAGTAGGTTTTCTATAAACATCCACTAGAACTTGGTCACCTAGCAGTGTTTCAGAGTTAACTTGCCATTTACGAGTCTGGCAAATGTTAATACAATTCTTGCAGAGACTTTCTTCGGGGAGTGGATTTTCAGAATCTACAGGTTGGAGTTGCCTTTCACAGCCATTAGTCATCGCGACTACATTGGATTTCACCACTGCTCTCAGGAAACCCAGACATTTTCAACACCACCACCCACATACACAAACTCCATGTCCAAAACGCGTTCTCTACCGTAGAAGAATCGGTTCCATTCCCTTTCAAGGTTCTATGCCAGATAGTTTCAAAGATATTTTGATATTATTATTATTATTATTATTATTATTATTATTATTATTATTATTATTATTATTATTATTATTATTATTATTGTTATTATTATTATTATTAGAACGGTCTTTCACGGACGAAGTAAATTGTGAGGATTACGATATCTATTGTATCACAGAAACATGGCTAAAGGAAACAAATGTGCATTTTGTACAATTATCTAATAAATACAATATCATTAGGAGGGATAGGAACCTGGCATTAGAAAACAAATCTAAGGGGGGTGGATGTATGATTTTAATAAACAATAAATATTCATACTCAATGATACAAGTCCCTGACGATAGGTTAGATGTAATAGTACTAAAAATTTTAATCCCTGACCATAAACCACTTTTACTTTGTTTGCACTATTTTCCACCTACTTTATCGTTAAAGAATTTTACAAATTACTGTGACTGGTTGAGTTCTTACTTGTTAACAATAAACGGTAATTTTATAATATTAGGTGATTTTAACGCTGGAGGAATCGACTGGGAAACTGGGACTGTAACCGCTAGCAATTTTTATGTTAAGAAAAAAGCAGAAAAGGTAGTAGAATTAAGCAACCTTCTTCAATTGAATCAGCTAAATAAGTCATACGATGTCATGAATAAGGATAAAGTATTGGACCTGTTACTTACGAATATAGAAAATAGTGCAATAAATTTTAATGTTGAACCAATTACAAAAATTGATCGTTTTCACCCACCATTTGTGTACTCATGGAATATTATAAGAAATAATAACTTTCAAAAGAATACAAAACAGACCAGCAATTATGACTTTAAGAAAGCGGATTTCTTACAGGTTTATTACGGAATAAAGAATATAAAAGAAATTAATGATCCTACCAACAATGTCGATAAAATGTCTGAAACCTTGTATGACAATATATACGAAGTTTTTGATTCTTACGTACCGAAGAAGCTGTATAATAATAATACAACATATAGAGACCCGTGGATGACTAGAGATCTTAAATCATTGATAAATAAGAAAACAAAATATTTTGTAAAGGCTAGACAATCAAATAATAAAATTTGGTATCAGAGGTACTCCGACTTAAGAAAGGTGGTCAGAAAGAAATATCTTGAGGCTAGAAAAGTTTACTTCTTATCATTGGAGAACAGTATTTGTAAAGACAGTGTGTACTTCTGGAGATCTTTCAAAAAATCACACAATAAACAAATACCAAAACAGATGAAGTATAATGATACATCATTGTTAGAAATTACTGACATAGCAGAATGTTTTAAAGTCGTATTTTATAATTCTTTTAATTTTGACTCCAACCAAAGTAAAAGATGTAAGGTTACGAAACTGACAGAAAATAATGATAATTATATGTCGATTTGTATTCCATCCATTACGCAAAAAAATGTAATTGAAACAATTAGTAAAATTAAAGGGAGTACTACACCTGGACCTGATAACGTTCCATATTATGTAATTAAAGGCTGTAGCAATGAAGTAGCGTCAAATTTAGTAAACATATATAACGCGTCGTTAAAGACTGGAATATTTCCTTCAAAATGGAAGCAGTCATACGTAGTGCCAATATACAAACATGGTGATCAAAATGACGTTAAAAATTATAGGCCTATAAGTTTAGTAAGTGTTTTCTCTAAGATTTTTGAAATAATTGTGCACAAACATTTATATTTTAATGTAAAGAATACATTAAGTGATATGCAACATGGTTTCTATAAAGGTAGATCAATTGCAACAAATCTTATCCATTTTACTGATTATACATACTTTGCACTGAAAAGTAATCTACAGGTAGATGTTATATATATCGATATGTCAAAGGCTTTTGATTCCATTGATCACAAATTACTTCTAAGTAAGTTATCAAACATTGGCCTATCATTGTCATATATTAATTGGTTTGAAAGTTACTTATCAAATAGAACTTTTAAAGTAAAGATAGGGAATGTAAAATCTAGTCAAGGTCAAATAGGGAAGGGGATACCTCAGGGATCTCCCCTGGGGCCACTTCTTTTTTCTCTATTTATCAATGATTTACCAGCAAAAGTCGAATACTCAAAAATACTTTTATACGCAGATGACATAAAGCTTTTTAGAGTAGTTAATAACGAGTATGATAATTATCTGCTGCAGAAAGATTTAGATACAGTATATCATTGGTGTGAAAATAATTTATTAATGATCAACTCTGAGAAAACTAAACATATGACATTCACTAATAAAACTCAATATTTTGTTAGCAAGTATAAAATCAATGGAGTAACAATAGACAAAGTTCAGCAAATTAAAGATCTCGGTATTTTGTATGACAGACAATTAAAATTTGCTAATCACATAAATGACGTTGTGCAATCAGCAAGGAAAAAAATAGGTTTTATATTTTATCAATGGCCTGATTTTATAAATGGTAGTTCGTATGTATACTTATATAAGACACTTGTTAGATCTAAATTGGAATTTGGTTCAGTTGTCTGGAATAGTCTATCCAACACACTTGTTAACAAAATCGAAGCTGTACAGAAATGTTTCGTAAGGCTACTGTGTTATAAAATGAAAAAAGATTACTATGCACATGAATATGGATATTGGTTAACATTTTGGGGGCTTCAAGAACTATCGGAAAGGAGGAAAGTTACTGATAAATTATTTATTCAAATGGTGTTGGAAAATAAATATAGTAGCGAATATTGCTTAGAAAATATAGGAATAAGAGTGCCGACTTATAGTGTTAGGAATCAATCGACATTGGTTGCATTAAACTTAAAAAGTGAAATACTAAGAAGGATGACAATGTCCTACAATTTAAAATGAACAAATGTTAAGAGAAATATCAGAGCATTTCTTACAAAATTAAACAGTTTTAACTTTATGACAAGGGTTCTAGCTGCTTATCTTTATTTTATTGTTATTGTGTATATTCAGTGTATTTTTATGTTATAATCTTTTACTCAAAGAACCAGTCTTTTACGTTAAAATATGACAATAAGTGAAAGAGATTTCTGCATGTCAAGGTCAAATTTTAAGTAAGGTCTTTTCATTATTTTAAATGGTAGTTAAATGAGACTATAATTTGCATAGTTCTTTTAATCGTATATTTTGAGACTGACAGCTTTCTTTTATTTTTTGTTTTATATATCAGTTTGAACCTTATAATTTTAATATATTACTCTTCTGACAAAGGCTTTATCCTGCTCTAATAGTAATTTTATGTTATATAATTTCTGGTCTGTTTAAAATGATTATATAATAATTTTAACATAGTGCTGTATTTTTGCTTATGAGCTGTTCATAGCACTTAAAATAAAGTTATTATTATTATTATTATTATTATTATTATTATTATTATTATTATTATTATTATTATTATTATTATTATTATTATTATTATTATTATTATTATTATTATTATTAACATAGTAAAATTAACCTAGAGAAATCAATAAATCCATTATCATTAGAAATTACTGTGAACATGTGTTACCAAGAACCCTGCTACAGTAGTGTTGACGATGAGCAGCTATTCGCTAGAAAATTGGCTTCTATGGCACACATGGGTTTTGAACATGGGTTTGAATCTTCATCACGCTCTTCCATCTTCATCATGTTGGGTACATTTAAATCATTTTTTGCTTAAATATAACGGCTACGTCTACTAGAATATAACCCACTTGTTATATTCTGAAAGTGGGTTTCCAAGATATCTTATGAAACCAGCTAAGAAGCAAATCTGAACGCAAATATTTTTTTTCTTAATTTACTTGACCCCATCCGAGCGTAGCTGGGGCTTTACCATTGATACTTTTCTTTGTTTCCTTCGTGATTGTTAAGAATTGCATTTTTCTGTGTATAACGCATAACTCGTTTCATTTTTTAAAAGTATTTTTTTTTTTAATTAATGTCCCACTGACACATACTTAAACAGTGACGACGGGTTGATAGTGATGAATCCAACATTTGCCCATAGTGATGAATCACGAGCCAAAATTGTTCACATCACGTTCAAACAGTTTCAAGTTGTTCCATTACCTGTTGTACTGAGTGCACTTTTGTTCAAGAGTCAGAGGATGTAAGACCCATCGGGCTGAAAACTTTGATAAACCAAATTCGTTGTTCAGAATATGATCTGCTCACTCCTGTCATATGCTTAGAGCTATAATTTCCAGGAAGCTTCCAATACTCATTTTTCAAGATTAGACTGATATTTATTAATAAGATACAAATACAAGAAAATACTTGCACACAGTGGGAAAATTATTTTCTTGTTATTGTTGTTGCGTTGAGGGGTATTAGCCATGAAACAACAATCTCCAAATGGCGTCAAAATACGATGCGATGATTGAAAAGCTTCGAGCTTTCAGCAAACTGTAAGAAATACAGATTTGGTACTGAATTCGAGTGCTGAAGATCTCTTATCCAAGTTACCTGCATCGCTTTCAAAATTTCGTCCATCTTGAGAATTTTTTATAAAGATTCGGTAACAAATGGAAGTCTGAGAGTCAACTCTGCTGAATAGGGTAGATGACGAACTAGTTTAAATACGTAATCATAGTTGTCATGGCAACAGCTGAGATGTGGCCTGAAAATGTTGTCATGGTGGTAGATAATTTCTAATCCTGATAATTCTTGTATTTGAGTCGTCCAGTTCCAAAATGGATCTTGTCCATTTACAGAAAATCCCAGAAAACTTTCTTTTAGAAATGTAGGATCTATCTGTTTTGTAGAACTGGGAATAATTGAGTGATGTGAAAAACCTGAACATCCTCAAATATTTCCAATTCTACAAAACGCATCGATCTTACAGTTTTTCTCGGTTTTCTGGGATTTTCTGTAAATGAACAAGAGCTGTTTCGGAACTGAACGGCTCATTTGTAACTCCTGCTATTTTTGGTTTTGATGATAAAATTCCGCTCTCCATACATTCGTTAAATAAACAAATTATTACTTCTAGGACACAATTAGCACTTTAAGAAATCTTATGAGGGATATTATCACTAATTTATTTTGAATATTTTAAAGGCATATAGCGAGTTTAATACTGCGTTTTTGTAAAGTTGGTGTAAGGAAGATGATATTTGTGATTCGAAGAACTCTCGTTTCTAGCACCCCAAGAATCTCTTTAAAATGGATTTTCCGCCTTACTAGGGTATCATCAACATGTATACACAGTACCCTTGACAAAGATTAATTTTAATTACTTCGTTCATGTGGCCGCGGTGTCTCAGTGGTAGAGAGCTTACCTCTGTGAGTGGGGTCCCTGGTTTGACTCCAGCTCTCACCAAATAGGCTTTGTGGTATACGAACACCGTATTTTCTCGAGGTTCCTTCATTTTCTCCCACTTTCTTCAGTTCTCCATTTTGTTCATAATCTTCATTACCGTCTCCCTTAGCCTTGGAGAAAATCGTGAAACATAAAACTCAAACAAACAAAAAAAAAAAAAAAGAAAAAAGAAAAAGAAAGAAAAATCCTTCGTTCGAATGAAAACAATTTCTTATATTGGCCTTTCTATGGTCGACGAAGATTTCTTTGATCACCTCCACTTTATCAATATCGTGTTTTCTACAGGTGTTTTGAAGACCTTGATTTTTGAACATTGTTGTATTTCGCATCCTAAATATATTTTTTTTCAGCCTAATGTCTGTGTTTCTTTTCATCATGTTTGTGTAACGGCTTGTCAAGCGCATAAAACTCCATAGACACTTGCAAAACCAAGCTGATCATTGAATAATTTTATAAATTCTCCTAAGTTTTTTTCTATGTTCCTTGGGGGCATTAATGTTGTATTAAAGTCATGTTTTATGATAACGTTTTGTAATTTATTTGAAATTAAATAACATAAAGGGACGTCTATCCATTTCTTAGTATTATATTTTGCTTTAGAGTTGTCCATTTCGAGCGATATTTCAACCTGATGCAACTACTTTATCAAAGTACCAATATTGTAACCATTTTGTTTCTGATGTTTACTAAAAGTTAATTTCAGAAGTTCTGTTATTGTCACTGGAAAATGAAATTGAGGAACCAATTGCTATCCTTAGGTTTCGATTTCTCTTAAACGTTAGCTTTCGTTTAAACTTGTGTGTGCCGAATTTATGTACATGTATCGGGTATATCGTGTATATGTTGTATCTTTGCCGTATACTTTGTGGAATTTGTTTCGGCAATCTCCTGTACATGCTCAGATCTAGAAAATTTATACTGTTGTTAATTTTAGTTTTGTTTGTTATTTTGATGTTAGAATGTATGGAGTTTAGACTGTTAATTAGAAACTTTGAGCACCTATCTTATATACGAGTAAATGAATCGTATAATCTAAAATTTGGTAATATTTTGTGCATTATAACTGGAGATTTTAAAATTTTGGTTTCAATAGGATTCATCACTTCATTTGCTAAAAACGGGAATAGTGGTTTCCAAGACTAATTTGCAAGTTCGTAAAATTTCTCCGAAAATTGGAAAAGGTTACTTTTCAGGCAGCACTCCTAGTATTTCAACAACTTCAATTCTGGGAATTTTTTTCTTCTGTTAAAAAAAAACTCGGGTACGATGTATTTTATATTTTCGTCATGCAAAGAAGCCAATTTCATACTATTTGCATTCGCGAGTGATGTAAATTCTTGTTTTACAATGACACTCTTATCCAGTGCATGTTCTAAAGTTTCCGCGAATCGATTAAAATATCGGAGTAAGTATTTCGAAAGGAGATAGGACGGGTGATTAAGTTGCTGACATAATTCGCTTTAGTGGATCATCTTTGCCTTTGTCTTTACAATATTAACAGAAGTCAGTGAAAATTTGACGTTTAATATGATTTTTTTTTAAATGGTAGGACTACGGTAACAGGGTAGAGAAGAGCTAGGTGAATACATTTTGAATTCATTTATAAAACAGTTCTTGAAGCAACTTACATAAATAATAGATTTGTTATTACTTTTAAATATGAAGAACATAAAATAAAATCATTATTCCAAACAGAAGAAGCGTATGAAGGTAAGGCTAACTACACAATTGTTGAATTGGTGTCCCATTGCTTCAACTTAATTCTTCTATTTATTATCTTTGTCAATACACTGTCGTTACGAAATACACTTGGCACGGCTATAATGGCGCATTGGGCTTACATTTGTTTTATATACTATATTCAAAGAACTTTCTCTTTTGAAAAAACGCAAAGGATTGCTATCAAATAAAAAACTAATTCATTATTCAAGTGTGAAGATCTTCATCCTCGGAAAAAGTGTAAAAATAAAATATACAGCAGCTTTTCAAAATGACAAATAATATGCTAAATTTGAAAACTAATAATTATAACGTGTTTGTGGCAAAGTAATCTATACAATGCAAAAGCAATAAATATATTACGAAAGTATATTATATTATTGCAAAATATAATATGCATTACAAAATTATACTTGATTATAAGTTTTATTTATAAAATACACACATTATAATATGCATGCAATTAGCGTTATTAGATAATTTGTTATTAGCTTTCGCTTGAAAATACACTTATTTTATGTGAGTTGGCCAGTATTCAATGAATTTAACGCTAGTGAATATAGCTAGATTACATTCCTTTTCTTTGCTAGTTAATTCACTCACTTTAATTTCAAACGTGCTCATATTTTTAATTGGTATAATACATTTTTAAAAGAGAATATGATAAAAGTTTTTTGTCTGATTTCGTAATTTATTTTATTGTATAAATATGTTTTAAATATTTTATGCCTTATTGCAAATGTATAATACAAATAAATATAATTGTGGGCATAGTGAAAACACTGAATGCCTTATATAATATTTATCTGTAGTTAAGAAAACTACAGATGCACGCAAGTTCTAGGAAGATACAGATCATGTTCCATTCCACCTGACTTCTGGCTCAGATTCACGTTTTCACCTCTTCTGATTTTACTGGCTAACTTCCTTGTAGCTGGACTGTCGTTGGCGCAGTAGAATGGCACCTTAAAAGAGAAATTTCAACACTTAAATTGACCTTATTTTAAAGAATAAAAAATATATTCAATTAGTCATGCCGAACTTGATTAGACTCATTGTAAAGATAATAGGATTTTCACTAAAGTTCAATCTAATTATAAATACATATTAAGGTAGCTGACGGCCGGGACTAGTGAAGTAATTAACTCCCTTGAAGGCGAGAATAGTAGGTCCTGTTCTCGGTAGCTTCGGTGTTGCACAAGGGCATAAAACACACAAAAAAGTAAAAAATAAAATAAAATAAAATAAAATAAATGAAAATACAGAGTTAGCATAAATTATTCTTTCGTTTTGAAAAGGCTATATATTCAAAAGTATTACAGATACACACATGAAAGATATATGATAAGAACCACAAAGTCACCAAGTTAGTATTGTGTTGCATCAGGAGTCCATTATCTTTCCAACCGGGCGTGGCAGTATGAGGTTAGTAAGTGTCGAAAATAGAGAAAAAGCAAGAAAAAAGACGTCGAGTATCGTCTGGACGTGTGTCGTGTCACCAAAGGGGCACATATTGGTGAACATTTGTAGAGGGTGTATAAACTTGGTAAGTTTGTGGTTCTTTTCATATATCTTTCATGTGTGTACGTGAAATACTTTTGAAGATATAGCCTTTTCGAAACGAATGAATCATTTATGCTAACTCTTTGCTAAAACTGATAATAATTTATTAGTTCTCTTGTCATTGATAGTGTGAAAGTTCGTGTAAATGGCTTGACATTACTGTAATGTAGTAACTGAATAGTCCAAGAGAGGAAGAGGGTGCTCGCGCTTTTGTCTCAAATACAGTGGAACTCATGAAGTCTAGCAAACAATAAAATATACAAGCGAATCAGATATTAAATAAAAATATCTATCTAATGATAATCAACAGACAAACTCAACCGAAAATCTCTATTGTAAAATTTGCGAAATGACATTTAGAAATTTTTACCTGTATTCTTCACTTTGCAACTAGTAAATACTTACAAGACCATTAAGAATTCTTATACTAATACTGTTCATATCAACTTACTCAAAAGTAAAGATTAATTTACTACACTTAAAGAAATACACAAATAATGAGTAAGCAGGGGAGTCGTAACGAAGAATATGATCTCGATAATCAGTCTTTGAAACCGAAATGGGAAGAAGAATTTGAAAATCTTAGAATCTGACGCAAGTTTGTTGTTAAACAATCAAATTTCAAATCCTAATTACAGGCATTAATCCTTACTTCTGAAACTCAACAGAACAATACAACAATAGTACGTTGCCCGAATATGAGTACACATGAACAAACATTTAAATGAATTCGAATGCTGTAATCACAACAGAGCTAATAAGTCGAAATTCACTTTACTTTGAATAAGTCACGATATTTGCAATTTTTGTCTACGATAATGAGAAGTTAAAAATCAGTACATTGTAATAGTAATAAGGTACTAGAATTACAGCTTTCTGTATTAAATACTTATGTCACTTTTATAAAGTATATTAAATAAACTAAATTCTCTACAGTTTTAATACACTTCTCAGTTATTTCATTTTTGTGAGAATATCATTCTTTGTCGAAAGATTCGTTTTAGATTATTATGCCAAACTAACCTTTCTTAATGATTCTCCTTGCGGTTGACAACCCGGTTTACAGACTGGGATACGGTCCTTTGTAAAGCAAAGTTTTTCACCATTTCTGATAATTTTCCTCTCATGACTAGTACAATCTTTTGGAAGTCGTTGATTTGATGGCTTGGTTCTCTCGTGAAAGCCCTCGTAGTCGCCGTTGATCACATCTGCGTAGATGACCTCTTTCGTGACACAAATGCCTGAATTTTGATGGGTGTTCCTAGAACACGACTTATCCGGAAGTACATATGAGCTGACAAATTCCTGAGGGCTTCTTAAGATGCATCCTTGTGGGTTGGTGAAATCAGTATCCTTTTCACTATCAAAAGTACCGCAAAGACCAACCAAGCTGTCTCTGTAGTAATTGTCAGCCTAGAATGTAATTAGATATATTTAATTTTAGGTATTCAAGAAGTTTTTTTTTTTTTTTTTTTTTTTTTACTTTTCGTTTCTTTTTTATTTTTTCTTTTGCTTCTTTTATTGTTTATTTATTTATATTATAGGTATTATGAACAAGGAAGTTCCCTGAATCCGTACACGTCAACATTTTTTTGGAATTGGATATTATTAATATTTTCTAAAATAAGATTATGTGTATTTTCAATTTTTACACTTACTGGCAAAATCACTGTTTAAGAACTAGGAGCTAACATTTTTATATTCATCCTGTTAAGAAAATATGTTCATTTAAAAACACCAAAATTTAATGGATGCTATGAATTTCAAAGTGGGTATAAATCTCAAATACTTTTAACTTTCTTAGGGCAGAAGTTGAAACAAATGCCAGCGTGTTTGTCTCTAGAGTATGAATTCAATCATCTTTGAAGTCATACAATCATGTGCTATCAAAGACAATTAAAAATGTACTGCCTCGATGTTACACTTTAGTAAGTCATCATACTCGTATTTGTTACACATAATGAAACAGTTACTGGGAAAGACAATGTTACGTTTCAGATTATTTAAATAAGCAATCCGAACCGAGCACTCGAAGATCTCAAACTTAAGCAAGTCTTATGATTAGGTGTTATCACGTAATATTGCTTTGATTTCATTCAAAAGCAGATCCTGTTCTTACCTTGAGTTCCACACGTTTACCATCCGTGATAAGTTCCAGACCATGTTGTGGTGCTCTGATGATAGTAACTCCGTACGGTGTGGCAAATGCTTCTACTAAATTTTCATTATTGTTGTCCTTAACAGAATAGATGCTATGAGAAGACACTGGTATCTGCCTGCTGTTTACAGATACTTTAACAGTAGAGTTGCCGATTTGTTTACCAGTTTGATCAGGTTTCACTTCCACCACATCGTTTTCCAAGTACATCTTGACCACCTGAAGTAGCATTCAACATAACAATTATATTCTCTATTATCTACAAAATGAAAACATCGTGACTATATTGCTGTTCCAGATTACAGTGTGCTGATATGAAAATACGAATGTGTGAAAATATCATATTGAACAAATTCCATATTGTGTAACACTGTCAAAAAGGGGCAATAGATAATTATATCATTTTAGGGATTGGGTTATAATCCAAAACGTCCGAATATAAGATCAATTAACTACACCATGGAGTATATTACTAGCGACATGTTGGGAAAGTTGGAACGTTATATATATATATATTACTTCTCTCAATAGCAAAACATTATTTGAAAGCAACTTGAGTTAATGAAAGTTAAATAGAGAAAGGCTGAAAGGCACTACACAGCAAATGGCACTACACAGCAATGCCCAAACTACACAGCAAGGCACTACACAGCAAGGCACTACACAGCAATGCCCAAACCCCTACTAGATAGAAGACATAGGACACATTGGAATGACTAATGCAGCAATGTAATAATTAATAGTACTTACCGTTTATGCTTATATTATGACATCTACTCATTATTGACATTTATGCAGTTCTATACATAATGAATTACCAGAGATCATAATCTAGCACACTGAAAGGTACGCTATTAGCTCTTTCGTCAAACATTGAAAATTGTGAAGAAGAAAGTAGAAGAAAAAAACTAAAGAACAGAGAAGTATCTGCGAAGCGTCCAGGTGGGCGCCATGTTGGAATGCAGTTAGTTGATTACGTGATAGTGTTACCAGTACAGTAGATAGAGTTTAGTGGAAAAAGGTAAAGTTAATGGAACAACTGGGCCGGTAAGAGTACAGGAGACTGAAGTAATAAAAAAATAAGAAAATAAAATGTATAATATAGGGAAAAAAGGATTGAAAATTAATATGAATTAATGAAGATATTAATAAAAGTAATATAAACCTCATGTACAATGCAAAGATGTAGGATAAATAATTTAAAATAAAAAAAAAGAAAGAAATTGGCAAAGTTAAAAAAGTAGATGGGAAACGAAATGAGTGGCGAGAGTAAAGTAATATAAACGGCAAATACCGCGACGGAGGTCAATTTGCGTATAGAATGTTAATGTGTTTTATCCATTTCTTTCTGAGGAACATGGAAGAGTCTAAGGGAAAACTTTTCAGGATACTAGGAAGATGTGGTCAAATGTACTATTGTGATGGGTTCTGTATTCTGAGACAGGTATATGAAAAATTTGAACGTTACAGGAATAGCGGTGATTGTTGATATTAGAGTATCGTCAATACAGAGCAAGTCAAAATGATGAACTCGGTTTCAGAAATTTCTTCTGTGAAATCTAATAAAAATTTGCTATTGTGAGACATGTGCTAAGAAAGCTAAACTGTGAAAGTTTTCTTGGAATATATTTACAAGTGTTCTATGTGAGCACCTCGCGTAACACGGCACACATCACCCGATAGTCTATCTCCTGCCAAACCTTTTGAAGCATGTTGTGGTCAACATCAACAATGTTTGCTGTGATGCGGGCACGCAGGTCATCCAATGTTATTGGAAGTGGTGGTACGTAAACATGATCCTTTACAAAACCCCACATGAAGAAATCACACGGAGTCAAGTCTGGGAAACTAGGTGACTAATGAAGAAGAAGTCAATCCTCCGACCAACCGACATTTCCCTTAAATTCTCGCTGTTGATTTTTAGCAGTAGAAGTTGGAAACACTGCATGGAAACTAAACTTCGAAAGTTAGGCTTTCGAAGCGCATGTCTCACAATAACATATGTTTATTAGATTTCACACAATAAATTTCTGAAATCGGGTCCATCATTTTGACTTGCCCTGTATAGAAGATTGGATAGAGGGTTAATTTAAGGATGTAGAACAACATTCATGAGAGAGTTTTAGGGAATGGAGACAGAGATGGAATTGGATAAAGAAATTTTAAGTAGATGATTTTACTGTGGCGTTTTTCAGTAGTGTTTATTGCACGACTGAATTGTTGGCTGATAAAATTGAAGGAGCATTCCCAAGTTAAGAGTTCTGGCAAGAGAATCTTGAGATGCGTTTTTCAGGTTTTCCAATCAATAACATTAAAGGATCTACGTAGTAAATGTTTATCTTTTCGATCCATTAGGTAAACATTTGATGATTACCCCCGAAGGCCCAACATTTTTTTTAACGATGTTATTATTCATTGTGTACATGTAACGAGTAATTGTAATATTATATCTATAGTTAATCCAGAATGTGGTAATTGAGATATGTGAAGGAAATTTGAGGGTATACAAACATCACACATTACCTTTAGAATATATAATTACTCCCGCATGGAAGGTGCCGAATCAGAAAATTTGTGAAATGCTTGAGAGTCTTACGCGATGTGGATAATTCACTGCATTATATCCTTGTGTTTGTCAATTGTTATGGAATCTGTTTACGTAATAATATGTACATTATTGGTTATATACATTAGATTTTGTGTACATTTATATTTCATATTTCTCGAAATTCCTCTGTGGTACAGAAAAGTCTCATTACAGTTTTGAAATCAACATCGTCGACTTCTTTTAAATCTTCTCTACATTTTATTTCGTCACAATTTGTAAATTGTATTTGTAATTTGTAATTTGTATATTACTAAAATTATCAATAAACTGCAACTTCTAAATTTTAATACGTATTTTCTTAATTAATAATGATACGCCAAAAAAGTTATAATTTCCTTTATTCGTATCAGTTTAGCAAAACCTTTTCACTAATTACATTCTTTTGTCTAAAATACACGTAAAGTCTAGTGTGATTATTCTACTTTTTAATAAAACAGAGAACACATAATTGATGTTGCGAAGGAATTCATAATGTCTTCCACAATAAATCTATATTTTCTGGAATGTTAGTGTGAAGAGCGTGCGCAGAGATACAGTAATAGCTATTGGAGGGTTCGAACTAAATCTTGTAGTGATTGTTCTTATTTATAGAATGTAAATAACACAAAGACACAATAGAATTGTACTAAACTTCTAAAATACATTTCTCGGTACGTTAATAATTAATGTTTAGATATATGTTTCTTTAATATATTACAGGGTTATTATAAATGAAGGACCCATTGTTAAAGATGTGTATTTATTAAAGTACAAATCCAAAATGAACAATCTTTATACCAATGAAAAGTGGAAGTTTCAAAGTTTTTTTTTTTTTTTTTTTTTGCAATACATTATAAATGTTTAATGTGTCCACCGTCTGCTGCACGGCAAATATCTATGCGGTAGCTGCACTCGTCCCACACACGAGCAAGTGTATCTACTGTTACTGAGTACACTTCCAGTCTGTTGAAATTGCGTAAACCAACGCTTAATGCTTTTTCTAGTTGGTGGTTCAATACCGAATTTTGTACGAAATGCTCGCTGCACTACAATTAGTGACTCACTTCTTGCGAACTCAAGAACGCAGAAAACCTTGTGCTCCACGGTTGCCATCTCACTCACAACTGAGAGGGAAAAGAATGGCGGCCTATTGCCGCGCGAACTCTACCGGTCGCTTCGGGAACTATCATTGCCCACCAAAACTTTCAACCTTCCTCTTTCCATTGGTATGAAGATTGTTCATTTTGGATTTATACTTTAATTACTACGAATTTTTAAAAATGGGTCCATCATTTATAATAACCTTGCAAATATATATATATATATATATATGCATACAAAAAAAGTCAAGTATCTTAACACTAAATTTTAATAATATGTTCCTCTGATTTTGTTAGATGCTAATTCCTTCTAGTTATAAGCATTATTCTAGGCTTATTTTTCTCAAAAACAATTGTTAATTTAGGTTACCTTTGATCCAGATCCAATATTTCTGGCAATAACAGCAACGGAATTACTGTTATCTTTACCCGTGCTTTGAGGCTGAGTTGCCATTAAGGTATACCAACAGTTGTCCATTTCAGCAGAGTATGTCTTATTATCGAAAGTATTTACGGTATTTCCTTGTAAACTACATTGAGCTGTTGGAAAGAAATATCACTGATATAACGAAATTTTCAATACCAGGATGTGTCAAAAAGAATAATATCTATCTCAAAAGACACAGTAAATACCATACAAACAATAAGATCAATACCTCTTACAACAGCTATTTATGCGTTAGTTTCAAACACATCTTTCTCTGCCTAACGAGAATTGGACACTTGTTTTCTGATTGCAAAATGACCAACACTCTTTACTTACATAAATGTTAATACTTCTGAAACATGCTTGTAACACAGTGACTAGGAAGCGTTATGTTAAAATGAACACGTGCCACAATTGGCTTAAATTGTAGTCTAAATGTTAACATAAATATTTGTCATAAAACAATATTCACTGAAGAACTAAAGAAAAAAGTTAATGTTGTGCAGCGTTACTCTATCAATACAAAACTTCATGTACTATTAGATATTTCTTGCGCAATTACATTTGATTAGTGTTTAATGAGCATTTATTCACGAGTTCAGGTTCGCAAATAAAATATACTGTTTATAAAGAAAGAAAGAAAGAAGAAAAAGTAATCGATGCTCTGATTCGCTCCAGGAAAATAAGAATTTAGAAATACTTGGTAGAATGAGTGACTTAAAAATTCATAAAGACATGCTGTTTAAAAACTACACAAGAAATTGTTTTAGGGCAGTAGGTGAGTTGACTAAGTGTAAAGTTATTTTCAACATGTTTCACTGAAGGAATCAAATTTTTGTTACTGAATGCACAAAATGTATTAAAACTTCTGAATTTAGAGGGAAAAAATAAGATAATTAAGATTAGATTAGATTTAGATTACATTAGATTAGATTTATTAATCATTCTCTGGACCATGTTACATGTACATTTGTAATAACAAAAAGAAAAAAAAAACTGTATGTGTCTCACTTGTTCAATTAAAATTGGTATAAGAAATGTGTTTAAATACTTTTGTCATAGGAATGAGAAACAGTGTCATAGGAATGAGAAACTATATTACAAATTCTTAGACTGAAAGCTAGATATGGAAACTCCATAAGACAAAGCAAAGAAAATTGAGAGAAAAAAGCAAACCACCGAATTTTGCTTAGTGAAAATTGTGCCCAAAAAGCTACGAACATCCGACATAGAAAATTAAAAAAAGAGTGATCATTAACACGAACAAAAAATTATAGAGAAAAAATTAAAAATATATATATATATATACCAAGTAAACAGCAAGAAATAACGAAAGCTTATACTTCTAGCAAGTTCTTTTTCCTATTTTTTATACTGGACTAACAAGAAATGGATGTGACTTGTATTAAACTCACATTTCTTGTTTTTCTAATTCAAAACCTCCTCATTCCATTCGATAGATTGAATAAATAAATGAGTGTGATTATATATTCCATGTTTTACAATATCCATTCTTTGTTTCCCTCCTATTCTATTAAATTACCCATAAGCACAAAAACTCCAACAAATGAGCTAAAATACTTACGGATATATTGTTCAGGCAGAGCTTTCATCCAAAGCCGTTCCCACACATTGTATGCTGGATGAGGTACTAGAACAGAACTGGCCAGTGGAGAGAGATGTATCTCGTTAAACTGAGTCTCAACTTGAGGAGCTTTGAGAGCTACGCTTACATTCTTTAGATCTGGAGAGAACTTCACCACACTTCTGATTTGACCAGATGGGTTATTTACATTGATGTTTTCCTCGAGGTAAGGATATCCCAGGTACTTAAGGAAAGAGTATGCCTTGTTGACAGCCTGTTTAACTTCATCCGAAACCTACATAAGAAGGGACCCAAAACAAAAAATTTATTGTAGAGTGTATCATGCAGGTTTATGAGCTATAGTACTAGAAATATGTCAGTTTACAATCAAACATTTTGGAAACAATTTAAATTCGAAGACAAATTAATTACTACATATCAAATATTCTATTATTTTAGAATAAACAACGACTGTGACAATATTACTTCCTGAGTAATCAATATCATAACATATATAATCGCGCATTACTTCATTTATTTTATACAAATTACCGATTATTGCATAGACGATTGAAAGTTGTTTGTGTTTATAAATATGCTGGAATATTATTTTGAGATAATAGGCCAATGTAGTATGGCTAGAAAAGAAATGTATAGCAAGATTTGTTTATATGATCCTTTAAATTTTTTTCACAACGAGCAAACCTTTATTTTCACAAGTTTGTGTTGAATAAAAGTCACTTCATTAAAAAAAAAAAAATCTACATGAAATGCCCAGTCTTCACACAGGGAGAATAGGTTTGTGAAAAATATTTGAACCCTCATTTCAATGAAAGTATAAGAATAACAAAATATTTGAACTCCTTAACTCCTTATGGGCTCATACCCTTTAATCAAAGTGGCATGATAAAACCCAGCTTAAAATAGGTACTAACTACGTTCTAAATTAATTTCAAACAAGTCAGTCGCTTCTCCGTGATATCCATTTCAACGTAACGAAACCAATTGTAGAAATTGCCCCCCTTCTCCCATTAAAACCCGAATTTTGGGAACACGGGAACACTTGTGGGAAATTGACATCATCGGCATCTTCTTTGCCATGCTCATGCTTGATGGATGCTAGAATCGGACTTAAGCGGCATCGCAAGTGCCACTATTCATCTCCGATCCCTAAAACTATAGATTAAACATTAATAGACCTTTTAAGTCGTTTTCAAATATTTTTACATTTCACCCCGTCATATAGTCTACTCTCTCTATGCGAATGCGTTATCTCTATGAGAAAATCAAGAGCTTAATATATTAAATAATGACTCGCAACGCCTTTGACGTTGCCCCTGTAAGCCCGCTGACATGCACTTTTTTAATTAAACTGGGCTGAAATACCATTGGGACAGTCGCAAATCAACTTAGGGATTCGACACCAATCTTTATCATTTTGGACATTTTATTTTTACTCCTTTTCACTCGCATGTTGATGAGGAATAAACTTGGATTTAAACGGTACTGGTAGCCATTATTCATCTCAGCGAGCCGGAAAGCTATAAGTTTAACACTTGTGTAGGTCGTTTTCGATTAATTATAAGTCATTCCTTTTCCAACCCTGGGTGTGCTAGGGATGTCTTACCCCTTCGACTAAATTTGAGCATAAATGTCATCGGGGCTGTCACCGGTGAGCTTAGCGACTTCTAAAGCTATAAATTCGACATTAATATAGGTTGATTTCAATTACTTTCATATTTCTCTGCTTCCCCCCCCCCCTCTCTCTTCCAGGGGTACCAATGGTGGCTCAACTTGGACTTAGATGGCTTCGGTAGTGTGACTATTCATCTCAGTTTCCACGAAAACTATGGATATGACATTAATATCGATCGTTTTCGATCATTTTTACATGTAACCCCCTTCCCACTCTTCTTTATGGGCGCTCGAGCTTTATATGAAGTATTAAATTGTTATTAATGTATATACAACAAAATACAGTTTAAATTTTTATACAGTTCAATTTCAATTCATGTTTCTATACTAAGCCGAAATATCCGTTTATAAATTTCGTCTATTTTTGAGAATAAAATATTTACTTTAAGTTTGGTTTAGCAACAATGATCCCCCCATGGGCTCTTTATTGGCTTTGTGTATAAGTCTTAAAATACACCAACATTATCGCCAAGGAGAATTTTCTCATTTATCTGGAATTAAAATTAATTTATTTAGAACAGGTAATTCTATTGTAAGTTCACGTACAAAATTAAAACTTAATGGGACAATAATACAACCATGTTTTTCCCGACATAAAAATTTAGTACATTAAATCGACGTCATTTCGAAAAATACGTTACAAAAATGTAAAGGTTTCTACTGATATTGATGGAATAAGCATTTGAAAGAAGCCTCTATGTTCCTTGTAAAAGGATACTTTGGTTTGTGTCCGAAATATTGGACAGTCTCCTGCTGTTTCTAGAAATACAGTTAGGTAAGTTCTTTTCTAATTTTGTAATATGTATTCCATTCGTTCCATTAGTCAATGAAATAATATAGTTTATGTTGGAGTTAAATCCTCATACTCAAATCCAAACTATTCATACTCAAATCCAAATATAGTTATGGCCTTGTTCTGTTTTGAAATACTTAAGTTGAAACAATGCAGGTTCTAAGTGAAAATTAAATTTTCATAATAGTTTTAAATTTGCAAAGTACTTGCACGCCAGCGCCATCTATTGACGTCACCAGTCAGGCAGGCAGGCAGCGTATGCAGAAGAGAGGCGAGGGATAACAATTAGGAATCTGTGTTACTTACAGAATGAGAAATTTTCCTTTTAAAATAAGATATCCTAATTTATGAAGATGAGGTGAATTTTCATTACCTATATTTTTGTTCTTCATTCCTTCTGTCTTTATCTCTTATTACTCAAGAATATACTTAATATATGATAATAGTATAAAGTATAGTATATTGTATATGGTATATGTGATAGAGGTCTAGATTTTATTAGTTTAATTGAACAGAAACGATAAAATTCATTTCACTCTTTGCTATTAAAGTTAAAGCAACAGATATATTAAGGTACTAGATAATTATCCAATGGTGATAAAGATTATGTATTATAAAGATCTTATTATTATTATTTTTTTTTTCTGAATGCATTGCAGTTGATGCATACAACAGAGCACAGCAGAAGCCTTATATAAAATTTGATATTTTATTTTCTCGTAAACTGTACAGCAGGATAATTAAATTACTCTAATTGATAAGTCAAATTTTGAGCAGTAAAATTCGTATAATTATTTGTCTTTGTCAATATTATTACGTTTATAATTATATTAAACTTGTAATATTACATTTTCTGTATTTTTTTTTTTTTTAATCTGTGCTTCTTTTCTTGAAATTCGTAAAGTGCTGTATTTCGTATTTGTATAAAATTATTCACTAAAATACTCATAAACGGTGATGATATGATGGTCCATGCTTTACAGAAAATAGGCTGTGAAAAATTAAAAACTTCTTTTTATTGTTGAGAGCTTACGAGGAAAGAAAATTAAAATTCATACTCTCAAAGGTCCATTTGGGCAAACAGTTTTCCACCCACTTATAACCTTGTAACAGTAGCCTCAACCCATATATCTAGCGCATGTATGTAGTTGCGTACCGCAACTACCTGGATTCTATATGAATGTATTTTCTTGACCTCATTACAATTATTTTCCTGATTATGACTCATGAAAACGACAATCGCTGTTGTCCCAATAGTTTAAAATAAACAACATAGCATTTTTGGAAAATACGAATTTTGGGCCTACTATATTCTTACTGTCAACTCTTGAACTGTTTAACAAAGAGCCGCATTTTAACTTGAAAATATAATTGAAACTTACATCTGTGTAGCTGATGTTAAATGTCGAATAGTCCAAATAGCTTGCTCTGATGGTAGCATTCTGACAAACTGACATCACCTCCTCATCTCCCTCCTGTAATTTATTCAAGCACTGTTTACCACGTGGTGATTGTCTTACATGCTGTTTCCTTTCAGAGGAGCGACGAAGCTGTGCCTTAAAGGACAAGAAATTATACTTTTACTTAAAGAAGTTCCTAGCTTTTCGTCAACTTACACTTCCATACTCACTGATTAACTAAAAATTGGAATTTTAATTCCGTTTCAAGTTCAATAGTAGTTTACTATTCTTATATTCTAAAAAAAAAATTGACTACAGTTATGTGATACTTCCAAAACTTAATCTAAATAATACAGTGAAACCTTGCAAGTCAGCTATTTCTCTAATTTGGTCATTTTTTTCAACTGTGGAATCAAGGATATGTAACTACAGCTAAGCTATCTAATTATATAAATAGGACTAGTCTTCGGCTAGCTGGGGGCTCTGCTCCCAGACCCTCGGGCTATCTCGGCCTGCGGCCTCGTATCTCTTACGTATCAGCCTTTGTATCAACAATGAATTTCGTGCATATGCTCTTCATATTTCCTGAATTTGCCCACCTGGGAGCTTCACCCCCACACCCCCGCCTTTGCTCGGCCTACGGCCTCGCACCTCTTAAACCCCATAATTCTGCCGAATTTCAAGTTTCTTTCCCTATTTCAACTATCTAAAAGATAAGATTTTGTATCCCAAGAAAACGCCTATTTAAATAACATGGGAATTTTTTCATCCTCCTTTAGACCACTTAAAAATTAAAAAAATATTCACTTTTGGCAATTTTCCTATAGGTTAATCCCGGAGGGCTACAATCATGCCAAATTTCATCATTCTAATCCTGCCGGAAGTACCTAAACATCTTGGGGTTTAGAAGATCTCCCATATAAACAACATGGGAAAGATTTTTCAGTTCCCCATAAAACCACTATAAACTTGGAAATTTGTATTTTTGCTGATTTACTTACGTAACGATAACGAAAATGTATAAGTATACCGAATTTCAAGTTTATATTATAATTCCAAGTACCTAAAATGTGAGATTATAGGTCCAAAAAAAGACCCATTTAAATAACAAGGGGAATTTCTTCATCTCCCCTTTATACCCCTTAAAAATAAAAATAAAAATATTCTATTTTGGCATTTTTTCTGTCATTAGTCTCGAAAAGCTATAATCATGTGAAATTTAATCATTGTAGCTCTACAGGAAGTGCCCAATAATTTTGGGGTGTAAAACGTGTCCCATATAAATAACATGGGAAAGATTTTTCAGTTCCCCATAAAACTACATGGGGTTCACCCGTTTTCTTCCACTTTCTTCATTCCACCATTTCATTCATTTCTTATCATCACCGTCTCCTTTAGCCTAGCCGGCATAACGTGGGACGTAAAACTTAGAGATTTTTTTCATCTCATTCCCCTTTCGTTTCTTTCACATCATTTGGGCTTCGACCCTAGACTATTTTATTTTGATGGGAAAACCTGGCAATTCTAACGGACACTCGAATCTCGGTCAACAAGCTACTCTTAACAGAGGCCTGCATGGCCGTTAGAAGACTCAGCCTACTATTGTTACCGGAACCAAATCTAGTACTCTGACACACACAGCTGATACTGCACCCAGTTTTTTCCGTATGGGAGAATACATGAACGGATCACCGAACTCGTTCCCGATCTCCACCTGGACACAACCAATCTTCTGATCCACCTAAACATCCACGGACGACACCATCACACGATCAAGTCGATATCACTATATTACTGAAAGTCTACGCAGCAATATGGACTGGGCTTCTTCTTTAACTTCTCATGATTCACACCACTGCAGGAATCCAATTTTTGTCTTTTCCTACAATGTTATCTTTTTATAATATTAACATTTTTAAAGCAAATTTTGTATATTAATAATATTTATACAATCTTTCCAAGTTTTCGTTTACGTCACTTAGTTACTTAGTTAGTCATGTTTAGATTTGACTAGCTTGTGTGTAGGCGTAATGATACTAATGATTCTGTTTGATCGTTAATAACACAGCTCTGCAACCAAAAAGCCGTTTGTATAAGTTTAGCTGATTTTTACGCTTTTGAGTGCACCAAATTGACCCCCGTTTCTTTCTGGGACGTCAAGTTTTTGCACAATCGAAATGTAACGTGGTCAAACAGGTAGCTGTAAATCGCTAAATTGCAAATGCGGCACACGAAAATAAAAAGAAACATGGAAGATTAAATGTTTTTGTGAGCCCCGAAACATGGAAATACATGTATATTGGTCCGGATGGGGATCATTCCGGACACAATATCGTAATGTGTCATGAATAAGAGTACGAGATTACAAAGAAACAACAGAAACAATAAATCTGTTCATAAAATGAATTCAGTAAGATTACATCTTAGATTTGTAAAACTTTGGTAAGTAGTTCTGGCTACACTGTTTGTTGCTCAAATACTACGAGTACGCGGGTTTTTGTTGGCCCTGATATTTGAAAACTCAAATCCAACAAAGAGTTCATCAGTTAAATGACTCCAACTCAAAAAGAAGCTTGGGTTGCCTTTACTGTGGTCATCAAAACGTTTTTGAGAAACGGAAAGGAACCACAGTACAAGGAAATGGTGGAAAAAATGTTGCACGCGTTCCGAAAGCTTGGTTGCTCCATGAGCTTAATAGTCCATTTTCTGAACTCCCACCTTGACTACTTTCCTGATAATGTGGGAGCAGTGAGTGAAGAGCAAGGGGAGCGTTTCCATCAAGATATCAAAGAAATGAAACGACGGTATCAGGGGAACTGGAGTGTTCCGATGATGGCAGACTACAGCTGGATGTTGTTTAGGGATCTTCCGGCAGCCACCTACAAAAGTACAATTTCGAAACGAAGTTTGACCTTTAAAAAAAGACGATTTCACAAGCAATCTGATTGAGGTTGGTATTACATTTTTGTCTTCACGTGTGTTCGTGTTTCTGTACATTAATTTCTGTTACGCTGTTAATGGTGTTTCTGTAAATCGCATATTTGTGTTCATATTTTTGTTCAACAATGACAACCCGTTTGTTCAAAACCCAGATGTCCCAGGACAAAACGGATGTCATTCCTGGATTCAGCGCACCCGAACGCATACGAATCAGTTAATTAAACCGAAATAGCTTAGCATTGTTTTATTTTTGCAAACCAGTGTAATGTTCTAAAAAATTGAAGGACGTCGACGGTCGTACAGCGTATCAACAATCAACATCTTTATTTGGCCAAAATAAAGCATAGCTTCAACTGACATTCAGTTGATTCTACTCTTTGGAGTCTCCTTCTAGTCTTTCAAGTTCTCTAACTATTTATTATAAAGTTACCATTTGCTTGGTAGAACATAGGGAAATTTTTATGAGGCTTTAGTCAGGTTCAGCAACTTTTGGATTTGAAACCATGACCTGTCGATTTTGAATTTCAAACACTAACCATCATCCCGCTGATTACGTGCATGCAAGGAGTTTTAAATAAGTAAGTATACATCACTGAAATCTTTCAAAAATTGATATTAGATTTTTCATTCAAATCATATGAAAGGAAAATAATTTAAACACATGGATTTGCCAACTAAAGATTTGCTTAATGCTATCAGTAGATGATTAGATTACAGTAAATGTAAGACATTATAATATTTTCATTTTAGAGGCAGATGGTTCTCTAATGGTTGTAAAATCAGACTATATATGAAGAAAGTATTTTTAATATCTCTGAAAAATATTGAAAGTTTATGTAAATGTAAGGATGAATAAGGTATTCTACTAGGAAGATACTGAAACATAAATAATGGTAGGTATTACAAAATGGTGAGTATCACAATAGTTAAAACATAAAATTAATTTTAATTTACTCATGCGCAAACAATTATAATTAAAATACCTGTAACACAAAAGTTCACATTTTCTTGAACTTACATTGATGTCGATTGATGCGGCTGAAGAGCATGTACGTCCGAATTTAATTACAGCTTTTATTGCTGAATCAGGATTGACATTCAGCGCTCGACTGAAATCAAAATCAGGAACTCGTGAGGTACTGAGTTGAGCAGATGCACAGACCTGTTAAAGAATATAAATAATAGGTAAAAATCGGTTGTTCCCTACATACGTTATTAGAATATAAATTAAATATGATAAACGTCCCATAATTTACACTTGGCTTGTAGACCAGATCAAATGAATAGTACATTTGTCGAGTAAAAATGAAAATGAATGATATGAAAAATTTGTGAACTAATGACTAAATGGTAAAACATAAGAATACATTGAGGAAAGTACCCTACAGTTAAACGATTCATTAGATAACGATTCAAGGTTTGATTTCTATTTTAGTATTCTCTTTCATATATTCTTATAGCTTTCGGAGTTATACTAGGGTGCAGCGTTTTACCACTTTTTTTCGGAACGAAATGTAATACCTGGCAAAAGTGGCCCACCCACATGGACATTACAGGTATCGATTTTTTTTTCAAATCAGAAAATATCTTCTGTGAGAACTATTGCCTCAAAGTTTCAAAATTTCACTGAAAATTACAAAAAATACCGAAGTTCTTCATGAATTTTAGTTATGTTAAAGTAAACATTTTTTTTGGTTAAATACATGTCAGTTACTTAGAAAACTGACATTCAAGTATAAAAATGCCAGTTATGTGCCCTTGAGGGGATAGGAATGCCTTCTCTGGGGCCAGAAAAGGGGACAAATTCAGTACATTTAAGCGGTTGTGCAGGTCCTCGCTCACCTGGTCATATAGCCTGTCCAAGCGTCCCAGAGTCTACCACGTGGAGGTGGCTGCACCTAGGGTTCCTGCGCCAGCCCTACCAAACCAACCAACCAACCATATAAAAGGACGGATGAACTAATCCAATTCGTCACTGTCAGGAAAAATTGTCACAAATTGGGACTTTGATTGCAATTTAAACACAGCTTGCCTAGAAAGTAAGGTTGACCTGATCATCCCGTCTCTAGCATCACTGCCACATACTCGAGAGACTGCTTCAGTGACTAATTTCACTATCAGTTTTACTACCATCGTGTGGCATGGATAGACGGTGGAGGACTATTCTGGCACAGTGTTGTCAGAAAGTGAAAGTTTGTCCATGAGCTATTTGTTTGATACCGTCCTTAGAACTAGTGGTACAGTTATTAAAACATCAATGCTTTCCCAAAACATCATTTCAGTGTAATCTTTCGCCTCAAAATTCAGTCTGGGAATGATGTTATATCTAATAGTGTTATGAAGATTCTTTGTTTCGTGTTTTCGAGCACTAAGAATCTTATGTAAAGCATCTTGTCGGACAGCAAGTAGACTAATAGTCATCATGGCGAAAAGAACATTCTCTGGGAGTGCGAGAAATGCATTTGTCTAAATGGATGAACGGATTACAGCCTGGTATTCATTTGGTAAGTATCTAGACCTGTGAATGTTCTCAAAGACGTGACGAGGACCATAAGCAATGGAAGACTTGAGATAAGTATCTCAGGTCTTTACTGAGTTTTTCGAGCTCTTCTGACTATGATGAAGTAAGTCACATTTTATTGGTTTGAATAACACCACTGGAAGCTTTTCACAGTCAGATAGTTTTGAATCTATGGCACCTGTGTAAAAATAGGGGCTTGAATTAGCGCCAATATTCGTAAAGAGAGCTCGGAAGGGCAGTTCATTAAAATGCAAGAGACAAATAGCCTGTTAGTTCCTTTAATTTTCGACGAATACCTCCCTTCCAACCAGTGTTAGTGTTTGTTCCATCACATCCAAGAACCTCAACTTCATCAAAGCCATCTTCGATTTGGTTCATGATGTACTCGAAAATAGCCGTGGTCTCGTCATAGCCAGAACTAGAGAATGGTGTCACGCCACCAACGTATTGAGTTATGTTTAGCCACAAGTGATAAGTGCTCTTCTCTAACGATGCCTGCGTGTGTTTTAGTGTTTCCCCTTTGACCATCAAAGTATAGGCTTTTAATGGGATCATCATTTCTAGAACTTTCTTTTAAATTCCGAGCAACTTTAAGTTTCGCACGCCTTATTTTGCTTCTGTCCACAATTAAAGCAGAGTTATGTTGCTAGATTGATGAGAAGTTATAATTCCAGCCTTTAAAGCTGCCTGAAGCACAGTTGATGTTATATGTGCCGCAGTCCTTTCACTTACATTGTATCTCTGAGCAATCATAGCAGTTTCAGTCAAATCTAGCTTCGGTTTAGATGTTCTGTCTCTGGGTTTGGTCTCTTCCTCAGAAGAGCTTTCCTCTGCTTTCTCTTCAAGGCCTGCTTCATTGTCACTGAAGTCATTTTTGTGATATAACAAATAATATCGACATTTTTTATAAAAGAAATACAGAATTTTCTGTGAAAATAGTGTTTAGCAAACTATTGTCTGTAACGGCCAATTCATATAAGCTGAAGGCAACAGTAACCAAATATAGCGCTTGAGAAATGGCGCCCAATTTGAAGCGTATCCGGCTCGTTCCTGATAGTGACGCTGAGTTACACAGATCGAGACAGAAGGGCGTTGTAGTATTGTGAGGTGGAGGGATGGGAGTGTCATGGTGAAAAATAACAATGCTCTGCTACTACTATGAACCACCAGTAGAAGGAAAAGTCAAGGACGAAAATAGCTGTAGAAACGTTTAATTGTACTGAATTTGCCCCTCTTTGCCGGCCCCAGAGGAGGCACCCCTATCCCACCGCAGCGGCATATAACTGGTATTTGAGACTTGAATGTCAGTTTCCATAGCATCTGACATATATAAATCCAAAAATATGTTTACTTTAACATAAGTAAAAATAATGAACAATTTTGGTATTTTTTTGTAATTTTCAGTGAAATTTTGAAAGTTTGAGGCAATAGTTCTCACAGAAGATATTAGCTGATTCGAAAAAAAAAAAAATCTATACCTGTAATGTCCATGTGGGTGGGCCACTTTTTCCAGGTATTACATTTCGTTCCGAAAAAAAAAAAAGTGGCAAAACGACCCACCCTAGAGTATACTCCTATAAATCTGCGAAATATTTCATAGATTGAGGCGCATTATATTTGCTAAACTAATCAAGAAATTACAAACTACTTTCTAGCTAAGACTTCACACTCTGATCTTTTACTGACCAAACTTCTGACTATTTATAGAAGAAATAAAAAAAAAAGTTTCCCAGCTGTCTAAGATAAAAGAGTTGTGAATTAGGAGTGTATGGCATGGGAAAATTATACACATAGTCAATATATATGCAAGAAACGTTTCCTTTTTGGATCACATTTCACTAATTTCTTCCATTTTATTATAGAACATACGTAATAAACATTTGTATATCATTTGCTTGATAGCTTTCATATGTTTTACATTATCGTGTATGAAATTAAATCTTAGTTATTGGTGTAAAGTCTATCAAGCGGATCTATGTATTTATGTATTTATGGAATCTGTCAAGTGCATCGTTCGAGTGTTCTTTAAAACAATTTAAATAATATCTATAAGATATTTCAATGCCCTTGTATTTTTATTTCAATAGAAAGTGTATTATTTTAAATTCAAATCGATACTTCAGCTCTTCACGCTGGCCTAGAGGCAAGCAGACGCTCCTTTGGTAGACGTGTCCCGGGTTCGATGCCTCGTGGGACAGCATTAAAATTTGAACATATTATGGTAGTTCATATTCCATATTAAACTATAGGTGCATGTCTCATATAGCCTGAGTGCTCAAATGGGATGCCAAATTCCAATAAACAAACAATAAATCGGCATTTTAATATTTGATTAGTGTAGTGTTTCTTTTTTAGGGAATGACTAGCAGCGTTCACCCCGCTTCGCTGGGGTCACCCTGGAACGCAATAAACTTTGTTACTTAGATAATTTTTACTTTTTCGCTTTCAAGTGATATGATAAAAACCATAGAAGATTGGAGTAAATGTTAACATTATATCGCCTGTCATTTATGTTAACCCGCCGAGTGACACGGTCATGTGGGCTGCATATAAATACGGTTAGTTTTAGCTATGATGAGCTAACAAAGGATTTGTACGTTATGGACACTTGAATGGTCAATTATCTCAAGACACTGGTAATTGAAAATTAAAGTGATATGATAAAAACCATCTAGGGTCCAAATCTTAATAACCCCCCAAAAATGAAAGAAATTGGTTCAGCCGTATTAGCGTGATGAGCTAACAAAGGATTTGTACGTTCTCTTTTATATATATAGATTAAATGTGCTCGTGGATTTTCTGACCTATCCTTCCTGGAATAGCTTTACCTCTAGAATCTTTCTCCTTATCCCGTTTTTTTTTTTTTTTTAATTTCACTTGAAGCCAACGAAACTACAGAGCGTCTCATTTTTTTTATCACTCATTTCATACAAGCTTAGGCAAGCCTTAATAAGCGCAAAATGCAAATTTCCTTTAAGAGACAAATTATACTCAATATTATAAGACTAGTCTTCTAATTTTGACATTTTTTAAGAACAAAAACTCCTGAAAAATTGTGTCCTGTTTAAAGTCTATTGAGTCAAGGCTTGTAGGTAAAAATCATATAAAGAACTATTGCTCGTACTTACATACAATCAGACCAAGTAACTGTGTAGGAATGTATTTGTGGGCATGGTTAATTTGTTCTCTTTTGAATTTGGAACTTTACAACAATAAACAAGAAAGATTATTGCAATTAAAAAATAATCTGCTATGTTACGAGAGGTGGTTTGAGAAAAAGATGAGTCACTGACTGGTATTAATTTACTTACTGGGGTTACTGGTGCTATGCTTTACATCTGACTGATACCGTTTTTACATAAAACTGTGTTCTAGACCAGTGGCTTCCAACTGATATGTTGCAACACACTAGTGTGTCACGCAGTTCCCTAGGGTGCTTCGCGAAATTTTAGAATTTAAAAATCATGAAGCATTTAATATATTAGTTAAAATCAATTTGAAACACTGTACCAGTGCCTCCAGTGGCAGCAATTATGTTCAGTATAATACATAGAGTCATTACTTTATAGAAACTAGAGGCTTGCAGTATTAAAATTTATATCATTATTTATATAAAAAAAATCAAGTACGCGTGTCGCGATATCCTCGACATTCAGTGAAGTTTGTCATCAGTCAAAAAAGATTGGTAAAAAGATTGGTATGAAACAAGGTGAAAAAAAGTTTTTAGAAACGCCTGAAAGGAGAAAAATTATCAAAAATGAAAAAACAAAATCATTATTTATAGTCCAATAAAATAATTATATTTGTTTTCAAGAAACACAGGAGAATGTAGAGTAATTTCAGCGGATTTAGTGGTAAAATAATGCATAAAATTACCTGAATAGGATCCATACTAGATGATGATGGATTTCTGGCCAAAAATACTAGAAGATTACTCTTTTCATCGACATCACTAGACCCATAAGCAACTGTTGCCACGTAAGATAGACTAGGTTGATCATGTTCCCTGTGGAAGGTTATAGCAGCATCCAACACACCACCGGAAGCGTCTGAAAGATCATAATGTAATGACAGAGAAACTACTGTGATGACAATCATAGTAACATATACGTTATGAATTGAGTTAGTTACAAAATATTCTTAAATGTGTAATACTTGGAAATTTTACTTTCCTTGAATATTAGCATGTTTGTCAGATATTTCAGCTTCTAATATTACAAAAAGTCAAGGAGACTGCCTTTATAGGGGGAAATGGAAATGTTACTTGATATATGCAAATGATTATTACTGTAATAAAGTAGTAGTTATTCAGTTCTTGTTATAGTGTTATTCATGAATCATTACTTTAATACCTACTTATCTTTTTTAGAATCACAAGGAAATATACTGACACTCTATCCCTTGTCTAACTCAAGGTCATTTATCTAGCTACGTAAGGGTAAGTGGACTATAACCTATATTCGGATAGATCTCAAGAATGAGACAAGGTATGTACTACGATCGTTCGTATTTATTGTTTGAAACTTCAGTCATTTTTACACCTACACTAAATCATATTTCTCAATTTCATTTACTCGAGTTGTGATTTGTACCATGTTCATTATAGCTTTAGAAATATTCCACAGTGTTAATAAAACAAAACTGAACAAAGCATCAAAACTACACGTGCTTGGCGATTATGTAGCTCAAAAATTCAGGTTAGCGAACACTATTCTAGGCGCCAACGTTCACGACATCGATATTCGTGCGTGGAGTTTGGAAAAAGCCCGAGAAATAGGACTGACCCGATTCACTTGATCTATTCATGTCTGGGTTGCAAGGTTTAAACGGAGACACCATCTTGTCTCACGGACAATAACAAAGTGTGTAACCGCTAAAGCCTGGAATACAGATGGTGAAGTGCATGAAAGATGTGAAGCGTTTCGCAAGAAGATAATGTCCATAATGAACACGATGGAACGTATACAAATTTATGATACCGATCAAAGTGGTATACGGAAGGAACTTCACTCATTGCAAACTCTGCATTTCAAGGGAGAGAAGTCAGTAAAAGGTTTGATGCGGAGTGATCACGCTACAACTCATTCTTACGCCATCCAACCCGTTATGTCAGCAAGTGGATACGTGTTTTCAAAGATGCTGGTTATTTACCAGGGACCTAGAGGTCAGTTTGGAATACGAATATTGCAACACATGCTGAAACCGCAAAATTTGGTTCAAGTTGCTTCGAAGTTCGGCCTAATCACGAAACTAATCCTAACGCAGTTCTTTCAAGATGTCTACATCCCATATGCGGCGAAGGACTCTTTTCTGGTTGATTCGCTCGGGACATATCGTGACAGGACTCATACCGATGCTAACCGACCACAAAACATGGTGTATACAGTCAAGACCACCCCTTCTGGGTGCACACCTTACATTCAGTCACTTGATGTGCTGTTCTTCCGACAGTTCAAGGCGGTGCTGAAGCGGATTGGAGAACACATTATTATTCACAACTATCAGTTCACACAATCGTCGAGGGACTCAATTTCGATGCTCATGTGTATTCTATATAATCAGTTCTGTTCTTCACAGACTTTGTTCGGTACTCCTGGACTGTAGCTGGATATGATGACTCCCGACTAGAGAGTTTAGAACACCAACCAAACGTATTTTTGATGTTTAAACGCAGTGTGACTCGGAAGACTGCTTAATGCAAGCATTCATGAAGTGTTTCTACTGTGATAAGCAACTCTGTTTCCTGGACGTTATACTCTGTGGTCATGTTCATCCTCGTGATCTTTAGCCCATAGCTTCAAACAACACATTTTTTGAACTCGGTGACTGAACGTGTGCATGACTGTAAAGTGCAGTGTAATTGTCGATGAAAAATATTGTGCGCATATTTGTACTGTACATGTAACCCTCTTACATGCAAACTAAACCTTTATTGCGATTACGATCGCAACTTGCGCTAACTCCCTTGTTAGGTAAGCAACAATTTCAGTTTGTTCGAATGAAAACGGATCAGCCTATAAAATTCCAAAAATGACAGACGGAATGTGTAGTTACAGTAAATAAATATAAGACTCTACATACTCTGAATAGAGCTCTTTGCTCGAAGAAGGTATTCTCTTTTTCTTTCATTGACCATAGGGTAAGGTGAAGATGGGTTTGGTGATGGCAAACCAGATGGTTCGAAAATAACTTCTGATCCACTTGAATCTGAAAATATAAGAAAAGATGATCCAATTGTATTGAATCCAATTTTTCCGCAATTGTATTGAATTGAAGGAAACATCTTTTATGTACCATGTCTTAAGTAGATACTCCGTGACACTGTCTCTATTGTTAATATATTATTTTTTAATTAATATACACACATTTCAGAGTGTACCATAATTCACTTGACAAAAGTGCACTTACAAGAATTAAAACCTTTACAAAATCTATTCTAACAACGCATTCTTAGAAATCATGCATTGTCATGAACCCTACCATATCGTATTGTTTACGTGAATCAGCTGCTGCTACTCTAGTCAACTGAGAACTGAGCAACCTAGTGTCTAGTAACTTATAGCTTACGAACTATAAGTTTTTGCTAAGTTTCAGAACACACACTCAAACTTTATATACTCCATAAATATTGATTCTAGGAGATATCTTGAAAAATGTATGAAAGTGATAATGCATTACCGGCTCTGGTTTCATAATACACCGGAAATAATGTGTATTAATATATTTCAATTTTGTGACAGAAACACAAATAGTTATGGGAATTCCAAAACTAGATTTTTCTAGATATCAACAGTTAAACAAAGATAAAAAGTACCTTGTGTTTCCTTATTTGCATCTCTATCTTAACATATTGGATGCTATTTTTAAAAGGGCATTTATTTTTATTCTCGGTTTGTTTAAAAATGAACTATAGTTATATTTTTTCAAAAATACTTACACGCACTTCTATTTAATTTGTACCCATGAGTTTGAATGGTTATTTTTTTATTTATTTATTTATTGTTAGAAAGACCATACAGAAAGTGTCTGCGTGTATTTATCTTTAAATCTTTAAGTTTTACGTCCCACGCTTATGCTGTCTATGCTAAAGGAAATGGTGACGATGAGAAATCAATGAAATGCTGGAATGAAGAAAGTGGAAGGAAACGGTTGAACTCCGAGAAAACCCCCACACACGTTGCTTGTCCACCACAAGACTCACTTGGCGAGAGTTGGCATCGAACCAAGGGCCCCATAGGCCAGAGGTGAACGCTCTACCACTGAAACACCGCGTCCCCTCCTGTATTTATATTACATAGTAAATATGAAACTCATTAAACTCATACAATGTAGAATACAGTTTATTGTGTGAATTATATTTAACTATAGCAATATCTTGTGCAAACACAGCCTATATTAAATGTAAATAATATGTTATTCTACGCAATAAGTTAGGAATAATGTATTTTTTCCGGTATATATAGTCCAGTGGATTTTTCCAGAACTACCTTTATGTCATGTAAAGCAGTCAAAAAATTATATAACTTTCATTTGTGGAAATGTAATTTAAAACTTATCATTATTAATATTTCTTTTTGCTTTACGTTCACGACTTGACTCCTGATTAAGCTTAGATAAAAATAATTTCTAAAATCATGATATTTACCCTTAGATTGAAGATGTGTAAGGCTGATAATTTTGTTATTCACAGTATCGAACATTTTTCGCCAAATTCCTCTGTCTGGTTTCTGTGCATTTTGTTTGCTAGCTTTTTCCTCTAGTTCAGAGCCTGAAAGAAACAGTATATATAATTAATAATATGCTTCCTTTCTGCAATAATTCTAGGCAATATCTATTGGTAACAATAGAAATAATTGTAAAACTTGAGTATAAACTTACCGTAAGTAGCCGATAAAGTTACTGAATTAGTAGTAGATTTCTGTCCATCGAAATGTACTTTTACTTCGTAATTGTTGATAGCGTTGTCAGTCCACATAAAATTGATAAGAGATATGAGGTCATTTTGTTGCAGTTTCTTCCACATGGCTTGGTACTTCCCTTGTTGGCCAATACACTGTACTCTAAATGCTAACCCAGTTGCTCTTTCACCATAGATCTTTTGTACCTGTAAATGAAAATGTTATTTAATTATTATTTGTACTCTATGCTTATAATTCTTATACAGTATTATAATATTGCAATCAGTTTGATGAACCTGAAATTGTGTTATACTGTGTGACCTATTGGATGTTCAATAAAATAAATAAGCTTGAATTTAATACAAATGTTTCTATCACTTCTTTAAAATCCCTACTACTACTACTACTACTACTACTACTACTACTACTACTACTACTACTACTACTAATAATAATAATAATAATAATAATAATAATAGTACCGTTGAGATTTAAGTTCCATGATCCTACCATTAAGGAAAGAAGGAAGCAATAATAAATGGATGACGATAATGAAATGAATGGAGAGAGAACAATACGTAACACTCATATCATGTGACTAGGATTCGCACCCACGACAGATAAGTTTTGAAATCGTCAGTCTAGGGCCTTACATCCTTTGATGTAGTGGATCCTCAATGAGGGACGTCAAGGTGTGCAGTTTGCTATCTTAAATTTAACATATACATAGTTAGTTGGTTTTGAGTTTGAGGACTCTTTCCAGACTACATTATCTGGGAAATGTTCCTACAACTTGTTATAAGATATGAACTGTGTGCGCTCCCAACGGAGGTCTCACACGTTAAAGATGTAAAGGTTTATCATATGGAGACGAAAAAACTCATATATACCGTATATTTTTGAATCCAATACGAGGTTTCTCCCCACATTCTTGTGCCGAAAAGTATGAGATCATCTTGCTTTTCTGACATATGATGTGGAGTTTCTCTTTATTCAACAAAATGACGAGTTTCGATTAAGAAACTTTACCCTTTTCCTACCCCATTGTTTTAGCCTTGAACGCAGATTCAGTGGACTTTCTAGTAAAGAAGACTAAGAGAGGTCTATGTCTGCTTTGATTTTCAGTGAGTTCTATAACAAGTTTTGAAATATTCGCAGTAAATGCTGTAGTTTTTTTTTTATTTTTTTGGTAATCCTTTATTAAAAGTTGGGGTGATCTTGTGTTCAGAAATGAAAATGAAATTAAATCTTTAACGTCCCACGGTTATACCATATAGGCTAAAGGAGACGGTGATGATGAGAAATGAATGAAATGGTGGAATGAAAAAAGTGGGAGAACCCCGAGAAAACCCACGCACACGGTGTTTGTCCACCACAAATTTCACATGGCTCAAGCTGGGATCGAACCAAGGACTCCACGCACAAGAGGGAAACGCTCTACTACTGAGCCACCACGACCCCTCTTGAATTATACGGTATATATATGGTGACTATAGGGTGTTAATGACTATACCGACAAACTGTAAGAGGTGATTCCTCACATCAAAATAAGAGAAAAAGTTCATATAGACCTATAGTGAAAAGTGCATAGTTTCAGAGCTAGGGCTGTCCAAAATCGCGAAACAGCCAAATTTCAACAGGCACTATTTCGAATTCTAGATACTGTGGATGAGGATCCTTATCGGCGTAAAGGAAGCCACGCATACTCAATCCAAAAGTGCATACTTCGTCAATTTTCAATAGGTATATAGGGTATTCTCTACAGAGTTTAGTTCTCAGATATGCTCTCAATAGAGTTGAGTTGATTTTAGTTTAGCGTCCCTTTCAGCAGCGAGGCTATATAAGACGTGGACCTACTGATTAACGTGGAATCCGAACCACATGAGCTCCCGCCGGGAATCGAACCCGGGTCTCCCACGCCAAAGGCGCGTATGCTAACCGCCTAGCCACGGAGGAGCTCATGCTCTCAATAGAGTTTTCAGATATACCCTGATTTCAAGGAGGGGCCAAAGTAGGCAGAAGGTAAGCCTTGACAACAATGGACATCCAATGCTTCGGAGGGAAGTCGGAAGTGTTAGGAACTGGAAGCTCCGTGTTTTTCTGTGTTCGGAATAATGTTTAATGCGACGTATTTCGTCAAGGTAAATTTCACGTTTGCTTTACTTACAAGCGTGAAAGAAAACATTGCGGCATACGTTTTCCCGAGTGCGAAAAACCGTGCTGCTGACGATCCTTAACAGCCAAAGGATTTTGTGTTCACTGCTATCAAGACTTATCTTTTGCCTACTTTGGACAAATCATAAAGTCAGAGCATATTTAAAAATTCGGTTGATGGCATGTCTTGGAATTTCACCCTGTATGGAATACTCTGTACACCCACTGAAAATTAACGAAATATGCATGTTTGGATTAAGTATGCGCGACTGCCTTTGCGCTGATAAGGACCACCACCCACAGTTTCTGGAATTCGAAATAGTGCCTGTTGAAATTCGAATTTTTCGCGATTTCGGACAGCCCTAGCTCTGAAACTATGCGCTTTTCCCCACAGGTCCATATGAACTTTTTGTCTTATTTTTATATAAGGAATCATCTCTTACAGTTTGTCGGTATAGTCATTAACACCCTATAGTCACCATATATATATACCGTATAATTCAGTATAGTTCATTAACACCCTGTATATATATAAGTACTTTCACTAATTGCTTCAGCAGATAATGGGGAGAAAATAGGAAGAAAAAGATACAGGCTTACCTCACTATATTTTCTCGCTCCAATTTCTGACACTAAAACATGTTGTGCTCCAGTTATTACTGAAACACATATTTATGAAACACGAACAAAATTATAGGCAGTTTACAGAATACTTCGAACGAAGGAAAATGGAGCCACTAAAAGTAAACCACTCTTTTTTGAATTTTTTCATGAGAAATGATTTATACAATTGGGGTTATTGATGAAATATTTGTTTATGAAATAGCAAAATCTAGTGAGTCGTATTTGAGTAAATTGTGAAACAAGTGAACTACCCCCTGTGATTAGTTTCATGAGAAATGATTTACCTAACATTGTAGGGTTATTAGCCCTAATAAAATATTTACAAGTAGTATGTCTGTAACCTTTAGAAGTATGTGTCACTGGTAGGAGTGTGTGTGTCACTGTTGGGAGGAGACATGATCTAATAGTATTTTTTTTTTTTTTACATATACATAAATATAAACAACCTGTTCTAGTAGAACTATAAATTATTATTAAGAACGAAGAACATTCTTCTTAGCGCCATAAAAACTCATTTTTGTCCATTTTCCCTAGTTATGCATCAGAATTCACCCATAACAGCTTGACATATTAAAAACAATACAAAATTGACCATTTTTCTTTTGCTTGTTTTTCATAAGTGAAAGGAGATAATGAAATGCAACTTACCACAATCATAGATAATGTTATTCTACAACAGAAAATATGAACCTGAAGGATTTTCACTGTTGCCATCCATAGTGTTGCTAGAATAACAATTCCCCCAAAGTTAAGGCAGCGACTAAAGGAACAAACTCAACTGCATTTGATTACGTATCATGTTGTTTAGGAATCCTATGAACTACTTTTTAAATAACGTTATTATTTAATTTTAATAAATGTATGTTTAAACTATTTTGTTTATTACAAACTAAACAAAACCATTATTTAAGAAGTAGTTCACAGGAGTCCAATATGATACGTAATCAAATTCAGTTGAAAATGAAAAATGAAATGAAATCTTTAAGTTTTACGTCCCACGATTATGCCAGTTAGGCTAAAGGAGATGGTATGATGAGAGATTAGTGAAATGGTGGAATGAAGAAAGTGGGAGGAAACGGAAGAACCACGATAAAACCCACGCGCACGGTGTTTGATCACCACAGTCCACACAGCGCGAGCTGGGATCAAACCAGGGACCCCAAGCACCAGAGGTGAACACTGTGCTACCGCGCCCCCTACAAATGCAGTTGAGTTTGTTCCTCCAGTCACTGCCTTAATTTTAATTTTGTGGGAATATTTATTCTGGCAATGCTGTAATTTCTATGGATGGCAACACTGAAAATTCTTCAGGTTCATATTTTCGTTGTACAATAACGTTATATATGATTGTGGTAAGTTACATATCATTATCTCCTTTCACTTATGAAAAACAAGCAAAAGAAAATGGTAAATTTTGTATTATTTTTAGTATGTCAGGCTCTTAAACAAGTAATTTTCTTAAGCTCGATATGTTCTATCAACTAATATATGTCTTGCCTTTGAACAGTATTTTCGTTAAATAGGAATTAAAGTTTAAGGGTTAATGATAATCTTAGGCTATATCTCATTAACTATACTACGTCTTGTTGTCTTACTAGTGTCATGAGGGACAGCTTCATGAGTGTATATTTCAGTATTAATCTCATCTTAATAGATGGCTGAGTCTTCGTTCAGCATTAATTCTTAGGTTTACAAAACAATCTGTTTTTGTTAATTTTTCTCAAAAACTACACACGGGCTTTTACACTGATACATATGATTTTGTTCTCATCAGTGAGATCTACATCTCTTTCTGTATATGTCTGAACTTTGGACATTTCTTATTTACTTCTCTTCCATGTTACCCTGGACCTCAGTATTTAAGTGACTTCACCCAATACATTATTTATGCCTTCGTTGTTGGAGAAACAAGGATCATGGTTGGAGTTATATTTGATTGTTACCTGTGATGTGACTAGCGTTCTGCGCTCGGTGCTTATTGTTGGAGCCTCAAATAACCAAACTGCCTCTTGCAATTATTTAATAGAGGTGATTTTTGGATATTTTAATGTTTTATTTGTTGTTTTGTTTTAAACTCGAAGATTGTACTACTTTTAAATTTACGATATTTTTGTTGTTTTCATTAATACAGTTTTGAAAGTGTGCTTTATCTTGTCTATAATCATTTCTTTCTTTACGTGGTGTCTGAGAGATATTGATACTTTCTTACAGTAATCTTGTATTTAAACATTTTTCTTATTGTAGGAAACTATGTCTAAATCGTAATAATATACAAACAGTTGGTTAAGACTATTTAGCGCTAGTTCACTGTTACTATTTCTTCTTCTTCTTCTTCTTCTTCTTCTTCTTCTTCTTATTATTATTATTATTATTATTATTATTATTATTATTACGCAAATCAATATCTACTAATAAATGCATAAGAAATGAACACACACACATATATATATATAAATATATATATATATATATATATATATATATATATATATATATATATATATATATATATATATATATATAGAGAGAGAGAGAGAGAGAGAGAGAGAGAGAGAGATCTAGGGTGAACCTGAAATATGTGCACAAAATCTGGGAAGTGATTCGTGACATCAAAAGAAGACAAAAAGTCCTTTTGTATATTGTCGAATTCCGCGTCGGTGTACGAGTCACAGAAGTGCCAACTTGGAATCGAAACTCAAATCCTGACAATTATAACGGAATAGAAAGATGTGCACATTTTTCTGTTCCGTTTCAATTATCC